>NC_141875.1:126229685-126534238 GCF_056163025.1 Triticum urartu
CATGAAGAGCTCACTGTCACGCAACAAACAAAGGTACCGTTTTTGTTGGAAAATTATGTTTGCGAGGTTTTGTGCGACGTGATTCCGGCACCGATGATTTCATGTCACTTGTTATTGGGAGAGCCGTGGTACAGAGAGCATGATGTCGCGTACGATTGCAAAACACACAGATATACCATCAAGAGGGGTAAGAGGTGCAGCCTCGTGCCAATGGGTGAGGAGCGTTTTATTTCTAGGAGGAAAGAACATCTTGAGAGGATAAAAGAGCAGGAAGAAGAAGAAAAGAAGAAGGCCCAAGTTGCTGAAATTTCTGTGGTTGTTATTCAATCGAGTGAAGAAAATATTGCTCAAGAGGTCAACCCAAATCCGAGGACGGTTTTGATGCAAGGAGGAGAGGATGATACGACCACACATAATGTTGTACCGCTTCAGATCACAGATATACACGAGCCTAAAATATTTCAATTTAGTGAAGGTAACAAGGAGGTCGAGTCTTTGGTGTTGATTACATGCAAGAATGGCACATGCCACTTTAGGAAAGTATACACTGAGTTGGGCACAATCGAACAGCAGATACAAACTGGGCATGAAGATACAAAAGTGCACCAGGTACAAAAGTTGGTTGAAACAATTTACACATGCACTAATATTATTTTTGGTTCAGCTAAGACTACATGTTCTAGTACTACTTGGGTCCATGGCAGTACGTGGTTCCATCAAGATCTTGTGAAGGCAAATCCACGAAAGGAGTCGTTGTTAGAGATAAAATAGAAAATATATTACCTGATGTTTTGGGATCGGTCAAGAAGATAAATAGCAGAGTTCTATTTCTTTTCCTGCCACGTAAGGAATATCAGGCAAGTGCACATACATGGGATATATGGAGTCTACTATGTCTACAGGAAATTGGATGGGGTCCACCGGCACCAAATCTGAAGCCGGCGATGCATCCATCAAAACTAGTACTTTTTGTTTCCTTAGATAGATGAGTCGGTTTTTTTAATTACGTGTATCAAATGCTTGCTTTCCAAGTTAGTTAAGAGGTGCGGCTATTATATAAAGCCGATTGAGTTCATTGTAAAATCAGGTTATTTTTATATGAAATAGACACGATGTGTTTTTCAGGGTAGACACACCTGTATCAAGTTTTGGAGAGATCTTTAGAAAACCTCTGTTTTGCGATTTTTCTTTGTGGAAATTGTTTTGCGCGTGAGTACCTTCGTCGAGATTGGTTTTCTCGTGCTGGGCCGCAAGGTTCAAACCCTCTACTTCGTGTACATCGCGTGCACGGGCGAGAGGTTGCTACTGCTGGTGGTGGAGTGTCGTGAAAGATCTGGCCCCAACAACGGATCGGATCTCACTACGAGGTTCGGTTCTTATCAGAGTTATTCTCAAATCTTCTAAAGTTTTACGTAAGAATGAATTGTCATCAGTCATATGTATTTCTTCAAGATCTTTCAAATTCTTTTCATCGTTGGTTCAACTTTTCCATTCTTCTTTATTCCGGAGTGCCTCTACAATTCATGATGGTGTTTCTCGTCGTAATTCTCAGATTTTGAAGACCGAAGAAGAGTTTTTCCTCCATATCTTATCCGTTCTCTCAAAGATTCGTCATTCTAGCTTGTTGCCATCCTCTCATAGTTGTTTTTGGATTGTGAGAATTCTTTTCACCTATCCGGAGCAATTCAAGATTCTTTTCAGTTTGTTTCTCCGGAGCCCATCATTTCAGAATTTATTCATTCTCAGCTTTCAGCTCTCGTTCTCCAATCTTACCGGTGCTTCGTTCAAGTGATCTCTAATCAGTTCGTGATCCCTTCGTTCTCATGTATCTAGTTTCTCTCTAGCATCTTCGTTCATTTGCAAATTCTTCCCGGTGATTCGTTATCTTTATTCGTTCTTTTTCAATTCTTACGGTGGTTCTTCCAAGATTCTTCTTCCTTCATTTATCATATCAATGTATTCGTTGTTTTCTATCCTACCGGTGACTTGTTGAAGACTTTCTCAAGTTGGCGATATATCTATCATAATCCTTTCTACGAGTATAAGTAATATGCCAAATCCATTGATTGTCATCAATTTAATTGGTGAAGGTTAAGCATAATGTAATTCTTATTCTTGTTTCATCGAATGTATTCAATTCCTGCTTTCCGGAGTGGTTCATCATATCACATTCTCGGTTCGAGATGCTTTATATTTTCTTTTCCCGGAGTTCCAAGCTCTCATCATTCCAAAGATCCATTAAATCATTACAAGGTTTCACCTTGTGTTTCCAGCTTCTCTTTATTTTCGTAATTCTTTTGTTTACCAGAGTCCTTCATGAAGGTTCTACATGATGGTTCATCAAGGATTTATATTCCTTCTCGAAGTGTTCATCGAGATTCTTTTCTAAGGAGCTCAAGCATTCTCCATCTTGCATTCCGGAGTGCAATTCTTTCTTCCGTATCATTGGAGGTGGTATTGTGTCATTCTTGATAATTTGAGTTCATGTTTCATGATCCATATGTTGTTAAGAATGAGATATTTTGAATCCATCAATCTCGTCATTTGAATTATCTTGGGTTATACTTCACCTAAAGCCTTCCCTAAGGATTGTTGCTATCTATGGTGCTTATAAAGGACCCAAGTCCTTCTTTTATCCTCCCGGTGAGATAGCTTCTCGTCTCCTTGTTCTTACCAATCCAATTCTTTTTCCCATGAGTGGCAGGTTGTCACCTCATAATTTGAGATGTATTCCATAAGACCATTTTAAGCTTACTCTTTTTCGTTGTTGGTGTTCCAACAACTCCGTTCGACCCTTCTCCTAAGGATGCCTTTTCAAACTCTTTTGTGACAGAAGTTGGCATTTTCTTCTCCATTCTTTTATTTCAATTATCTATATTCTATTCTTTCGTTTTGGAGGCATTGTGATGTTGCTCTTCTCAACCCATCATCTCGTTTGTCAAAGATCATGTTCTTTTCATGATTGTCCATTTAACCGGAGTGTCGTGCCCTCTTTTCAAGTTCTATCACCTTATCAAGTTCTTATTCAATTCCTTTCTTTTCAATCGGAGAGCTGCCCAAAGTTGTTCTTCCTTGTTCCTCTTTTCAAACAAAGTGTTTTTCAACTTCGTCATATCCGTTGTATTCTTTTCTCGAAATGGCTTAACCTTTGCAGATTCTTTGGTTTCACTCGTTTGTCAAAGGAGCAACTTAGTTTTACCTCTTCTCTTTCTCTTCCGTTTTTCCCTCCGGTGCCATTCTAGATCTCGGGACGAGATCCTCTCGTAGTGGTGGAGTGTTGTGACGCCCCGAGACCGATGTGCCAGGTGTCCTCCAGTTATTCGTTGTTGTTGCCTTGTCTTTGCTTGCGTGTCATGCATTGCATATCATGTCATCATGTGCATTTCATTTGCATACATGTTCGTCTTATGCATCCGAGCATTTTCCCCGTTGTCCGTTTTGCAATCCGGCGCTCCTATGTCACCCGGTGTCCCTTTCTACCTCTTTTCGTGTGCGGGTGTTAAACGTTCTCGGATTGGACCGAGACTTGTCATGCGGCCTTGGTTTACTACCGGTAGACCGTCTGTCAAGTCTCGCGCCATTTGGACTTCGTTTGTTACTCCAACGGTTAACCGAGGGACCGAAAAAGCCTCGTGTGTGTTGCAGCCCAACACCCTTCCATTTTGGCCCAAAAACCCACCTAAACCCCTCCATCATCTCGGTCGTTCGATCACGATCGCGTGGCCGCAAATCGCACCTCATTTGGAGCTTCCTAGCTCACTCTACCTCTATAAATAGACCCCTTCATTTTCGTTTTCGGATCTTTTCCCCGAAACCCTAAAACTCCTCCCTCTGCGCCGCCGGACATGTCCACTCCGCCGCCGGACGCGTCCTCCGCCTCCAGCCACGTCGCCCCGGCAAATAGTGCGCTGCCACGTCAGCCAGCCGCCGCCCTCGCCCAACCGTGCATCGCCAAGTGTCGCCGCCGTTCCCCTCCACCGCGCGGGCCCGCGAGCCCATCTCCGGGCCACGGCGGGCCCGAACAACCCGATTCGCCCGAACCTCGCGCCGTCTTCGTCTCCGGTTGCCGCCGGCAAGAAGCTCGCCGGAGCGCCTCGGACCACCGCCCGCCGTCGGCGGTCAACTACCGGACCTCCCCGTCGCCTCGCTCGTTCTCCGCCGCCTGTGCACCGCGCCGCCCCGCCGCCCTTGCAGCGCCGGCGACCGCCGCACTTCTTCTCACCGGCCGGAGCAGCTCCTCTCACCGGCCGACCCGCGCCGCCGCACTCGCTCGCCGCCGCCGCCATGCATCAGCCGCCCGGCGCCGCCGCGTCTCCCTCCCGCCGTTCGTCTCGCCGGCCGCCGGCGCCGGCGAGCACCACCGCCTCCACGCCGGCGAGCTCCGCCGCTCGGAGGCCCGTCGCCGTCCGCCTCGTTCGGATCCACCGCGGGATGGATCAGATCCACCCGCGCGTCCATCCAAACACCGCGCCTGGACCGCTCCATCCCACTCGCCCTCGTCCCGCGTTGACTTCCGCGAGGTCTATTTTTTTCTTCTAAGTCCCAGATCTGCATATTTTTTAGCATTATTCATCATGTCATAACTCCGCACCCGTTGCTCCATTTTGAGCGTTTAACATATCAAAATGTTCGCCTCGACGAGTACATCATTTAATCTCATTGCATCATTTTCATTTGAGCTCATCTTGATGGCCGAAATGCTGTTGGAAGAGGGCTATGTGAGTAATTTGTCAGATCTGTTTCAGCAAATGGCATTTTGTCATTTTTGCCATGATTAATGTGTGCATGATATGATCTTGAGCTCTACATGTGTTTTGTTATATGCCATGCCATCTTTACAGTGGTGCTTACCATGTATTTTTGTGATATTTGTGGTGACTAGCACAAGCTTACAAAGTAGCGTGATCGGTAATGCTGATTTCAGGGACTTAGAATTTCACTAAGTCCTTATCCTGATTTTTGTCGTTATGTCATATGTTCATATTGTTTCCTAGTGATCCGTGCCTCTTTTGAGGATGATCAGTAAGGATGTTTTGTTAATATTGTGGTGCTCTATCCATCCATGTCTTTGTTTGCATTTATGGAGCACCCTAGCTTGAGTCAATCGAGCTCTACTTTTGCTATATCGTGAATCCTAGCAGATTGTTGACTTGTTAGCGATTTTGCGAGGATGTTGCTATTGAACCATGCATGCTATGTTGTTGTTCTTGCCATGTCTAGCTTCTATGCCATGTATTTTTGATGGGTGTATGCTTAGTTTGTCATGCCATGCTCTGTAGTGAGTGCGTCGAGCTCGTAAACATGCCTACTCGTTAACTGGTTTACATGCTCCAGTTTTTCACTAAGTCTGAGATCTGTTTATGTTTTTGCTATGTTCACATGGTTGCAATTGTATTTTATGATCCCTTTTGGCTCAAGGTCACTAAGGGACTTTTGTTAAGTGCTTTGAGTAGCTTATGACATGCATTTCTTTGCCATGTTAAGTTCTTGAAGCATGTAGTTTTCATGCTCTAAAGTGTGCTTCCTGATGATAAATTCCAGACTTGTGTTAATTTCACTAAGTCTGAAACCTGTTATCATTTGCATTTTTGTCATGCTTGTTTGAATCTGTTAATGAGTGAATTAGCCATAGCTCAGTGTTCATCTCTTGGCAAACTTCTTGAGTGGACCCCTGCCATGTATTTTGTTGCCATGTTTGAGTGCTGTAGCATATTTATCTTGTTGCATTTAGATGGTTACTTGCTGATTATCGCAGACCGGTGTCATATTTGTTTTGCTTGCCATTTCCAAACCGTGCATCCGATTCCGGTGATCTTTATATCGATTTCAACCGAAATCACCTCACCTTTCCAGTGGCACTCTTGAATTTCCATGTTTAGGCCAGGTTCAATCATTCATTTGCAAATCATGCATATGCATCGCATACCGCATCCCGCATATCATAACATGTTCATGTGTTGGTTGTTTACTATGTTGTGTGCTTCTTTCCGGTGTTGCTTCTTCGGGTTGTTTCCGGTAACGTCGTGATTGTGAGGACCCGTTCGGCTACGTCCGTTTGTCTTCTTCATGGACTTGTTCTTTTTCCTTGCGGGATTTCAGGCAAGATGACCATACCCTCGAAATCACTTCTATCTTTGCTTGCTAGTTGCTCGCTCTTTTGCTATGCCTATGCTGCGATACCTACCACTTGCTTATCATGCCTCCCATATTGTTGAACCAAGCCTCTAACCCACCTTGTCCTAGCAAACCGTTGTTTGGCTATGTTACCGCTTTGCTCAGCCCCTCTTATAGCGTTGTTAGTTGCAGGTGAAGATTGAAGTTTGTTCCTTGTTGGAACATGGAGATGTTGTTCCTTGTTGGAACATGTTTACTTGTTGGGATATCACAATATATTTTATTTAATTAATGCATCTATATACTTGGTAAAGGGTGGAAGGCTCGGCCTTATGCCTGGTGTTTGTTTCACTCTTGCCGCCCTAGTTTCCGTCATATCGGTGTTATGTTCCCGGATTTTGTGTTCCTTACGCGGTTGGGTTATAATGGGAACCCCTTGACAGTTCGCCTTGAATAAAACTCCTCCAGCAAGGCCCAACATTGGTTTTACCATTTGCCACCTAGCCTTTTTCTTTCCCTTGAGTCGGCCAGCTCAATGGTCATCTTATTTTAACCCCCTCGGGCCAGTGCTTCTCTAAGTGTTGGTCCAACTGAGCGATGTTCGAGGCTACCAGGGGCAACCCTGGGCTGGCTTACCCGACGTCTTGCTCATCTGGTGTGCCCTGAGAAGGAGATATGTGCAGCTCCTATCGGGATTTGTCGGCACATTTGGGTGGCTTTGCTGGTCTTGTTTTACCATTGTCGAAATGTCTTGTAACCGGGATTCCGAGTCTGATCGGGTCTTGCCGCTAGAAGGAATATCCTTCGTTGACCGTGAGAGCTTGTGATGGGCTAAGTTGGGACACCCCTACAGGGATTTGAACTTTCGAAAGCCGTGCCCACGGTTATGGGCAGATGGGAATTTGTTAATGTCCAGTTGTAGAAAATCTGAAGTTGACCTTAATTAAAATGCATCAACCGCGTGTGTAACCGTGTTGGTCTCTTTCCGGCGGAGTCCGGGAAGTGAACACGGTGTTGGAGTTATGCTTGACGTAGGTTGTTCTAGGATCACTTCTTGATCATAGTTGTTCGACCGTGCTTTTGCCTTCTCTTCTCGCTCTCGTTTGCGTATGTTAGCCACCTTATATGCTAGTCGCTTGCTGCAGCTCCACCTCATACCTTTTACCCTTCCTATAAGCTTAAATAGTCTTGATCGCGAGGGTGTGAGATTGCTGAGTCCCCGTGACTCACAGATATTTCAAAAACCAGCTTGCAGGTGTCGTTGAACCGTGCAGATGACGCATCCAAGCTCAAGGAGGAGCTCATGAAGATCTTGTCCTTGGTGTTGTTTCGTTCTAGTTCATCAGTAGTGGAGCCCAGTTGGGGTCGATCGGGGATCTGTGTAGCATTTTGGATAGTGTTTTTTTATTTTGGGTTCCGTAGTCGGACCTTGTATGTATTGGTTGATGTAATGCTTTATTCATGTAATTGTGTGAAGTGGCGATTGTAAACCAACTATGTATCTCTTTTCCTTATGTATTACATGGGTTGTGTGAAGATTACCTCACTTGCGACATTGCTTTCAATGCGGTTATGCCTCTAAATCGTGCTTCGGCACGTGGGAGATATAGCCGCATCGAGGGCGTGACAGGCAGCCTCCCACGGATCGGCGGCGGCGGAGGCGTCAATGGGATTGTGCGGCGACGGCGAGACCTGGCACTGTCACATATGTGCATGATCTGAGGCGGCCTCCATGAGATCGGATGTGGCCTCGCTGGGATCGACGACAGAAGGGATCGATGGCGGCTGGGGTGTGGTTCCCGTCGTCGTACTGGGATTGACGACAGAAGGGATCGATGGCGGCTGGGGCGTGGTTCCCGTCGTCGTAGGAATAGATCGAGGGCAGCCTACTTCGTCATTTTTTTTCGTGCGAGGGGCCTCACTTTGGTTCTTCCGTTTTCTTCTGTTTTTTCATGCGAGGGGCATTGCTACAGTTTTCCTCTGTTTATTTCCGTGTGGGATGGGGGAGACAAAAAAAACCATACGAGGTGGGAGGAGGACGAAAAAAAATCAGCTAAGGTGGGAGGTGGGACAAAAATAAACCGTACCAGGCTACCAACTGCTCCATTAAAAGTAGAGATATGAAAGGTGGAGTAAAATATGGAAATTACTTTTTTTTAGAATCAAATATGAAAATTACTGTTAATGCAACGTTAGTCGGGCCTAAATTCCCCCCCCCCCCCCCCCCACACACACACACAAAAAAAAAGAAAACGTTATTAGTCGGGCCTAATTTGACAACCCGGACCGGCCGTTTTTCTTTTACAACGCCTGGACCGTTCAGGCCGATCCATAGCGGGCCGTGAGCCGAGCCAAAAGGCCGCTCAACACATCCGGGCCATTTCTGTTATGGTCACACCAAGATCCTAAGAACCGAACCACTAACCTAATGTTAGACAAATGTGGTCCTCATTTACATATTATATTATAGAAAGCAAAGAACCCAAGACCATTGCACTCTACTAAAAAAGGCAAAAAAAATACCGGTAACCCAAAACTAAGGGCATCTATGATTCATATTAAAGGTGGAGGAAAATATGGAAATAGGAATTCATTTTTCCTTCCATGATACTATATATCTATTGATTCAAAGGGATGAAACATATAGGAAGAGTAAAGGAATTTTCCTTCTTATCTTTTTTGCATTCCTACTCAGAAAGAGCAATCAAAATGCTATAAGTCGCACAATAACACCTACTCTTAGACTACTAGTTAATCCAGGAAGTTCATCCTAAGACCACTTCCACGAATCATTTTGAAATCACGCCGCGGTAGTCAAGCAAGCAAGGTGCGTAGAACAGGTCGGCACTCTCCATCACAGACCATGGTGCAACATACTATAACAGATCTCAACGTACACGAAACCACCCCGTTGCAAACACGATACCCACAGGCAGAGACGACGACCTTGGGCGCACTCACGAGCGTATCATCAATTCATCATGAGGCGTGAGTACCTAGTTGGCTTCGCGCTCATAGTCGCCGGGCTCTGGCCGCTGCCCGCGGCTGCGCAGAAGTACGCCGCTATCTTCAACTTTGGCGACTCCCTCGCCGACGCCGGCAACCTCGTCGCGGATGGCATCCCGGATTACCTCGCCACGGCGCGCCTGCCGTATGGCATGACGTACTTCGGGTACCCGACGGGGCGCGTCTCCGACGGCCGCCTCGTCGTCGACTTCATCGGTATCCTCGTCTTTCCAACTTTGATCGGATTAAACCGATCGACCTATTGTACGTGCACGTGTGTTCCTGATGATCTTTCCCTGGCTGTGGCAATGTGCAGCGCAGGAGCTGGGCCTGCCACTGCTACCGCCGTCCAAGGCGCACAACGCGTCGTTCCACCGTGGTGCCAACTTCGCGATCACCGGCGGCACGTCGCTGGACACGAGCTTCTTTGAGGCGCGTGGCATGAGGCACACGGTCTGGAACTCCGGCTCCCTGCACACCCAGCTCAAGTGGTTTCAAGACATGAAGCCATCCATCTGCAACTCCCCAAAAGGTTCACCATATATTTTATGCTGTTGACACACCGTGTGCGGCTCGCTACATCGTACTGATTTGCTTTGCACTTCGATCGGAATTCAGAGTGCAGGGACCTGTTCAGGCGGTCGCTGTTCATCGTCGGCGAGTTTGGCGGGAACGATTACGCGGCGGCGCTCGGCGCGTTCCTCCCGGTGCAGAAGGTGCACACGTTCGTGCCGCACATCGTCGACTCCATCGGCAAGGGAATCGAGGTGCTCGTCTCTCTCAGGTCTACTTTAGGCCCCTCCCAATGCTCCGCGTTGTACGGGTGCTAAGGTTGCCAACTAAGCAAAAAATATGATGTGGCATGCTAGTTAAGAAAAGAAAAAGTAGTATGGTGACCCAGGAAGAAACGATGCTAAGCACGTACACCTAGATAGAATCACAATTCTGAGTGTACAACAAATTAAATGTACGAAGCTTAGCACCTAAAAGCTTAGCATCTTTGCATTGTGGACTTGAGTTGCTAAGGCATTTAATATACTTAGCACCTCATCTAAGCACTTTTGCATTGGGAGAGGTCTTACCCATCTCGTTTTCATGCATGTACATGTGCGCACTAATCTCAATCACCCTACTGTGTCCGTCCGGCGTGTTTGCTTGGGTGCAGAAGCTGATCGCGGAGGGGGCGGTGGAGCTGGTGGTGCCGGGCGTGCTGCCGATCGGCTGCTTCCCCGTGTACCTGTCCATCTTCCTCAAGCAGCGGCCGGAGATGTACGGCCCGCGCAGCGGCTGCATCAAGGACCTTAACACGCTGTCCTGGGTGCACAACGCCCTGCTGCAGCGCAAGATCGCCGAGCTCCGGAAGAAGCACCCCGGCGTGCGCATCATGTACGCCGACTACTACACCGCCGTCACGCAGTTCGTCCTGCGCGCCGAGAAGTGGGGTGAGTTTTTGGAATGCACGCAGCTCATTTAGTCTATGTTGTGCTGTTTCTTGTTACTGTTCGACATTAGGAATGGTCATGCATGATTTAGCAAAGTCGTTCTTGATGATGTCGCTAACTTTCGTTGAAATGTTCCTCCATCTAAATGCAAGAAACAAAGTAGAAATTGTGCCAACTCGCTATCAAGGTTGGAAGCAAAGAACAATTCAATGACCGCATGAAATATTTTGTGAACTTATCTACATCATCGCTACATTTTCTACATGATGACAGACCACATATTTTTTTTCCCGGAAAAGCATGATGGCCAATAGTTGACCAGGAAGCACTGAAGGCCCATAGAAGCATAGACCCCCTTGATGGGCTTAGTTCACCATGGTCAATTGAGAGTTCAGGCCTAGAGCCCAGTTCGTCTTTGAGTCCGACAACTTCATACCCTAATTTCAACTTTTGCTTTTTCAGGGTTCCTGAAGCAGACTCCGAGGACATGCTGCGGCGCGCCGGGCGTGGGGGTATACAACTTCAACCTGACGTCCAAGTGCGGCGAGCCAGGCGCTTACGCCTGCGACGACCCATCAAACCACTGGAACTGGGATGGCGTCCACCTCACGGAGGCAGCCTACGGCCACATCGCCAAGGGATGGCTCTACGGGCCCTTTGCCGACCCGCCCATCCTAGAGGCAAAGGCAACGTTAGAACTTACGGAGTAGAAGCGATCACATCATATCTCATGGATCGGGACATATGCATCTTGGTAGTCCTGATTAGAAGTTTCAGAAAACAAAATCATAAAATAAGGGTGTAGGAAGGTGTGGCAAGTATTGCATGACCATGATGAGCTATGTGCAAACTTGATCCGTCAGCCATATGGATGCGGTCCCTCCTTGGATATTTCTCCCTTACAATGAGACGATCCTGGTCAGGGATGATGTGGTCGGTGGTCCCCGTGTCCGTGAACCAGGCGGGATTGCCAAGGATGGACGGGGGAGAAGCAGCAGCAAGTCCCGCCATCTTGGAGTGTTGAGGCCGAAAGGCATGGTTGTAACCGCACTCCCAGAAAAGATGCCCACGGCCGCAACAGGGCTGGCATTACACACGGTTGTCACCACCGCCAAAGTGATCACCGTGGTCATTGTCGGTGTCAAAACCGGCGGATTTCGGGTAGAGGGTCTCGAACTATGCGTCTAGGATCGATGGTAACAGGAGACGAGGGACACAATGTTTACCCAGGTTCGGGCCCTCTCTATGGAGGTAATACCCTACTTCCTGCTTGATTGATCTTGATGAATATGAGTATTACAAGAGTTGATCTACCACGAGATCGTAATGACTAAACCCTAAGTCTAACCTGGCTATAATTATGAAGATGTATCTACTGACCTAGCCCTCCGGTTTATATAGACACAGGAGGGACCTAGGGTTTACACAAGGTCGGTTACAGAGAAAGGAGTATTCATATTTGGTCGCCAAGCTTGCCTTCCACGCCAAGGAGAGTCCCATCCGGACACGGGTAGAATCTTCGGTCTTCGTATCTTCACGGCCCATCAGTCCGGCCCATGTCCAATAGGTCGGACGCTCGAGGACCCCTTAGTCCAGGACTCCCTGAGTAGCCCCTGAACCAGACTTCAACGACGATGTGTCCGGCGCGTAGATTATCTTTGACATTGCAAGGTGGGTTCCATTTTCCGAATACTCCAAGATGGTCTTTGGATAAAATGAAGGTGTCCGGATCTGCAACACAAATAGTACACACGATTGCAGGGAATATAATATTTCACGAGTCCCATCTGCTGACAACTTTTTACAAGATGACATCACGTCTGTCCGGTTGGTATTTCGAACCATTTCTTGTTCCACGTTCTGAGGCGTGGCCCTTATTGGCACGTTCTGTCGGAGCAGAGATCGTGTCCCCCTTATTGCGGGATCCTTATTAATACGAGCGTGGGTAACCCAACCGTTCCACTGGAAAGATTCCTTGGGAATAGGAAGGCTTTTAGTCTTAGGAGAAGGCGTTCAGTACCCGCGGCCTTTATAAAGGAACCAAGGGCCATCCTTTTACGCCAAGCCTCTCCTTAACCTTCCCAGCCTCGAGTTTCTAGCACCCGAGGTTCGACTTCGTTGCCTCAAGCCTCCCCATCATGTCCGGACCCAGCCCTCAGGGTCGATGGGTGGCTTCCTCCGTCACAGAGGAGGATATTGCAAAGCTTCGGGCAGCCAGATACCTGACCACGGAGATCCACCACAAGCTCCCTGCTCAAGGACAAGTTATTCCGACCCCCAGATCTGGCGAGAGGGTTGTATTTATCTCTCACTTCCTCCAAGGGCTAGGTTTCGCTCTCCACCCCTTTGTCCGGGGGCTAATGTTTTATTACGGACTAGATTTTCACGATCTAGCTCCGGATTCTTCCCTTCACGTCTCGGCGTTTATTGTCACATGCGAGGCCTTCCTCCGAACCCCCCACACTTCGGCTTATGGCTCAAGACCTTTTGTGTGAAGCCAAAGGTAGTCGACGGGGAACAAGTGGAGTGTGGCGGTGCTGTAGCAAGCCAACTTACCAACACTTCCTGGCCAAAAGGCTCCTTCACCGAAGCTTCCAATCAATGGCAGCGAGAGTGGTTTTACGTTACGAAACCCCATAGCACCAAGTGGGCAGCTACACCTGCGTTCCGTTCCGGCCCTCCGTTACAGCTTTCATCCTGGGTCAATAAGGGGCTGGACTGGGGATCAGTTGATGAAGTGCGGACTCTACAGAGCCGCACCCGAACCCTCCTCGAGAGGGACATCGATCATGTCAACGTGATTCAAGTAATGTTGATCCGCCGAATCCTGCCATGCCAGCGTAGGCCTTTCCACATGTGGGAGTTTAATCCAGAAGGGCCACGAAGCCTCCAACACTTCTTCGGCGCTACGCACAAAGGGATGTGGAAGATGCTTTTTGGGAAACGAAAACATTGGCCGGACACCTCCGAAGATGTCGGCCTTGACTGCAACCGTCCGGACACCCCGGTAAGCACTTCTCTTTCGAACACTTTGTTGGGGAACGTAGTAATTTCAAAAAAATTCCTACGCACACACATGATCATGGTGATGCATAGCAACAAGAGGGGAGAGTGTTGTCCACGTACCATCGTAGAACGAAAGCGGAAGCATTTGCACAACGCGGTTGATGTAGTTGTACGTCTTCACGATCTGACCGATCAAGTACCGAACGTACGACACCTCCGAGTTCAGCACACGTTCAGCTCGATGATGTCCCTCGAACTCCGATCCAGCCAAGCTTTGAGGGAGAGTTCCATCAGCACGACGGCGTGGTGACGATGCTGATGTTCTATCGACACATGGCTTCCCTAAGCACCGCAACGATATTATCGAGGTGGACTATGGTGGAGGGGGGCACCGCACACGGCTAAGAGATCCAAGAAGATCCAAGAGATCAATTGTTGTCTCTAGAGGTGCCCCCTGCCCCCGTATATAAAGGAGAAAGGGGGGAGAGGCGGCAGGCCAAGAGGAGGCACGCCAGGGAGGAGTCCTACTCCCACTGGGAGTAGGACTCCCTCCTTTCCTAGTTGGAGTAGGAGAAGGGGGAAGGAGGAGGGAGAGAGGAAGGAAAGGGGGGCGCCGCCCCCCTCCTTGTCCAATTCGTACTAGAGGGAGAGGGGGCGCGCGGCCTGCCCTGGCCGCCCCTCCTCTTCTCCACTAAGGCCCATCTTGTCCCATTAAACCCCCGGGGGGTTCCGGTAACCCCCGGTACTCCGGTAAAATCCCGATTTCACCCGGAACATTTCCGATATCCAAATATAGGCTTCCAATATATCAATCTTTATGTCTTGACCATTTCGAGACTCCTCGTCATGTCCGTGATCACATCCGGGACTCCGAAATTCCTTCGGTACATCAAAACACATAAACTCATAATATAACCATCATCGAACTTTAAGCGTGCGGACCCTACGGGTTCGAGAACTATGTAGACATGACCGAGACACGTCTCCGGTCAATAACCAATAGCGAAACCTGGATGCTAATATTGGCTCCTACATATTCTACGAAGATCTTTATCGGTCAAACCGCATAACAACATATGTTGTTCCTTTTGTCATCGGTATGTTACTTGCCCGAGATTTGATCGTCGGTATCTCAATACTTAGTTCAATCTCGTTACCGGCAAGTCTCTTTACTCGTTCTGTAACACATCATCCCGCAACTAACTCATTAGTTACAATGCTTGCAAGGCTTAAGTGATGTGTATTACCGAGTGGGCCCAGAGATACCTCTCCGACAATCGGAGTGACAAATCCTAATCTCGAAATACGCCAACCCAACAAGTACCTTCGGAGACACCTGTAGAGCACCTTTATAATCACCCAGTTGCGTTGTGACGTTTGGTAGCACACAAAGTGTTCCTCCGGTAAACGGGAGTTGCATAATCTCATAGTCATAGGAACATGTATAAGTCATGAAGAAAGCAATAGCAACAAACTAAACAATCAAGTGCTAAGCTAATGGAATGGGTCAATCACATCATTCTCCTAATGATGTGATCTCGTTAATCAAATGAAAACTCTTTGTCTATGGCTAGGAAACATAACCATCTTTGATCAACGAGCTAGTCAAGTAGAGGCATACTAGTGACACTCTGTTTGTCTATGTATTCACACATGTATCATGTTTCCGGTTAATACAATTCTAGCATGAATAATAAACATTTATCATGATATAAGGAAATAAATAATAACTTTATTATTGCCTCTAGGGCATATTTCCTTCAGTCTCCCACTTGCACTAGAGTCAATAATCTAGATTACACAGTAATGATTCTAACACCCATGGAGCCTTGGTGTTGATCATGTTTTGCTCGTGGAAGAGGCTTAGTCAACGGGTCTGCAACATTCAGATCTGTATGTATCTTGCAAATCTCTATGTCTCCCACCTGGACTTGATCCCGGATGGATTTGAAGCATCTCTTGATGTGCTTGGTTCTCTTGTGAAATCTAGATTTCTTTGCCAAGGCAATTGCACCAGTATTGTCACAAAATATTTTCATTGGACCCGATGCACTAGGTATGACACCTAGATCGGATATGAAGTCCTTCATCCAGACTCCTTCATTTGCTGCTTCCGAAGCAGCTATGTACTCCGCTTCACACGTAGATCCCGCCACAACGCTTTGTTTAGAACTGCACCAACTGACAGCTCCACCGTTCAATGTAAACATGTATCCGATTTGCGATTTATAATCGTCCAGATCAATGTCAAATCTTGCATCGACGTAACCATTTACGACTAGCTCTTTGTCACCTCCATAAACGAGAAACATATCCTTAGTCCTTTTCAGGTATTTCAGGATGTTCTTGACCGCTGTGCAGTGATCCACTCCTGGATTACTTTGGTACCTCCCTACTAAACTTATAGCAAGGCACACATCAGGTCTGGTACACAACATTGCATACATGATAGAGCCTATGGCTGAAGCATAGGGAACATCTTTCACCTTCTCTCTATCTTCTGCAGTGGTTGGGCATTGAGTCTTACTCAACTTCACACCTTGTAACACAGGCAAGAACCCTTTCTTTGCTTGATCCATTTTGAACTTCTTCAAAACTTTGTCAAGGTATGTGCTTTGCGAAAGTCCAATTAAGCGTCTTGATCTATCTCTATAGATCTTGATGCCCAATATATAAGCAGCTTCACCGAGGTCCTTCATTGAAAAACTCTTATTCAAGTATCCCTTTATGCTATCCAGAAATTCTATATCATTTCCAATCAGCAATATGTCATCCACATATAATATCAGAAATGCTACAGAGCTCCCACTCACTTTCTTGTAAATACAGGCTTCTCCAAAAGTCTGTATAAAACCATATGCTTTGATCACACTATCAAAACGTTTATTCCAACTCCGAGAGGCTTGCACCAGTCCATAAATGGATCGCTGGAGCTTGCACACTTTGTTAGCTCCCTTTGGATCGACAAAACCTTCCGGTTGCATCATATATAATTCTTCTTCCAGAAATCCATTCAGGAATGCAGTTTTGACATCCATTTGCCAAATTTCATAATCATAAAATGCAGAAATTGCTAACATGATTCAGACAGACTTAAGCATCGCTACGGGTGAGAAAGTCTCATCGTAGTCAATCCCTTGAACTTGTCGAAAACCTTTTGCAACAAGTCGAGCTTTATAAACAGTAACATTACCGTCAGCGTCAGTCTTCTTCTTGAAGATCCATTTATTTTCAATGGCTTGCCGATCATCGGGCAAGTCAACCAAAGTCCACAGTTTGTTCTCATACATGGATCCCATCTCATATTTCATGGCCTCAAGCCATTTTGCGGAATCTGGGCTCACCATCGCTTCTTCATAGTTCGTAGGTTTGTCATGGTCTAGCAACATAACCTCCAGAACAGGATTACCATACCACTCTGGTTGATCTACGAGGTTCAGTAACAACTTGATCTGAAGTTTCATGATCATCATCATTAACTTCCTCACTAATTGGTGTAGGTGTCACAGGAACTGGTTTCTGTGAGGAACTACTTTCCAATAAGGTAGCAGGTACAGTTACCTCATCAAGTTCTACTTTCCTCCCACTCACTTCTTTTAAGAGAAACTCCTTCTCTAGGAAGGATCCAAATTTAGCAACAAAAGTTTTGCCTTCAGATTTGTGATAGAAGGTGTACCCAACAATTTCCTTTGGGTATCCTATGAAGACACATTTCTCCGATTTGGGTTCGAGCTTATCAGGTTGAAGTTTTTTCACATAAGCATCGCAACCCCAAACTTTAAGAAATGACAACTTTGGTTTCTTGCCAAACCACAGTTCATAAGGCATCGTCTCAACGGATTTCGATGGTGCCCTATTTAACGTGAATGCAGCCGTCTCTAAAGCATAACCCCAAAATGATAGCGGTAAATCAGTAAGAGACATCATAGATCGCACCATATCTAGTAAAGTACGATTACGATGTTCGGACACACCATTACGTTGTGGTGTTCCAGGTGGCGTGAGTTGCGAAACTATTCCGCATTGTTTCAAATGAAGACCAAACTCGTAACTCAAATATTCTCCTCCATGATCAGATCGTAGAAACTTTATTTTCTTGTTACGATGATTTTCAACTTCACTCTGAAATTCTTTGAACTTTTCAATTGTTTCAGACTTATGTTTCATTAAGTAGATATACCCATATCTGCTTAAATCACCTGTGAAGGTGAGAAAATAACGATACCCTCCGCGAGCCTCAACATTCATCGGACCACATGCATCTGTATGTATGATTTTCAACAAATCTGTTGCTCGCTCCATAGTTCCGGAGAACGGCGTTTTAGTCATCTTGCCCATGAGGCACGGTTCGCAAGTACCAAGTGATTCATAATCAAGTGGTTCCAAAAGTCCATCAGTATGGAGTTTCTTCATGCGCTTTACACCAATATGACCTAAACGGCAGTGCCACAAATAAGTTGCACTATCATTATCAACTCTGCATCTTTTGGCTTCAATATTATGAATATGTGTATCACTACTATCGAGATTCAATAAGAATAGACCACTCTTAAAGGGTGCATGACCATAAAAGATATTACTCATATAAATAGAACAACCATTATTCTCTGATTTAAATGAATAACCTTCACACATCAAACTAGATCCAGATATAATGTTCATGCTCAACGCTGGCACCAAATAACAATTATTCAGGTCTAAAACTAATCCCGAAGGTAGATGTAGAGGTAGCATGCCGACCGTGATCACATCGACTTTGGAACCATTTCCCATGCGCATCGTCACCTCGTCCTTAGCCAATCTTCGCTTAATCCATAGTCCCTGTTTCGAGTTGCAAATATTAGCAACAGAACCAGTATCAAATACCCAGGTGCTACTGCGAGCATTAGTAAGGTACACATCAATAACATGTATATCACATATACCTTGGTTCACCTTGCCATCCTTCTTATCCGCCAAATACTTGGGGCAGTTCCGCTTCCAGTGACCAGTCTGTTTGCAGTAGAAGCACTCAGTTTCAGGCTTAGGTCCAGACTTGGGTTTCTTCTCTTGAGCATCAACTTGTTTGTCGTTCTTCTTGAAGTTCCCCTTCTTCTTCCCTTTACCCTTTTTCTTGAAACTAGTGGTCTTGTTGACCATCAACACTTGATACTCCTTTTTGATTTCTACCTCCGCAGCGTTTAGCATCGTGAAGAGCTCGGGAATTGTCTTAGTCATCCCTTGCATATTATAGTTCATCACGAAGCTTTTGTAGCTTGGTGGCAGTGATTAAAGAACTCTGTCAGTGACACTATCAACAGGAAGATTAACTCCCAGTTGTGTCAAGTGATTATGATACCCAGACATTTTGAGTATATGTTCACTGACAGAACTATTCTCCTCCATCTTGCAGCTATAGAACTTATTGGAGACTTCATATCTCTCAATCCGAGCATTTGCTTGAAATATTAACTTCAACACCTGGAACATCTCATATGCTCCATGACCTTCAAAACGTCGTTGAAGTCCCGGTTCTAAGCCGTAAAGCATGGCACACTGAACTATCAAGTAGTCATCAGCTTTACTCTGCCAGACGTTCTTAACGTTATCAGCAGCATCTGCAGCAGGCCTGGCACCCAGCGGTTCTTTCAGGACGTAATTCTTCTATGCTGCAATGAGGATAATCCTCAAGTTACGGACCCAGTCCGTGTAATTGCTACCATCATCTTTCAACTTTGCTTTCTCAAGGAACGTATTAAAATTTAACAAAACAACAACACGGGCCATCTATCTACAATCAACATAGACAAGCAAAATACTATCAGGTACTAAGTTCATGATAAATTTAAATTCAATTAATCATATTACTTAAGAACTCCCACTTAGATAGACATATCTCTAATCCTCTAAGTGATCACGCGATCCAAATCAACCAAACCATGTCCGATCATCACGTGAGATGGAGTAGTTTCAATGGTGAACATCACTATGTTGATCATATCTACTATATGATTCACGCTCGACCTTTCGGTCTCAGTGTTCCGAGGCCATATCTGCATATGCTAGGCTCGTCAAGTTTAACGTGAGTATTCCGCGTGTGCAACTGTTTTGCACCCATTGTATTTGAACGTAGAGCCTATCACACCCGATCATCACGTGGTGTCTCAGCACGAAGAACTTTCGCAACGGTGCATACTCAGGGAGAACACTTATACCTTGATAATTTAGTGAGAGATCATCTTATAATGCTACCGTCAATCAAAGCAAGATAAGATGCATAAAAGATAAACACCACATGCAATCAATATAAGTGATATGATATGGCCATCATCATCTTGTGCTTGTGATCTTCATCTCCGAAGCACCGTCATGATCACCATTGTCACCGGCGTGGCACTTTGATCTCCATCGTAGCATCGTTGTCGTCTCGCCAATGTATGCTTCTACGACTATCGCTATCGCTTAGTGATAAAGTAAAGCATTACTGGGCGATTGCATTGCATACAATAAAGCGACAACCATATGGCTCCTACCAGTTGCCGATAACTCGGTTACAAAAACATGATCATCTCATACAATAAAATATAGCATCATGCTTTGACCATATCACATCACAACATGCCCTGCAAAAACAAGTTAGACGTCATCTACTTTGTTATTGCAAGTTTTACGTGGCTGCTACGGGCTGAGCAAGAACCGTTCTTACCTACGCATCAAAACCACAACAATAGTTCGTCAAGTTAGGTTATTTTAACCTTCTCAAGGACCGGGCGTAGCCACACTCGGTTCAACTAAAGTTGGAGAAACTGACACCCGCCAGCCACCTGTGTGCAAAGCATGTCGGTAGACCCAGTCTCGCGTAAGCGTACGCGTAATGTCGGTCCGGGCCGCTTCATCCAACAATACCGCCAAACCAAAGTATGACATGCTGGTAAGCAGTATGACTTGTATTGCCCACAACTCACTTGTGTTATACTCGTGCATATAACATCTACGCATAAAACCTGGCTCTCATACCACTGTTGGGGAACATAGTAATTTCAAAAAAATTCCTACACACACATAGGATCATGGTGATGCATAGCAATGAGAGGGAAGAGTGTTGTCCACGTACCCTTGTAGTCCGAAAGCGAAAGCGTTTGCACAACGCGGTTGATGTAGTCATACGTCTTCACGATCCGACCGATCAAGTATCGAACGTACGACACCTCCGAGTTCAGCACACGTTCAGCTCGATGACGTCCCTCGAACTCTGATCCAGCTGAGCTTTGAGGGAGAGTTCCGTCAGCACGACGGCGTGGTGACGATGATGATATTCTACCGACGCAGGGCTTCGCCTAAGCACCGCTATGATATTATCGAGGTGGACTATGGTGGAGGGGGGCACCGCACACGGCTAAGAGATCTAAGAGATCAATTGTTGTCTCTAGAGGTGCCCCCCTGCCCCCGTATATAAAGGAGCAAGGGGGGAGAGGCGGCCGGCCAGGAGGAGGCGCGCCAGGGAGGAGTCCTACTCCCACCGGGAGTAGGACTCCCTCCTTTCCTAGTTGGAGTAGGAGAAGGGGGAAGGAGGAGGGAGAGAGGAAGGAAAGGGGGGCGCCGCCCCCCTCCTTGTCCAATTCGGACTAGAGGGAGAGGCGGCGTGCGGCGTGCCCTGGCCACCCCTCCTCTTCTCCACTAAGGCCCATCTTGGCCCATTAAACCCCCCCGGGGGGGTTCCGGTAACCCCCGGTACTCCGGTAAAATCCCGATTTCACCCGGAACATTCCCGATTTCCAAATATAGGCTTCCAATATATCAATTTATGTCTCGACCATTTCAAGACTCTCCGTCATGTCCGTGATCACATATGGGACTCCGAACTTCCTTCGGTACATCAAAACACATAAACTCATAATATAACCATCATCAAACTTTAAGCGTGTGGATCCTGCGGGTTCGAGAACTATGTAGACATGACCGAGACACATCTCCGGTCAATAACCAATAGCGGAACTTGTATGCTCATATTGGCTCCTACATATTCTACGAAGATCTTTATCGGTCAAACCGCATAACAACATACGTTGTTCCTTTTTTCATCGGTATGTTACTTGCCCGAGATTCGATCGTCGGTATCTCAATACCTAGTTCAATCTCATTACCGGCAAGTCTGTTTACTCGTTCCATAACACATCATCCCACAACTAACTCATTAGTTACAATGCTTGCAAGGCTTAAGTGATGTGTATTACCGAGTGGGCCCGGAGATACCTCTTCGACAATCGGAGTGACAAATCCTAATCTCGAAATACGCCAACCCAACAAGTACCTTCGGAGACACCTGTAGAGCACCTTTATAATTACCCAGTTACGTTGTGACGTTTGGTAGCACACAAAGTGTTCCTCCGGTAAACGGGAGTTGCATAATCTCATAGTCATAGGAACATGTGTAAGTCATGAAGAAAGCAATAAAAACAAACTAAAAGATCAAGTGCTAAGCTAATGGAATGGGTCAAGTCAATCACATCATTCTCCTAATGATGTGATCTCGTTAATCAAATGACAACTCTTTGTCTATGGCTAGGAAAATAACCATCTTTGATCAACGAGCTAGTCAAGTAGAGGCATACTAGTGACACTCTGTTTGTCTATGTATTGACACATGTATCATGTTTCCGGTTAATACAATTCTAGCATGAATAATAAACATTTATCATGATATAAGGAAATAAATAATAACTTTATTATTGCCTCTAGGGCATATTTCCTTCACACTTCATAGTTAAGTATATCGTGATATGTTACCGAGCAAACTATCTTCTTTCAGGGCTGGATAAAGAAAGCGGAACTAATTAGGTGTTCGGCCCCCCTTCCTGAAGCCTCAGCAGATCCCGTATTAACAAGGATGCTGGCCCCGACACCATACCAGATGTTTGCCAAGGAGGACAAGACGGGGAGCGGGGGGACCAAAGAGGGCCTCCACCCCGAAGATATTTTAGACGTCGTGTCCGGGGAGATGAAAATCCCTTCTCCCGAAGGAAAAAGTAAAGGGGAAGCCAGCATTCATTCCCCCTATGGTAAGAAAAGGGTCGTCTCCGAAGACCATCGTACCTTGATGGATACGGTGGTTAAAAAGGTTCTGTCCGCGAAAAGCGGATTGAATGAAGCCTTCACGAGCCTGCTAAGAGGTTTCGAGGTTTGTGCTGTAATGCTTTCAATTGTGTTTTATTCACAAAATACTCCTATGTATAGATAGTAGCCCCTGAGACATTGATAGGCTCCCAAGGGAAGCAATCAGAGGATCAAAAATATTTATCCAGGAAATAATATGACTACTTGAACACAAGCTATTACTTCCCCTGCAACTGCATGATCCGCGGAGGTTGCATATCTACAGCGAAAGATTGATGAGGCGGATGACGACATCACGCTGATCAACAAGCGTCTTGACAAGGCACAAGGTATGTTTTTGGGTCAGCCAGTATATTTATGCATGATAACATCAGCATGAAGCTGGAATTGTATACTGAGACATGTGTAACTACAGATGGTGCTGCTGCAATGGAGGCCCTTCGGGCTGAGCTTGTCCTTGCCAAGGAACAAACCCGGAGGAGTATCTGGCTGCCCATAAGGCGGC
The DNA here is from genome assembly GCF_056163025.1 of Triticum urartu. Taxonomy (NCBI): domain Eukaryota; kingdom Viridiplantae; phylum Streptophyta; class Magnoliopsida; order Poales; family Poaceae; genus Triticum; species Triticum urartu. The sequence goes on from NC_141875.1 coordinate 126,252,852, forward strand.
TGAAGAGTTAAAACCGAATAGGCTGTTTGGCGCCAGTGTGAGGAAAGAACTACTACCATGGCGCGCAAGCTGGAGGAGACCACCGTCCGGTGTGAATTCCTTGAGAAGGATAACAAGGCCAAAACGGCCGATCTCGACAAGGCCTTACAAAAAGCGAAAGAAGCACGGTCTGAGTCTAGAGCGGATCGGGAAGAGATCCGGCAAGCCGGGGAGATAGCGGCTGGTAAGCCTTTCTTATTGCAGACGAAGTTCGGCGATCCGAAGTATTCTCCGCTTAACCAAATGTGGAGTTCTCCGGACCCCTTTTTAGACCTTCCGAAGAGTGCCTCCGATGCATCGCAATTTTACCAAGTGCATGAAGGGTGTGCCATGGAGAAGCTTTTTTGGTCATAGTTCGGCGCGCCAAAGCGTCAGTTGTTACTAAATGAACAGATGGTCCAGTGGGCTGAGCTCCACCGGATATCTGGTTCCACCATGAAGGACGTCATAGTCTAGCCGTGGCCTACGGAGCCCATTCCAAATAGTTACTTCAATTTGGTGCAGAGGCTTGTGGATGTGGTGCCGCGTATCAACGCCGTTAAGCGTTCAACGTGCATTGAAGGTGCACGGATGGCCTTTGCCCATGTCAAAACATACTGGGCCAAGATGAAGGCCACTGACGTTGCCGTGGGGAGTCCCCCCAAGGGTAAGGACCATCACGCACCCGAACACTATTTCGAGGACGTCTTAGAGGGTGCCCGCTTGATAGAGGGTCAGTTCTCGAAAGATATGATATTTGAATGAAATGTATTGAATTTGTAAAAGACAGTATGATGATAATATTATGATTTTTGTTTAAAAGTTTTTGGTTCCTCCTGTGCGGCCGTTGTTTGCATAATCTGGAAGTTTTCCAGTCGTCGGCTTCAGCCCCCACGTAGAAAATACGGGGGTGTTCAGAAAAGCATATGATCACTCTTAACCCAATGTCTTGGTCCATGAATGGATGTGTCAATGCGGTGAACAAGGCAACCGGACTATAGGGCGTTAATACTTTCACTTAGCCATAGGAGTTTTATGGTGGGTCTATGATATAAACCCTGGTATGTACGCTGTTATCCCAATGTGGTGCATTCACATGTATGACCTAAAAGAAAGGTCCTTCGTGTAATACGAAGGGAATCACGAAAGATTCTGATAAGTCGTCGAGTGGTTGACCAGCTCTCACCGCATCATGACAGTCAGTTTTCGGCTTTCTCTACTGAGGCGCTCGCCTGGGTAAACCAGGGCACAATAGCAGTAGTTCTCCCTTTACTACCTTAGCCGATAGAGCGGAACGTAAGGTAGCAAGCACAGGAGCCGGGCAACCCAACTATTGACCCAAGACATGATTCGGAGCTGATGCATATAAGGCCAAACTCGTGACGCCGAAGTATGCTATAAAGTTGTTCGGACTTATTGGCAATTTAATTTGTTCCCATATCGAGCCCCTAGCGGGGTGTGTGAAATAACACAAGGAGGAAAATATAGTTTTTTACAGAAAAGTGAATACATCATATAAATTATATTCGCTAGAACTTGAGTGACATGCCAATCATTGTTTTGTATATAATAACGCCACGACCCTAGCTATTTGACATGCCAAGGGTCGATGGCTGAGGTAGAAGGCACTTTACAGGCTCGCAAAATAGAGAGTATAGTCGAAAAAGTTGTTTTGGACCTCCTGTCGCACGTCTACGCCGCCTTTCCTTAATGGAGGGGCTCCTTACAGGGAGTAACTTTTGGACGAATGTACAAACCGGAACTCCGATGGAGTCGGGGAGATGACCAGCCTACGAGTCACTTATGATAAAAGGATAATGAAAAAAAAGAAAAAGTCATCAGAAAAGAATTGAAAAGAGAGGGGTTATAGAAGTACTTGTAGGTCCGTCCGTATTATGCCTCTGCCGACGCCCATGGTATTTTAAGTGCATAGTTATGTACGCGCGGTATAGATTTCGCAGGTGAACGAGGTGGACGGCGGAGGCCGAACTGCTAGGCCAGCCGCATAATTTGTTGGTGCTGCCGAATGGGAACCGGCGGCTTTATGGCCGACTAGTTATGCGGTTTAATAAGGCCGACTTGTACTCCGGCTGGAGGGAACGTAGTATGATCCTCAGTCCGGAGGGAGTATGTCTCATGCTCCTCTGTAGGGGCGTGTGTCATGTATACCATGTTCACCATTTTTACCTCGGGGGGGGGGGGGATTGCTTCCGACCCCTGGTATTTGGTTGGTGAATCTCTTCGTCATCGCTATCACTGGGCGGTCTTTTCCCCTTATGTTCAGTGTTGAGCTTGCCGGCCTGTTTGAAGACCCAACAACTTCTGTTGGTGTGATTGGCTGGCTTATCGGGATTGCCATGAATCTGACAGGGTCGATCCAATATCTTGCCTAAGGTGGATGGCTCATCTCTGTTTGCCTTGAATGGCTTTTTCCGTTGACCGGGTTTGGGGCCGCTGAATTCGGTGTTGACCGATGTGTCGCGCGTTCTCTCATTATCATTGCGACATTTGTGTTTGCTGCGTCGTGGTTTTCCATTGCCGTCTCGGACTTCAGAAGTGCCCGGATCGCTGGCGCTGTTGCTTCTACGAGCGAGCCAACTATCTTCTCCCCTCGAAAAAGCGGGTCATCAGAGCAGTAAGGGCTGACATGGATTTTGGCTTTTGTTGACTGATGTGGCGGGCGAGCCACTCGTCCCAGATACTGTGTTTGAAGGCTGCTAGGGCTTCCGCGTTCGGAAAATCGACGATTTGGTTCTTTTTAACTAAGAACCTAGTCCAGAGCTTCCTGGCTGACTCTCCGGGCTGTTGAACTATATGGCTTAAGTCATCGGCGTCTCGTGGCCGGGCATATGTACCTTGGAAGTTGTCGCGGAAGGCGTCTTCCAAATCCTCCCAGCTGCCAATAGAGTCTTCAGGCAGACTGTTTAACCAGTGCCGAGCTGGACCCTTGAGTTTTAACGGGAGGTATTTGATGGCATGAAGGTCATCTCCGCGGGCCATGTGGATAAGGAGAAGGAAATCCTCGATCCATACCACGGGATCAGTTGTTCCATCATATGATTCGATATTCATGGGTTTAAACCCTTCTGGGAATTCATGCTCCATTACTTCGTCTATGAAGCAAAGAGGGTGTGCGGCACCTCTATGTTGGGCCACATTGCGACGTAGCTCCAATGGAGTCCGCCTGCGGTTTTCGGCCCGGGTGTGACTAGGCTTGTCATGTCCGAATAGATAGTCGTTGTCACATATCGGGGCACGTCCTCGCGATCTGTAGATCGATCTGGTATGTCCTTCTCTATTGTCCAGGTCCTGCCGAAGGTCATTGTGTGACCACGAGCTGTGTTGTCTCTGCCTTTACGGTGAGGAGGGGTGGGCTGGTGTTCGGCTTGAGTTGCCGCTTTGTCCCGACCGCGTGGTGGTCTGTTAGCCGCATTGTGCGGTGATGGTATGGGCTCCGGTGCCTCGTTATCGAACTGAGGTAGCAATTTTAGCTTCGGGTAAATTTTGACTAGGCGCTTGAAGTCGTGTTGTTCGGATGCTAGGACATCAGTCCATCTATCGTTGAGCAGATCTTGGTCAGCTTGAAGCTGCTACTGCTTCTTTTTCAGGCTCCTTGCAGTGGCTATTAGCTGACGCTTAAAGCGCTCCTGCTCCTGAGGTTCCTCAGGCACGATAAAATCCTCGCTGCCGAGACTCACCTCATCCTCAGAGAGTGGAAAATAATTGCTGTCCTCCGAGTCGTCGTTTATGGCCTGTTCGTCAGGGCTAAGTTGCCCGTTTTCCCGATCATCCTGTTCGGCCGTTCGTTCGTCGGGATCTTCTCTGTCTTCGCTACCATCCGGAGTGTTGCCCTCTCCTGTGTCCGTATCGCCGTCTATTCCATGACGCGACTTAGAGCGACGCCGCTGACGCCGGCGTTTTGGTTGCATCACCGAAGGTTTGTCCTCAACTGGATCTGCTTTCTCGTTGTCGTTAGTTCTCTTAGTTGTATCCACCATGTATATGTCGTAGTAAGAGGTGGTTTTCCAGAGTTCGGTAAACGGCGGGTCTTGGCCCGGTTCCTCATTGGCATCATCGTCCATACCGTCGATGTCTTCGGAGCCGTAGTCGAGCGTGTTGGTTAAGTCTTCGACAGTGTGTATGAAGTGGGCGGTGGGTGGGAAGCAAAATTCTCCGTTATCAATCTCCAGTTCGAACCGGATATAGTTCGGCTGTGAGCCCCCTGCTAGGGATAGTGATCTTAACGAGTTTAGCACGTGGCCCAGAGGCGAATGCGGGAAGATGTCTGCGGCACTGAATTCGGTGATCGATAACCGATCGAGCTCGATAGCGCGGACGCGCATAGTTCGGAACCTGCAGCCTGAGACGGGTCCGTAGTTCCAGTGACATAGATGTCACTTGAAGTTAAGTTTGTGTGCGGCTCCAGTGCCGCTGAGACCGCGGCTTCCGCGGTGGGCTTGAGCTTCCCGTCTTTGGATGGGGCGATCTGCTCCGGATTTATGGCTGGAGCAGCTATAGGTATTATCTCCTGCGTGTGGACCGATGACAGATTTAGGTCATGTTCATCGTGGTGGCAGGGAGCGGTTGCCGTGGTCTCGAATCCGTCGAAGATCAAGTCTCCACGGATATCTGCGACATAGTTCAAGTTTCCAAATCTGACCTGGTGGCCAGGGGCGTAGCTTTCGATCTGCTCCAGATGGCCAAGCGAGTTGACCCGCGGTACGAAGCCGCCGAGAACGAAGATCTGTCCGGGAAGGAAGACTTCTCCTTGGACAACATCGTTGTAGATGATTGAAGGAGCCATCAAACCTTTTGAGGACGACACGATGGAACTCTCAATGAAAGCACCAATGTCGGTGTCAAAATCGACAGATCTCGGGTAGGGGGTCCCGAACTGTGCGTCTAGGATCGATGGTAACAGGAGACGACGGACACAATGTTTACCCAGGTTCGGGCCCTCTCTATGGAGGTAATGCCCTACTTCCTGTTTGATTAATCTTGATGAATATGAGTATTACAAGAGTTAATCTACCATGAGATCGTAATGGCTAAACCCTAAAAGTCTAACCTGACTATAATTATGAAGATGTATCTACTGACCTAGCCCTCCGGTTTATATAGACATAGGAGGGACCTAGGGTTTACACAAGGTCGGTTACAGAGAAAGGAGTATTCATATTTGGTCGCCAAGCTTGCCTTCCACGCCAAGGAGAGTCCCATCCGGACACGGGTAGAGTCTTCGGTCTTTGTATCTTCACGGCCCATCAGTCTGGCCCATATCCAATAGGTTGGACGCCCGAGGACCCCTTAGCCCAGGACTCCCTCAGTCATCCCCACGGTTGCTACCATATTCGCCCTGCTGACGGTCGCCACCACCGCCATGGTCACCCCCGTGGTTGTTGTTGTTGTTGTTGTAGCCGCCGTGGTCACTGAAGTTACCGCGTCCCTTGCCATGATAGTTTCCCTTGCCCTGGTTGTTGATGTTGCTATTCTTGTCGCGGGCAACGTAGTTGACGGAAGACCCCGGCGATTTGGTGATGGAGTCGGGCGGCATTGTACTCACGCCTGCGTTCGAAGGCGATGGCATGGGAGTAGAACTCCCCAAGAGTCATGCCATCGATGCGAGTCGTGGCGGCGGTGATGAGTGCCTCGTAGTCGCTGTCGAGGCCAGTGATGACAGCGGTGATGATGTCCTCATCACGCATGGCGCGACCATCAGCAGCAAGTTGGTCGGCGTTGGCACGAATCTTGGCGAAGTCGTCCACCATGGAGAGGTTGCCCTTCTGAAACGTTGTCATGTCTAGCTTGATCTGCACAATACTAGCATTACAGTGGGTGGATTACATCTCCTCCAGGTTTGCCCAAATGGCACACGAGGTGTCGAACATGATCACCTGTTGGAGGACGTCTTCGGTGAGGGAGGCCAACAGGTAGCTGAGGACGATCTGGTCCTGACGAAACCAGACATCATACTCCGGATTGAGCGCGCGAACCCCTTTGTCGTCGGCTTCAAGGAGTCACGAGGAGGAGTCGAGATAGTGTCGTTGACGTAAACGATGACGTAGGCGATGCACAGGGGAGGAAGGATCTGGGCCTTCCGCATCATGTAGTTGGAGGTGGTGAGCTTGGCGGTGATGAGGCTAGCAGATGGCGCAGGGACAGCCGAAGCCGACGGCGCAGTGAAGGAAGCAGGCAGGGACAAGGACAACGGCGGAGCTACGTTGGTTCCTGCAGGTGCCATGGCCCCCCAGCCTTGATAAAAATACACAGGGATTCCTTTTGAGAGGGGTTAGATTAAGATAATATAGTTTTCTGGCCCCTCCAAACATCCTTATGTTCTGCTTAGCGCCCCCCCCCCCCCCCCTCCCAAAAAAACATCTTGTCTAGTTTCGTCAGGGGACATGGAAGTCATGGCAGAGGAGGACGAGGCAGCAGCGGAAGGAGAACCAATGGTGCGGCGGCGCGAGAAGGCCTGATACCATGAGAAACTAGAGAGAGAGAGAGATTGGATCGGGTCGACCATACGGGGTGGTCTTGAGATGTTTATATATATGTGCGCTAGGGCACAACCGGCAGGCAGGATATACATCAGGTTGTTACAGGAGATATACACGTACTAACCAACTCCCAGATCACAACTACACGTTTAACTCTGACCCTTTTTTTTTTTTGCATATTTGCCCATGAACATGATACAGAGAAATGTAAAAAGGGAAGCAATTATGCTAATGTATTAGTTCTGACTTATAAATATGTCCCACCGCATGTATGGTTGCATTAGAATTCAAATTATTTAGTTTTTTCCACTTCCACAATTTTCTCAAATTGTCCTCTAAATCTTTCCGTATGATGAACTGGCGCGGCAATTGGATTTTAATGAACAAAGAAGTCCTTCGCCCGAGCCGGCGACACAGAGGTAGACAGATTCAGCCAAACATTGCAATTTTGCATGAAACAAAACACTATAACTCGGGTTCTACCTCCTTTCATAACCGGTACCAAATGATCAAAATCCCTTCAGATCATACAAGCATTGAGTTGAGTTGCGTGCATTAATTTATTAAACGTCAAAAATGACGAGAAGATGGACAATTTATTCATACCAGAACATAAGGCTAACATATCAACATCGTAAGAGTCGTAACACCGGAAATCCATAGTTGGACAAGAGCTAAGATGATCCATGGTGAATACTCCCTCCGTCCGGAAATACTTGTCCGAGAAGTGCATAAAAATGAATGTATCTAGAACTAAAATACATCTACATACATCCATTCCTCCGACGAGTATTTCCGGACGAAGGGAGTAGTAAATTAGAAATGAATACCACCTTTTAAAAAAAAACTGAAATTTTTGCACATCAAAGATGAAAAAGTTTTCCATGTGTGAAATAAATAAATAAAAGCCTTTCTAAAAATTCCGTTTTAGAGCTTCTCTAATGTCATATCGCCACAAAAATTTGCAAGCCCTTAGGGAATTTTTGTTAAAATTTAATTAATAAACCATATTTTCTTTTTTGCGATTTATTTCGATTTCATTGTTCATGTGCGGGAGCATCTGAGCTCGGTTGCGAAAACGTTGTCCTTTAATTTGTAGCAAGTTGACATACATCAAAAACTGATTAGAGCATCTCCAACAGGCGCGCCAAACTAGCGCCGTGCCGCAAAATCCCCCCCTTTTAGCGCACGCGCAACCGGAAGAGCTGCTCCAGCGGGCGCGCGAAAACCGCGCGCACGGCATACGTAGTCCAGCGTGCGGGCCGAAACGCAAGCGCGCGCCGCTTATTTGCTGCGCCCGCTCCCGCGCGCTAGACTCTCGCGCGCTCGCTCGCACCTCCCACCCCCCTCCAGCCGCACCGCCGCCGCCGACCGCGCCATCCGGCGACCGTTCCGGCGCTTCCCCGGCCTATCCCCGCCCCGCGCGCGCTTTCTCCGGCCCCCCTCTAGGCCCGCCGTCCCGCGCGTGTGCTGGTCCACCGACGAACAGTGCTCGCGCGCTCGCTGCCGCTCGGCGCCCGCTAGGTGTTCGACAAAACGCCTAGAAGGTATGTATTGCTCAAAAGCCATGAATTTCGTGCATGTTGATTGTAGTTTTTTATTTATAGCATAATATTCAACATTGTAGATGAGTTCGTCGTATGATTCTTCCGAAGAAGAATTTGATATGGAAGAGGAGGAGGATCTTGCAATGATCCTAGCTATGCATATTAATAAAAAACCGAAACACGGTGGTTCGGTTATGGGTTGGCAAAAAAATTGGAGGGATAGGATCGATGCCCACAACAGATTGATCAGGCATTATTTTGCGAAGAATCCCACATACCCCGAGTCGTATTTTCGTCGCCGGTTTAGGATGAGCACCGAGTTGTTCAGACGCATTGCAGAGAAACTAGCGAGCCATGACCGCTTTTTTCAGCAAAGGAGGAATGCCGCCGGAGAGCTCGGGCATAGCACCTTTCAGAAGGTGACGCCGCGTTGCGTATGTTGGCATACGGTATACCGGCTGATCTAGTTGATGATCACTTGGCTATGGGTGAGAGCCAAGCTATCATGTGTGTCAAGCGCTTCGCAGTCGGAATTGTGCAAGTGTTTGGCGAGGAGTATTTGAGATCTCCCACCGCTGAAGACGTCGCAAGGCTTTTGGCGATGAACAAAGCTCGCGGCTTTCCTGGCATGCTTGGCTCAATAGATTGCATGCATTGGAGTTGGAAGAATTGTCCAAAGGCATGGCATGGGCAATTCCACAGCCAAAAAAAAGGTTCCACTATAATCCTTGAAGCGGTGGCCGATCAAGAGACTTGGATTTGGCATGCATTCTTTGAAATGCCTGGATCTTTGAATGACATCATTGTTGTCAACCGGTCACCACTGATGAGTAAGATTGCAAATGGGGAGTTGCCACCGGTGCAGTTTGTAGCAAATGGCCGTACATACAACTATGGCTATTATCTAGCGGATGGCATCTATCCAAAGTGGCAAACCTTTGTCAAGCCGTTGAAAAAGTCAGAAGGTAAGAAAGAACTTGATTTCCACAATGCTCAGGCGGCGGCTAGAAAAGATGTGGAGAGAGCTTTTGAGATTTTGCAAGCCCAATTTGCTATTGTGAGAGGACCGGCTAGATTTTGGGATCAGAAAATGCTTTGGTACATCATGCACGCTTGTGTGATCATGCATAATATGATCATCGAGAATGAGCGTGGCCAAGATGTAGACTACTCTCAGTATGAGCTTTTGGGACATCCGGTGCGAGTGCGACGGAGGGCTGAAAGGGTGGCCCGTTTTGTTGGCTCCTATCATGCCATTCGACGTCCCGCAGCGCATAATGATCTTCAGAAGGATCTTATTGAGGAGTGGTGGGCATGGAATGGACGACAAAGAGCATCATGATTTGTGCGTTTGATATTGTATTGTTGAACTATTTGTTGTGTTTATTGCACTATTTGTTGTATTGAACGATAAGCTGTTTGTTTGAGTTGTAATAATAAAATTGAACTATTTATTTTGATTTATTTTTGTTTGTGTTTGATCTTTTTGCTTCTATTTTGGAATGCATATGTTGTTTGTGTGAGAGTCGCGCGCGCTGCATTTTAGCGCGGCTGCTGGAACCAGCGCTGCGCGCTGTGCCAAACCAGGCGATGGGCGCGCGACAAATCAGTTTTTTGCGCGCAGCGCGTTCGGCGCCTGTTGGAGATGCTTTTAGGTAATACAAGGATTGTTCATTTGTAGTATTACATCTAGATACAGGTAAGGTGTTCCTTTTTCTAAGCCTATTTGTCATAATGAAGGCCCTCCAACTAGTCATTTCGAACTATAATATGTTCACTGACGTGCCAATACGTTGACAACTGTGAATCTATGGTATTATTCTTGAAAGAAAATTAATGCCAAGCATATAGGATTATAATTCTGAAACATCCCCACAAAAACTTTCACTCGCAAAGCACAAATCCCTATCTATTGTGTTCATGTCCCTAGTTTCATAAAAATGTTAATATCTACTCCAGTATCTCACTTCACTCGTTCGTGTAGAATCGATACGATTCTCTTGTGGTCCAGTCAAGTGGCTATTTCTGCAACATTGCGTCCTGCAACCATGTGTTCTACTATATTTGTATTTATGACAAGTTTCTCTTTTTTTCTAGGTCACCTCTCGGGCACGTTGAGTCGTTTTCTTTACTCTTTTATAAAAACATGAAACCAGTTGACGCGCAAAATTTGGGCGTGGCCAACTTGCCATTAGCTGCAGGCGACCATGTACCAGTATACATGTAGAACAATAGTACTATAAATTTCGTAGAGTCTACGCTCGTAGTCGTACTCCATTAACTTCATCTCCTCTCCCGTCGACTGGCCCGAGCTTCCCAGGGCGAGGAGCGACGATGAAGCTGCTCTGCGTCCTCGCGGCGGTCCTCGCCCTCGCGTCCGTGGAGCCCGCCGTCTCGTCCCCCCGGCGCTACGACTCCATCATCACCTTCGGCGACTCCTTCACCGACACCGGGAACGCTGTCGTCGTCCTGGCGGAGAAATCGCGGTTCGACCCGACGGTGCAGCCTCCCTACGGCATGACCTTCTTCGGCCGCCCCACGGGCCGCTACTCCAACGGCCGCCTCATCATCGACTTCATCGGTACGCACGCCCTTCCCGGCCACTCTTACTTACTTTCTTCTTCTCGTGCTGATGTATGTATCTGTGCTTGCTTGGCCGGCGTACGTGCAGCTGAGAAGCTCGGTCTGCCGTTTCTCCTGCCGTACCTCTCGCACAACGGCAGCTTCAGCGAGGGCGTCAACTTCGCCGTGGCGGGCGCCACCGCTCTCAACGCCAGTTTCTTCAGGGACATCCCGCTTGTAGGTTCGTTTGTTCTCAACACCAGCTCCAGCGTGCAGCTGGGGTGGTTCCAGTCGCTCAAGCCGTCGCTGTGCAGCCCCGCCCAAGGTAATCAATTACTAGCATTTCCAATTCCAAACTCAGTGATATGTGTTGATAGATTTGATATGATAATATCCTTGGGACAGTGAGTGAACTTACGTACGCTCTGTGTGTGTGTTGCAGAGTGCCCGGGCTTCTTCCACAGGACGCTCTTTTTCATGGGCGAAATCGGCCTCAACGACTACAGCTTCGCTGTCTTCGGAATGACCCTGCCACAGCTCAGATCCATCGTCCCCGACGTCGTCAAAACCATCGCCGCGGCCACTGAGGTAACCATGCCGGATCTATCAGTCTGAACAACTCTATCTGAAGTCGGCCGGCGCTGATCATGGTAGATATGCGACCCTGTAAACGCCGAGCAGGCGCTACTCGGGCAGGGGGCGAAGACCGTGGTGGTCCCCGGGATCCCGCCGCTGGGATGCATGCCGCCGAATCTGGTCTTCTTCCCCAGTAACGAGACGGCAGGCTACGAGTCCAGCACCGGATGCCTGAAAGGCCTCAACGAGATAGCCAGGCACCACAACTCGGAGCTGCGGAAGGCCCTCGACACGGTCCGGGGAAACCACCCAGATGCCCGGGTCATCTACGCCGATTTCTTCACCCCCGTCATCGAGATGGTGGAGTCTCCCTACAAATTTGGTCAGTAACCGTCTTTGTCAATCTACTGACAAATTTGATCAATCTCTGTCCAGTTTGCTCGTTCAAGCTGTGGTGCTGATTAAGATGGCATCGCTTGTTCTGACACAAGTTGTTTATTTACTTCCTTATTGCAATGTGTAGGGCTTACCACGGATGTTCTGAGTTGTTGCTGCGGTGGAGGTGGCAAGTACAACTTCAACATAAGCGCCGGTTGCGGTATGCCAGGCGCCACGGTGTGCCAGGACCCGTCTCAATATCTCTACTGGGACGGCCATTTCACCGAGGCAGCCCACCGCTATATTGCCAAAGGCTGGCTAAACAGCATAAACAGTTGCAAACCCTGGTAGTAATTGGATGCTACGCGGATTTGTATACTTATTACAACTTTTACTGATCACCGATATACACGAGTCACCGATACACAGGCTTGCCAATTCGTCACGAGGTTTTCTATGTATTCATTATGGTTGTGGTTTCATTCATGTTTTCCCGAAAACGTGCCGACATTTACATCTGTTAATGTGCCCAACCATCTTTTCTTTTGTTGAGATCAATATTCCATTGCGAAAGTTGAAGTATCATGTCTAGTTTTTTTTTTACAGTCGATGATCTCTGCATGGTCACCTGCGCGTCGTAACCCGTCCGTCCAATGGTTCTAGCACGGGCGCCCACAGTCACAGTATGGTCGTCCGACGGTTCCAGCACGACCACCCTGAAGTCGCCCGGCGGCCGCAAACTCTCTAGGTGCACTGAAGCATCGAGTGGCGAGCTCCGTGATGGATGCAACACCAAGCCATGCGAGCTCGCGGCACTCGTCCAGTGTGGTCACTCCTTGCCTCTGGCTCCCGTAGCAGCACCCCGTGCCCGCTTCGAGGAGCTTGTGAGATAGATTTTTCCAACGTCGCTCGTCCCTCACAAACGGTGTGATCTGCAACCCACTGGTAGAGCAAGGTCCGGTGACATCGAGCATACCGGAGGAGCGAGATTGAGATGGGCTAGCGGTGGTTATAGGTGAGGAGAGCAAAGAGTACCGGAGGAGCCGCACCGACGCGGGTAGGAGGTGGACGAAAGGATGGGCACACAACACGGATGGCCTAGAGGCAAAGGGGAAGGTATAAGGGTGTGGCAAGCGGTCGCGTGGGCGCCACACAGGACACGCGACATTAGAAGAGGGGAGGTCCTCCCTAGTGCCTTAAGTGCTTCGCGTGCATGCAAGCCGGCTGTGGCCCATACTCACTCCAGCTATTCCCTCGCTTCGCCCGCTAGTCTTTTTGTGTGCTGTTGGTCTGGTAGGAAAAACAACCGTCTTTTTAATACCACTGAAAAAAAATTATGAATTCGAAAAAGTTCACAGACATTTTTAAAAAGTCCATTCATCTGAGAGAAAAGTTCATAAAAATATGAAAAACAATTCACAAGAAAAGTCCATGAATTTGATAAAATGTTCATCAATTTGAAAAAAGATCGTGAATTTGAAAAAAGTTGTGAAATCCAAAAAAGTTCATTAAATTTAGAAAAATCACAAATTTCAAAAAGTTCATGATATTAGAAAAAGTTCATGAAAATGCAAAATTTTTATAGATTTTGAAAAATAAAGAGTTCATAAATTGAAAAAAAACCATGAATTTGGATATAGTTTGTGGATTTAAAAAGAAGATCATATAAACTTTGAAAAGAGCTCATGGATTTGAAAAACATTCATGCATTCAAAAAAGTTCACGGATTTGGCAAAAGTTTTTGAAAATTTAAAAGAGCCCCTGGATTTGAACAACATTTATGTATTCTATAAAATTTCACGTATTCGAAAAAAAGTTCGCCAATTTTACAAAAATGATCTAATTTGGAAAAATGTTCACGAATTAGAAATATTCATAATTTTGGAAAAAATACTGAATATATAAAAAGGAAAATAAAATGAAAAGAAATAGAAAAATTCCTAAGGAAAAATTGAATGAAGAAAAACAAAGAAGAACTAGCCAAACAAAAAAAAAAGAAAATCAAACAAGTAAGGCATTGTATTTTTTAGTGTTACATTTGACGCATAACAAGAAAGAAAAAAGAAGTAGGTAGTCACATGGGCTAAGCTTTCACAATTGGTTACCGTGGGTGGTACTAAACTGTTAGGTCGGGCATTTGAATCTCACGTCGCACACCCATTCCTTGAAGGATAAAATAAATAAATAAAAAAACAGGACGGGCCCAAGATAGAAGGGCGTGTGCACCTGTTCTAGAATAGCATATAACAGGCGCCGAGGGCACCAAATAGGTGGGCGAGAGAAGAGGGACCGATGCGAGCGGAGATTGGCAACCAAATTTGAATGCTTTTACTATATGTTTAGGCCCAGTAACTTAGGGTGGGCCTCAAACTCACTTTTTAGAAATAAAATAGATTGACTTCTGGTCAAAGACTAGAAAAATCAAATATCTCGAATTATAGACAACCAAGACAAAAGCCTAGTGACAGCCAATTTCCAAGATGTGCCGCTGTTCCATGGAGTGCTGATATGTCTCGCCTACAGCGAGAAGAAAAATCAAATATCTCGGATTATAGACAACCAAGACAAAGCCTGGTGACAGTCAATTTCCAAGATGCACCGCTGTTCCATGGGGCACTGATATGTCTCGCCAGCCAGAACAGAGGAAGTCTCGGTGAAGGCGAGCTCCATATTGGGCTGGCCCATCGAGCTGCTGACCAGAGGCCAGAGGCCATAGGCCATATTCTCATTTTTTGACTTTTGCTTTTGCTTTTTTGTTTACTTTTACTTTATTTATATTTACAGATATTCTATATTACAAAAAGTACTTTACATAAAGTATTTCAAAAAATGTTAATCAGGCATTTAAAAACTGTTAAACGTGTATAGAAAAAATGTTTATCATGTATAGAAAAAATATACAACGTGAAATGTGTATATAAAAACTGTTGACCATGTACTTAAAAATGTTAATTCAAGCATTTTTTAAAATGTTGAACAAGTGTTCGAAAAATGTTAAGCTGTATTTGAAAAATATAAAACGTGTACATAAAAAGTGTTGACCATGTATTAAAAATGCTAAACTTGTATTTGAAAAATGTTAAATGTATATAGAAAAAATGTTGACCATGCATTCAAAGAATGTTAAACTTGTCTTTGAAATTTTTTTAATGTGTATAAAAAATGTTGACTATATATTCAAAAAATGTTAAATTGTCTTTGAAAAATGTTAAATGTGTATAGAAAAAATATTGACGATGTATTCAAAGAATGTTAAGCTTGTGTTTGAAAAATGTTAAATGTGTATATAAAAAATATTGACCATGTATTAAAAAAATTAAACTTGTATTCGAAAAATGTAAACTTGTATTAAAAAATGTTAAGTATGTATAGAAAAAATATTGACCATGTATTATAAAATGTTAAACTTTTTTTGATTTTTTTAAATGTGCATAGGAAAAACGTTGACCATGTATTCAAAGAATGTTAAACTTGTCTTTGGAAAATGTTAAATATGTATAGAACAAATGTTGACTATGTACTCAAAAAAGAAGGGAAATGAGTAAGAATAAAAAAACTGATAAAAACAATGAAAGAAACAAAGAAAAAAAACAAAAGAAAAACAATAAACCAGAGAAGAAACAATAAAACCTAACAAAAAACAATAGGAAAAAAGAAAATAAAAAACATAGAAGACCATATAAAAATGAACAAAAAGAAAGAAAAGAAAAAATAGTATAAAGAGGGAAAACTGGAAAAAAAACCAGTGGAAAGTGGGCTCATTTCGCGTGAAGTATACCCTGTCATATTACTTCATCGGGAACCCAATGCTAGCCCGCTGGTTGGGGTCCACTCCCCCGTGCACTCCTTTTTCTTCACTATTTTGCTTCTAAAGTGTGCGCGAGTGGGCCAACCCGTTACCATTGAAGCTTGCAGTGAGAGTTCCTACCATCTCGCTTAATGCAAGATATAGTCACGACGCGTTGTTCCACGTGTGCTCTTGACTTCTCGGACGCCATCAAGACCACTGCTTTATCTTACCCCGAGATATCTCTTACTCTGTTGTGCATGTTGGCTATCAGTTTTCCCCATAGTCATGGATGGATGAATTAATCATGGCATTACCTTTCATGGACGGCTTTGCTGGATTTCTTCTAGAAGCTTCTAACGTCATTGCATGCAAAGATATACCCGTGGTGTTAGAAACGTTTGGTTGCCCGCAACGATTTTGCCTGCATTACATGTGAGACAGGATGAGGAAAAAACTATCATGTGCACATCGTTGGTTTCCCGGATCTAGACTACCTCCATTAGTGGAGCAATGTTGGCATGAGGTTGATGTCTTGCATTGGTTGTACTCCTGCAACTACATGATGTTTGGTTGTACATAGACAACGAGGTATACTTACATTGTATTGATACGTCTCCATCGTATCTACTTTTCCAAACACTTTTGACCTTGTTTTGGACTCTAACTCGCATGATTTGAATGGAACTAACCCAGACTGACACTGTTTTCAGCAAAATTGCCATGGTGTCATTTTTGTGCAGAAATAAAAGTTTTCGGAATGACTTAAAACTTCACGGAGAATATTTTGGAATTTATAAAAAAACTGGCGAAAGAATCAACACCAGGGGGCCCACACCCTGTCCACGAGGGTGGGGGGCACGCCCCCTGTCTCATGGGCCCCCTGAGGCTCCACCGACCTCAACTCCAACTCTATATATTCACGTTCGGGGAGAAAAAGTAGGAGAGAAGGATTCATCGCGTTTTACGATATGGAGCCGCCGCCAAGCCCTAATCTCTCCCGGGAGGGCTGATCTGGAGTCCGTTTGGGGCTACGGAGAGGGAAATCCGTCGCCATGGTCATCATCAACCTTTCTCCGTCACCAATTTCATGATGCTCACCGTCGTGCATGAGTAATTCCGTCGTAGGCTTGCTGGACGGTGATGGGTTGTATAAGATTTATCATGTAATCGAGTTAGTTTTGTTAGGGTTTGATCCCTAGTATCCATTATGTTCTGAGATTGATGTTGCTATGACTTTGCTATGCTTAATGCTTGTCACTAGGGCCCGTGTGCCATGATTTCAGATATGAACCTATTATGTTTCCATGAATATATGTGAGTTCTTGATCCTATTTTGCAAGTCAATAGTCACCTACTATGTGTTATGATCCGGTAACCGCGAAGTGACAATAATTGGGACCACTCCCGGTGATGACTATAGTTTGAGGAGTTCATGTATTCACTATGTGTTAATTCTTTGTTCCGGTACTCTATTAAAAGGAGGCCTTAATATCCCTTAGTTTCCAATAGGACCCCGCTGCCACGGGAGGGTAGGAAAAAAGATGTCATGCAAGTTCTTTTTCATAAGCACGTATGACTATATTCGGAATACATGCATACATTACATTGATGACGTGGAGCCAGTTCTGTGTCACCCTATGTTATAACTGTTGCATGAGGATTG
Source organism: Triticum urartu (assembly GCF_056163025.1). NCBI lineage: Eukaryota > Viridiplantae > Streptophyta > Magnoliopsida > Poales > Poaceae > Triticum > Triticum urartu. The sequence continues at coordinate 126,269,883 of NC_141875.1, forward strand.
GCATCTGACATAATTATCCATCACTGATCCATTGCCAACGAGATTTTCACATATTGATCTTTGTTTAGTTACTTTTCCGTTGCCACTGTTACAATCACTACAAAACCAACACTGTTACTTTTGCCACTGTTACCGCTGCTTCCATATTACTTTGCTACTAAATATTTTGCTGCAGATATTAAGTCTTTCAGGTGCGGTTGAATTGATGACTCAACTGTTAATACTTGAGAATATTCTTTGTCTCCCCTTGTATCGAATCAATAAATTTGGGTTGAATACTCTACCCTCGAAAATTGTTGCGATCCCCTATACTTGTGGGTTATCATGTACCCTGCATGGTGAGCTTACCAACTACACCTTACGCATGATGTCACTGATCACACCAATAAAACAACACTCCTATCATGACAAACTGGATGTTTTGATGAATTACTTTAGCCCAAACTGTCGATCCGCCTTGCTAACTGAAACACTACACGTCTGCTTGAGCATGGTCTTGGAGTGAGCATTCTATGTCGCCTGCCTACTCTTAAACCCTATGTAGTGGCTACTTTGTAACCCTTCACTTATTATCACATGCTTCCCATCAATTGTAAACCCCTGGAACCCTCCCCCAGAGCACCACATAACACTTGTCTTACCATGGTAGAAGAGAAACAATTCAAGCAACAAGCAATGGAGCACACTAGAGACATAACAGAAGAAAGCATGCATGATCATACATCATAGCTAGTTCAACCTACCACTACTATGGTGTCATCCTACCATCACATTCAAAAGAGGGTGCAATCCTACCACCTCAAGTTTGCCATCAGCACGAGGGGTTAGTATATACCACCTTCTCAAAATATACATACCAACAATAGTTCTCAAGCCCTAGCTAGCACAAAATATACATCGTCATCGTCATCGCTATAACCATCGCTGTTGACGATCATGCATGTTGTCACCACCACCAGTTTTTCTTGGATCTTGCATTCCGCTAACAGATGAGACGTGAGGAGAAATGGAGACTTCTCCCCATATCTGGTCTAATCCATACTTTTATTTAAAGTCTCTAATGGGTGCGAGTGGCTCCCGCATCGGGTCGGGTATGTAGTATGTAGTTTCGACCCAAAGATGAAGTCAGGCATAGACCTCGAAATGAGTCAATTCACCCAAGACAGAAAAGAATCATGCGCCCTCGAGAGCATTCTCTTTCACATGCATTTCTTCCTGAATTTGGCTCGAAGACTTGTCCAACCTTTATTTTCCTAGGTATTGCTCGAGTGCGCTCAGGAAAATCTTAGCTAAGCTTAGTGGAGAACCAGAAACATCACTACCAATAGTGCTTGCCCAGCGTGGTCCTGAGCTAGAGCAACCTACGGCCGTCTACTCCAACAAACCTAACACCCTAAGCCTTGTTGTCCAGTAGGTGGCCCAGAGCAGTCATGGAAGACTTTGGGCTAAAGCTACCTTGGTCCATGACAGCGCTGTAGAGGTCAGGGTGGACATCAACCCACTTGCTCTCCCTAATTAATGATGGTTGCCACCTCCTTGATGACCTTAGTCATGTTGTTGAAGACGCTTAGCTTTTCATCCATGAAGCCGCCCCTCTTCCTCTTCCTGTCAAGCACATGATCGTGATCACCACCCTTAGCAGGACCATGAAGGATGATGGCCTCTGACTCCTGAGTGTCCGGATAGTCAGGCATGGGCTAACCGAGTGACTCACCAGAGCCCATGGTATGCTTGTCGGTCGCCAGCCCAAAGGACAAGATGTGCTGCATTTGGGTATAGTTATGGATAGGTGTGCTGAAAGAAAAATCTTTGAATGCTAGAATGAAATATGACCCTGCTTTTGCTACTTCACCTATCTGTATTTCTGATAAGGATTATGATTTCTCTATCGATCCTGAGATAATTACTTTGGTTGAATCTGATCCTTTTTATGGCTATGAATCTGAAACTATTGTGGCACATCTTACGAAATTGAATGATATATAGCCACCCTATTCACTAATGAGGAAAAAATTCGTTACTACTATATCCTTAAGTTATTCCCGTTCTCATTAAAGGTTGATGCTAAAATATGTTTTATTTCTCTTGATCCTGGTTGTGTGCGTAGTCCCCAGGATATGATTTATTATTTCTCTGCTAAATATTTCCCCGCTCATAAGAAAAAAGCTGCCTTAAGGGAAATATATAATTTTGTGCAAATTGAAGAAGAGAGTCTCCCACAAGTTTGGGGGAGGCTTCTCCGATTACTTAATGCTTTGCCTGATCATCCTCTCAAGAAAAATGAAATACTTGATATCTTTTATAGTGGACTAACCGATGCTTCCAAAGACCACCTGGATAGTTGTGCTGATTGTGTTTTTAGGGAAAGAACTGTTGATCAAGCTAAATTGCTATTGAATAATATGTTGAGTAATGATAATGATTGGACACTTCATGAACCAACTCCTAAGCCAACTCCGAAGAAAAGGGGTATTCTATTTCTCAGTCCTGAAGATATGCAAGAGGCAAAGAAATCTATGAAAGAAAAGGGTATTAAAGCTGAAGATGTTAAGAATTTACCACCTATTGAAGAGATACATGGTCTTGATAACCCTACATAGGTAGTAAAGGTAAATTCTCTCTATAGATTTGATAAGGGTGAAATCCCATCTACTAAGTTTGCTAGCCAATGCTTGTATGAGTTTGATAATTTTATTGTTAAACAAGAAGACTTCAATTCTTATGTTGGTAGACAATTGAAACGTAATGCTTATATGATTGAACAATTGAGTGATTATATGTCTAGAGTTAAAGGTGAGCTTAAACTTATTAGTAAACATGCTTCTATGGTTACCACTCAAGTAGAACAAGTGCTTAAAGCTCAGAATGATTTGCTCAATGAATTAAATAATAAGAAAAATGATAATGCTATTAGAGTTGTGACTAGAGGGGGTAAAATGACTCAGGAACCTTTGTATCCTAAGGGACACCCTAAAAGAGTTGAGCAAGATTCTCAAAGAACTAATGTTGATGCACCTAGTTCTTCTAAGAAGAAGAAAAAAGAAAAATGATAGGACTTTGCATGCTTCTAGTGAACCTGTTGTTGACACACCTGAGAGTCCCAATGATATTTCTATTTCTGATGCTGAAACACAATCTGGCAATGAACATGAACCTAGCAATAATGTTAATGATGATGTTCATGTTGATGCTCAATCTAGAAATAACAATAATTATAGAGATTGAACCTGTTGTTGATCTTGATAGCCCACAATCAAAGAATCAACGTTATGATAAGAGAGACTTCGTTGCTAGGAAGCACGGTAAAGAAAGAGAATCATGGGTTCAGAAACCCATGCCTTTTACTCCTAAACCATCCAAGAAAAACGATGATGAGGATTTTGAGCGCTTTGCAGAAATGATTAGACCTATCTTTTTGCGTATGCGTTTGACTGATATGTTGGGGAACGTAGCAATAATTCAAAAAAATTCCTACGTATCACCAAGATCGATCTAGGAGATACTAGCAACAAGAGAGAGGGAGTGCATCTTCATACCCTTGAAGATCGCTAAGCGGAAGCATTACAAGAACGCGGTTGGTGGAGTCGTACACGCAGCGATTCTGATCGCAATCGATTCTGATCTAAGCGTCGAACAACGGCGCCTCCGCGTTCAACACACGTACAGCCTGGGGATGTCTCCTCCTTCTTGATCCAGCAAGGGAAGAGGAGAAGTTGAGGGAGAACTCCGACAGCACGACGGCGTGGTGGTGATGGAGCTCGTGGTTCTCCGGCAGGGCTTCGCCAAGCGCTACGAAGGAGGAGAAGGTGTAGGAGAGGGGGAGGGGCTACGCCAGGGGAAGGGTTTGTCCCGTCTGGTAGCCCTCCCACCCCCACTATTTATAGGAGAAGGGGAGAGGGGGCCGGCCCCTTCAGATCCCATCTAGGGGAGGGGCGGCGGCTAGGGAGGGAACCCTAGATGGGTTTTGGGCGCCCCCACCCCTAGGAGACTTGCCCCCCAAGCCAGGAGGGGAGGCTGCCCAAGGGGAGGCGCCCCCACCTCTCCTGGTTACGTGAGATGGGGTGGGAGGGGCGCACAGCCCCTTAGTGGGCTGGTGTGCCCCTTCCCCTTGGCCCATAAGGTCCCCCAACACTTGTCAGGGCCTCCAAAACCCCTTTCGGACACGCTGGTCATCACCCGGTACCCCCGGAACAATTCCGGACTCCAATACTATAACACCCTCGATGCGACTATAGCTCCCACGTGTCGAGGCACGACTTAGAGGCATAATCGCATTGAAGGCATATGTCGCAAGTTAGGCAATCTTCACAACATCCCATGTAATATAAATAATAATAAAGGGGAGATAACATAGTTGGCTTACACTCGCCACGTCAATCAAGTACATAAAGAACATTACATCATCCAAACACTCATGGCCCGACTACGGCGCCAAAATAAAAGAGAACCCAACATGCGACACAGTCCCAATCACCCCCAACTGGGCAACACTACTGATCGTCGGGAAAGGAAACATAGTAACGCTGAGAGTCTTCGTAGAACTCCCACTTGAGCTCATACGCGTCTCCTGGAGCGGAATCATCAGGCCCTGCATCTGGTGTAATAGTAATCTGTGAGCCACAGGGACTCAGCAATCTCGCACCCTCGCGATCAAGACTATTTAAGCTTATAAGTAAGGCAAGGTAAAATATGAGTGGAGCTGCAGCAAGCGACTAGCAAGTATGGTGGCTAACTTATTCGCAAAAGAGAGCGAGAAGAGAAGGCAAAGCACGAGCGAGAAACTAGAGAGCAACCTGCGCAAACATTACTCCAACACCGTGTCCGCTTCCCGGACTCCGCCGAGAAGAGGCCATCACGGTAACACACTCAGTTGATTCATTTTAATTAAGTTAAGGTTCAAGTTATCTACAACCGGACATTAACAAATTCCCATCTGCCCATAACCGCAGGCACGGCTTTCAAAAGTTTAAAACCCTGCAGTGGAGTCCCAACTTAGCCCATGACAAGCTCTCACGGTCAACGAAGGAATAGACCTCCTCCCAAGACGTTCCGATCAGACTCGGTATCTCGGTAATTCAAGACACTTCGACAGGTTAAAACAAGACCAGCAACACCGCCCGAATATGCCGACAAATCCCGATAGGAGCTGCACATATCTCGTTCTCAGGGCACACTCAGATGAGACTAGCTACGAGTAAAACCAACCCTCAAGTTTCCCTGAGGTGGCCCCGCAGGCAGCTCAGTTCGGACCAACACTCAGAGGGAGCACTGGCCCAGGGGGGGGGGGGTTAAAAATAAGATGACCCTTGGGCTCCGGTAACCCAAGGGAAAAAAGAGGCTAGGTGGCGAATGGTAAAACCAAGGTTGGGCATTGCTGGAAAAGCTTTAATCAAGGCGAACTATCAAGGGGTTCCCATTATAACCCAACCGCGTAAGGAACTCAAAATTCGGGAACATAACACCGATATGACGGAAACTAGGGCAGCAAGAATGGAACAAAACACTAGGCGAGAGGCCGAGCCTTCCACCCTTTACCAAGTATATAGATGCATTAAGATAACATAGCAATATAATGATATCCCAACAAGTAAATAAATGTTCCAACAAGGAACGGCCTTCCAATCTTCACCTGCAACTAGCAACGCTATAAGAGGGGCTGAGCAAAGCGGTAACATAGCCAAACAACGGTTTGCTAGGACAATGGTGGGTTAGAGGTTTGACATGGCAATTTGGGAGGCTTGCAAGAAAATGGTAGGCATCGTAGCATTGGCATAGCAAAAGAGCGAGCAAACTAGCATAGCAAAGACAGTAGTGATTTCGAGGGTATGATCATCTTGCCTGCACAGTTGTCAGAGTTGACTAGATCCTCAAAAGCAAACTCAATGGGCTCCTCGTTAGCGAACTCGTCTCCCGGCTCTACCCAAACAAGACAAACAAGCAACAAGGATACAATCAACCACGTGCAAGACCAAGCAATATGATGAAATAATGATATGCCATGCGAAATGCGATGCGGGATGCAAAATGCAAGATATGACAGGAAATGCATGAACCTGGCTTCAACTTGGAAATCCAAGTGTTCCACTGGAAAGATGAGATGAAATCGCTTGAAAACGATATAAAGAACGCCGGAATCGGAGTTACGGTTTGGAAATGGCAAGCGATTCAAAAATGACACCGGTCTGCGATTTACAGCAAGTAGGCATCTAACTGCAACGAAATGAACATGCTATAGCCACCAAATATGACAACAAAATACATGGCATTGATGCACAGAAGATGCTTAACAAAAGTCTAGCACTGAGCTACGGCCAATTCATCCATTAACATGTTCAAACAAGCATGGCAAAAATGCATATGACGAACAGATCTCAGACTTAGTGAAATTAACACTCGCCTGGAATTTCAGATCCGGTAGCCCTCTTCGGAGCAACAAAACTATATGCTACAGGACCTGAACATGGAAAAGTAAAGCATGGCATGTAGCTACTCAAAGAGCTTAACAAAAGTCCCTTAGTGACCTTGAGCCAAAAGGGATCATAAAATACAATTGCAAGCATGTGAACATAGCAAAAACATAATCAGTTTTCAGACTTAGTGAAAAACTGACACATGCTGAAATATAACTCAAGTAGGCATGTTTACAAGCTCGATGCACTCACTACGATGCAATTCATGACAAGCTAATCATACACCCATCAAGAAGGCACAAAATGCAAGCTAGACATGGCAAGAACAATAGCATAGCATGCATGGATCAACTACAACATCATCGGCAAAATTGCAAACAAGTTGACAATCTGCCCAGATTCACAAAGTAGCAAACGTAGAGCTCGATTGACTCAAGCTAGGTTGCTCCATATTGCAAACAAAGACATAGATGGATAGAGCACTACAAGATTAACAAAACATCCTTACTGATCATCCTCAAAAGAGGCACGGATCACTAGGAAACAACAAGAACATATGGCATCATGAGATAAATAGTTCCAAGACTTAGTGAAATTACTAAGTCCCTGAAAACAAAATTAGCAAGTGCACCACTTTGCAAGCTTGCAAAAGTCACCACACACATCACAAAAATAGATGGGTTGCACCTCTGGAAAGATGACAAAACCCTTAACAAAACACATGTAGAGCATCAGGGCATATCATGCACACATTAATCATGGCAAAAATGACAAAAGTGCTAAACGGAGTAGCAGATCTGACAATTAACTCAAGTAGCCCTCTTCTAACAGCGTTTCGGGCATCAAGATGAGCTCAAATGAAAATGATGCAATGGAATTAAATGATGTACTCTCTGAGATGAACATTTTGATATGCTATATGCATGAATCGGAGCTATGGATGCAAAGTTACGAAGCTACGAACATGTGCATATGGGCTAGAAAATCCGGGGACTTGGACGAAAATTCAACCTCCGATCTAGGGTTTCCAGATCTGCACGCTTCCCGAGGCGGCGGCGCGAGCACTGTAGCAGCTGGGGTTCGGTTCGCCGGCGGGAGAGAAGAAGAGGCGAGGACGGGGGCGAGGGCGGCCGGCGGCGGTGGAGCTTGCCGACGTCGAGGAGGCGGCGGCTCCGGGCGGCGGACATGGCGCGGCGGCGGCGGGGACCCGCGGCGGCTGCGGCGACCGGGGAAGGAGGCAGCGGGCGGCGGCTCGCGGCAGCGGCGGGGCGGCGGCGCGCGCCGGTCGGGCGGGCCGAGCGCGAGGAGGCGGGGCGCGGTGGCGATGCGGGCCGGGGGGCCCGGCCTGGGCCGCGCGGGCCCGTGGGGAGGCGGCGGCGATGTGGTCCGGGGTGCCCACATGGCGGCTCCCGGTTGGCGGAGGCGGATCCGGACGTTGTCCGGCCTGTGCGGACACGTCCGACGGCGGCGGAGATGTTTTTTTTAGGGTTTGACGAGGGGATCCAAGATTTGGAATGGGGGAGGTATATATAGGCATAGAAGGAGCTAGGAGAGTCCAAATGAGGTGCGGTTTTTGGCCACGCGATCGTGATCAAACGCTCTAGGTGATGGAGGAGAGTTAGGTGGGTTTTGGGCCAAAATGGAGGGGTGTTGGACTGTTGGAGTATCAAACGAAGTCCAAATGATACGAAACTTGACAGGCGGTCTACCGGTAGTAAACCAAGGCCGCTTGGCAAGTCTCGGTCCAATCCGGAAATGTTTAATCCCCACACACAAAAGAAATCTAGAAATGACCACCGGAGGAGAACGAAGCGCCGGAATGCAAAACGGACAGCGGGGAAAATGCTCGAATGCATGAGACGAACACGTATGCAAATGCAATGCACATGATGACATGATATGAGATGCATGACAATGATAACAACACACGGAGACAAAAAACCCCGAACCCGAGGAAATAAAATATCTTAACGCCGGAAACGGCAAGAGTTGGAGTAAAATTGGGAAAGTTACATCCGGGGTGTTACAAATACCCTTCGTCCAATATATCGATCTTCACCTCCGGACCATTCCGGAACTCCTCGTCACGTCCAGGATCTCATCCGGAACTCCGAACAACCTTAGGTAACCACATACTATTTCCCATAACAACTCTAGCGTCACCGAACCTTAAGTGTGTAGACCCTACGGGTTCAGGAACCATGCAGACATGACCGAGACATCTCTCCGACCAATAACCAATAGCGGGATCTGGATACCCATATTGGCTCCCACATGTTCCATGATGATCTCATCGGATGAACCACGATGTCGGGGATTCAATCAATCCCGTATACAATTCCCTTTGTCAATCGGTATGTTACTTGCCCGAGATTCGATCGTCGGTATCCCAATACCTCGTTCAATCTCATTACCGGCAAGTCACTTTACTCGTTCCGTAACGCATGATCCCGTGGCAACTCCTTAGTCACATTGGGCTCATTATGATGATGCATTACCGAGTGGGCCCAGAGATACCTCTCCGTCATACAGAGTGACAAATCCCAGTCTCGATTCGTGCCAACCCAATAGACACTTTCGGAGATACCTATAGTGCACCTTTATAGCACCCAGTTACGTTGTGACGTTTGGTACACCCAAAGCATTCCTACGGTATCCGGGAGTTGCATAATCTCATGGTCTAAGGAAATGATACTTGACATTAGAAAAGCTCTTAGCAAACGAACTACACGATCTTGTGCTATGCTTAGGATTGGGTCTTGTCCATCACATCATTCTCCTAATGATGTGATCCCGTTATCAATGACATCCAATGTCCATGGTCAAGAAACCATAACCATCTATTGATCAATGAGCTAGTCAACTAGAGGCTTACTAGGGACATGTTGTGGTCTATGTATTCACACATGTATTACGGTTTCCAGTTAATACAATTATAGCATGAACAATAGACAATTATCATGAACAAGCAAATACAATAATAACCATTTTATTATTGCCTCTAGGGCATATTTCCAACAGTCTCCCACTTGCACTAGAGTCAATAATCTAGTTCACATCACTATGTGATTGTAATGAATCCAACACCCATGGGATTTGTTCATATCTCGCTTGTGAGAGAGGTTTATTAGTCAATGGGTTTGAACCTTTCAAATCCATGTGTGCTTTACAAAAATCTCTATGTCATGTTGTAGATGCAGCTACCACGCGCTACTTGGAGCTATTCCAAATAACTGCTCTACTAAACGAATCCGGTTTACTACTCAGAGTCATCCGGATTAGTGTCAAAGTTTGCATCGACGTAACCGTTTACGACGAACTCTTTTACCACCTCCATAATCTAGAAAATTCCTTAGTCCACCAGTTACTAAGGATAAGTTCGACCGCTGTCATGTGATCCATTCCTGGATCACCCTTGTACCCCTTGCTGACTCATGGCAAGGCACACTTCAGGTGCGGTACACAGCATAGCATACTGTAGAGCCCACGTCTAAAGCATAGGGGATGACCTTCGTCCTTTCTCTCTCTCTTGTGCCGTGGTCAGGTCTTGAGTCTTACTCAATACTCACACCTTGTAACACAGCCAAGAACTCCTTCTTTGCTAATCTATTTTGAACTCCTTCAAAATCTTGTCACGGTATGTATTCATTTGAAAGTACTATTAAGCGTTTTGATCTATCCTTATAGATCTTGATGCTCAATGTTCAAGTAGCTTAATCCAGGTTTTCCATTGAAAAACACTTTTCAAATAACCGTGTATGCTTTCCAGAAATTCTACATCATTTCTGATCAACAATATGTTAACAACATATACTCATCAAAAATTCTATAGTGCTCCCACTCACTTCTTTGGAAATACAAGTTTCTCATAAACTTTGTATAAACCCAAAATCTATGATCATCTCATCAAAGCATACATTCCAACTCCGAGATGCTTACTCCAGTCCTTAGAAGGATTGCTGGAGCTTTGCATACTTGTTAGCATCTTTCAGGATTGACAAAACCTTCTGGTTGTATCACATACAACCTTTCCTCAAGAAAATCGTTGAGGAAACAATGTTTTGACATCCCATCTACAAGATTTAATAAATAATGCAGTAAATGCTAACATAATTCCAACAGACTCTTAGCATCGCTACGAGTGAGAAAGTCTCATCGTAGTCAACTCCTTGAACTTGTCGGAAAACATCTTAACGACAAGTCGAGCTTTCTTAATGGTGACACTTACCATCATTGTCTGTCTTCATTTTAAAATCCATCTGCACCCAACAGCCTTACGACCATCAAGTAGTTCTTCCAAAGTCTATACTTTGTTTTTATACATGGATCCTCTCTCGGATTTTATGGCCTCGAGCCATTCGTCGGAATTCGGGCCCACCATCGCTTCTCCATAGGTCATAGGTTCATTGTTGTCTAGCAACATGACTTCCAAGATAGGATTACGTACCATTCTGAAGTAGTACACATCCTTGTCGACCTATGAGGTTTGGTAGTGACTTGATCCGAAGTTTCATGATAACTATCATAAGCTTCCACTTCAATTTGTGTAGGTGCCACAGGAACAACTTCCTGTGCCCTGCTACACACTAGTTGAAGTGACGGTTCAATAACCTCATCAAGTCTCCATCATCCTCCCACTCAATTCTTCCGAGAGAAACTTTTCCTCGAGAAAGGACCCATTTCTAGAAACAATCACTTTTGCTTCCGGATCTGAAATAGGAGGTATACCCAACTGTTTTGGGTATTCTATGAAGATGCATTTATCCGCTTTGGGTTTGAGCTTATCAGCCTGAAACTTTTTCACATAAGCGTCGCAGCCCCAAACTTTTAAGAAACGATAGCTTAGGTTTTTCTAAACCATAGTTCATATGGTGTCATCTCAATGGAATTGCGTGGTGCCCTATTTAAAGTGAATGTAATTGTCTTTAATGCATAACCCCCAAAAATAGCGGTAGATTGGTAAGAGACATCATACACCATATCCAATAAGGTTCGATTACGACGTTCGGACACACCATCATGCTATGGTGTTCCAGGCGGTGTCAACTATGAAACGATTCCACCTTGTCTTTAGTGATTGCCAAACTCATAACTCAGATACTTTCCCTTTGATTAGATGGAAGGAACTTGATCTTCTTGTCACGATGATTCTCAACTTCACTCTGAAATTGCTTGAACTTTTCAAACATTTCAGACTTATGCTTCATTAAGTAAATATACCCATATCTATTCAATTCACCGGTGAAGGTGAGAAAATAACGATATCCACCGCGCGCGTCAACACTCATCGGACCGCACACATCAGCATGTATGATTTCCAACAAGTCACTTGCCCGTTCCATTGCTCCAAAGAACAGGGTTTTAGTCACCTTGCCAAAGAGGCATGGTTCGCATGTGTCAAGTGATTCAAAATCAGTGACTTCAAAAATCCATTAGCATGGAGGTTCTTTCATGCGCTTTACACCAATATGACCTAAGCGGTAGTGCCACATTAAAGTGGTACTATCATTATCAACTCTACATCTTTTGGCATCAATGTTATGAACATGTGTATAACTACGACCGGGATTCAATAAACCATTCACATTGGGTGCATGACCATAGAAGGTATTATTCATGTAAACAGAATAACCATTATTCTCTGACTTAAATGAATGACCGTATTGCAATAAACATGATCTAATCATGTTCATGCTCAACGCAGACACCAATTCAAACAACATTTATCTAGGTTCAACACTAATCCCGAAGGTAGATGGAGCGTGCGATGGTGATCACATCAACCTTGGAAACACTTCCAACACACATCGTCACCTCGCCCTTAGCTAGTCTCCGTTAATTCCATAGCTTTTGTTTCGAGTTATCAATATTAGCAACTGAACCGGTATCTAATACCCAGGTGCTACTAGGAGTACTAGTAAGGTACACATCAATAACACACATATATCAAATATACTTTTGTTGAAGTTGACAGCCTTCTTATCTACCAAGTATTTGAGGCAGTTCCGCTACTAGTGGCCGTACCCCTAATTGAAGCACTGTGTCTCGGGTTTGGGTTCTTGGGTTTCTTCAATGGAGCGGCAACTGGCTTGCCATTCAAGAAGTTTCCCTTATTGCCCTTGCCCTTCTTTGAAACCAGTGCTCTTGTTAACCATTAACACTTGATGCTCCTTCTTGATTTCTACCTTTATGGCCTTAAGCACGATGAACAGCTCCGGGATTATTTTCCCTTGCATGTTATAGTTCATCACGATACTCTAGTAGCTTGGTGATAGCGGCTGGAGAACTTTTGTCAATCACTCTCTTATCTGGAAGATTAACTCCCACTTGATTCAAGTGATTGAAATACCCAGACATTCTGAGCACATGCTCACTGGCTGAGCTATTCTCCTCCATCTTGTAGGCAAAGGTCTTATCAGAGGTCTCATCCTCTCAACACGGGCATGAGCCTGAAATACCAATTTCAGCTCTTCGAACATCTCATATGTTCTATGGCGTTCAAAACGCTTTTGGAGCCCCGACTCTAAGCCCTAAAGCATGGTACACTAAACTATCAGGTAGTCATCAGAACGTGTCTACCAGATGTTCACAACATCCATAGACGACGCCAGAGGGGTTGGCACACCGAGCGGTGCATCAAGGACAGAAGCCTTTTGTGTAGCAGTGAGGACAATCCTCAGACTACGGCCCTAGTCCGCACAATTGCTTACAATATCTTTCAACTTAGTCTTTCTCTAGGAACGTATTAAAACAAAGAGCTAAAGTGCGAGCTATTAATCCACAACACAATTTGCAAAGACAATTTAGACTATGTTCATGATAATTAAGTTCATCTAATCAAATTATTCAATGAACTCCCACTCAGATAGACATCCCTCTAGTCATCTAAGTGATACATGATCCGAATCAACTAGGCCGTGTCCGATCATCACGTGAAACGGACTAGTCATCAACGGTGAACATATCCATGTTGATCGTATCTACTATACGACTCATGTTCGACCTTTCGGTCTCTCGTGTTCCGAGGCCATGTCTGTACATGCTAGGATCTTCAGGTCAACCTAAGTGTTTTGCATGTGTAAATCTGGCTTACACCCGTTGTATTCGAACGTTAGAATCTATCACACCCGATCATCAGGTGGTGCTTCGAAACAACGAGCCTTCGCAACGATGCACAGTTAGGGGGAACACTTTGTTGAAATTTTAGTGAGGGATCATATTATTTATGCTACCGTTGTTCTAAGCAAATAAGATGTAAACATGACAAACATCACATGCAAATCATAAAGTGACATGATATGGCCAATATCATCTTGCGCCTTTGATCTCCATCTTCGAGGCGCGGCATGAGCACCATTGTCACCGGCATGACACCATGATCTCCATCATCGTGTCTTCATGAATTTGCCTCGCCAACTATTACTTCTACTACTATGGCTAATGGTTACCAATAAAGTAAAGTAATTACATGGCGTTTTCATTGACACGCATGTCATAAATAAATTAAGACAACTCCTATGGCTCCTGCCAGTTGTCATACTCATCGACATGCAAGTCGTGATTTCTATTACAAGAACATGATCAATCTCATACATCACATATATCATTCATCACATCCTTTTGGCCATATCACATCACATAGCAAACCCTGCAAAAACAAGTTAGATGTCCTCTAATTGTTGTTGCATGTTTTACGTGGTTGAAATGGGTTTCTAGCAAGAACGTTTCTTACCTACGCAAAACCACAACGGTGATATGCCAATTGCTATTTACCCTTCATAAGGACCCTTTTCATCAAATCTGATCCGACTAAAGTGGGAGACAGACACCCGCCAGCCGCCTTATGCATCAAGTGCATGTCATTCGGTGGAACCAGTCTCACGTAAGCGTACATGTAAGGTCGGTCCGGGCCGCTTCATCCCACAATGCCGCCAGATCAAGATAAGACTAGTAACGGTAAGCAAATTGAACAAATCATCACCCACAACTGCTTTGTGTTCTACTTGTGCATAGAATCTACGCATAGACCTAGCTCATGATGCCACTGTTGGGGAACGTAGCAACAATTCAAAAAATTCCTACGTGTCACCAAGATCGATCTAGGAGATACTAGCAACGATAGAGAGGGAGTGCATCTTCATACCCTTGAAGATCGCTAAGCGGAAGAGTTACCAGAACGCGGTTGGTGGAGTCGTACACGCAGCGATTCAAATTGCGGTCGATTCCGATCTAAGCGTCGAACAACAGCGCCTCCGCGTTCAACACACGTACAGATCGGGGACGTCTCCTCCTTCTTGATCCAGCAAGGGGAGAGGAGAAGTTGAGGGAGAACTCCGACAGCACGACGGCGTGGTGGTGATGGAGCTCGTGGTTCTCCGGCAGGGCTTCGCCAAGCGCTACGGAGGAGGAGGAGGTGTAGGAGAGGGGGTGGGGCTGCGCCAGGGGAAGGGTCTGTCACGTCTAGCAGCCCTCCCACCCCCACTATTTATAGGAGAAGGGGAGAGGGGGCCGGCCCCTTCAGATCCCATCTAGGGGAGGGGCGGCGGCCAGGGAGGGAACCCTAGATGGGTTTTGGGCGCCCCCACCCCTAGAAGACTTGCCCCCCAAGCCAGGAGGGGAGGCTGCCCTAGGGGAGGTGCCCCCACCTCTCCTGGTTACGTGAGATGGGGTGGGAGGAGCGCACAGCCCCTTAGTGGGCTGGTGTGCCCCTTACCCTTGGCCCATAAGTGTAAGGCCCCCCAACACTTGTCGGGGCCTCCGAAACCCCTTTCGGACACGCTGGTCGTCACCCGGTACCCCCAGAACAATTCCGGACTCCAATACCCTTCGTCCAATATATCAATCTTCACCTCCGGACCATTCCGGAACTCCTCGTCACGTCCAGGATCTCATCTGGGACTCCTAACAACCTTCGGTAACCACATACTATTTCCCATAACAACTCTAGCGTCACCGAACCTTAAGTGTGTAGACCCTACGGGTTCGGGAACCATGCAGACATGACCGAGACATCTCTCCGGCCAATAACCAATATCGGGATCTGGATACCCATATTGGCTCCCACATGTTCCACGATGATCTCATCGGATGAACCACGATGTCGGGGATTCAATCAATCCCATATACAATTCCCTTTGTCAATCGGTATGTTACTTGCCCGAGATTCGATCGTTGGTATCCCAATACCTCGTTCAATCTCGTTTCCGGCAAGTCACTTTACTTGTTCCGTAACGCATGATCCCGTGGCTAACTCCTTAGTCACATTGAGCTCATTATGATGATGCATTATCGAGTGGGCCCAGAGATACCTCTCTGTCATACGGAGTGACAAATCCCAGTCTCGATTCGTGCCAACCCAACAGACACTTTCGGAGATACCTGTAGTGCACCTTTATAGCCACCCAGTTACGTTGTGACGTTTGGTACACCCAAAGCATTCCTACGGTATCCGGGAGTTGCACAATCTCATGGTCTAAGGAAATGCTACTTGACATTAGAAAAGCTCTTAGCAAACGAACTACACGATCTTGTGCTATGCTTAGGATTGGGTCTTGTCCATCACATCATTATCCTAATGATGTGATCCCGTTATCAATGACATCCAATGTCCATGGTCAGGAAACCATAACCATCTATTGATCAACGAGCTAGTCAACTAGAGGCTTACTAGGGACATGTTGTGGTCTATGTATTCACACATGTATTAAGGTTTCCAGTTAATACAATTATAGCATGAATAATAGACAATTATCACGAACATGGAAATACAATAATAACCATTTTATTATTGCCTCTAGGGCATATTTCCAACATGATATGCTTATAATGAATCCTTATGCTAAGTACATGAAAGATATTGTCACAAATAAAAGAAAGATACCGGAAGCTGAAATTTCCACCATGCTTGCTAATTATACTTTTAAGGGTGGAATACCAAAGAAACTAGGAGATCCCGGAGTACCAACTATACCATGCTCCATTAAGAGAAACTATGTTAAAACTGCTTTATGTGATCTTGGAGCCGGTGTTAGTGTTATGCCTCTCTCTTTATATCGTAGACTTGATTTGAATAAGTTGACACCTACTGAAATATCTTTGAAAATGGCCGATAAATCAACTGCTATACCTGTCGGTATTTGTGAGGATGTGCGTGTTGTGGTTGCAAACGTTACTATTTTAACGAACTTTGTTATTCTTGATATTCCCGAGGACGATAGTATGTGTATTATTCTTGGTAGACCCTTTTTGAATACTGTAGGGGCTGCTATTGATTGCAACAAAGGCAATGTCACTTTTCATGTTAATGGTAATGAGTATACGGTACACTTTCTGAGGAAACAACCTCAAGTCCACAGTATTAATTCTATTGGAAAAACTTCAACGATTACTATTGGAGGTTTTGAATTTCCTCTTCCTACTGCCAAGAAGAAATATGATATTCTTATTTCGGGACGTGCATTTCCCCGTTGAGGTAACGTAGTGTTATTCGAAAATTCTAAGGTTTCATGTTATTCGAAAAGAGTTTGTTAACAAGACTTGATCAACCTTGTTAGTGGATTCCTTTTTGATGAGCATGAGATGGATGAAGTTAGAAAGCACAACTCTCAGTACCCTCCTTTTACTTTATGTTATTTAGATTAAATAAAGCAAAAATAGTATTTTCTCTATGTTTTCTGAATTATCCTTGCAATAAAAAATACCCCGAAAATAAAAGTTCTCCAAATGTCCTGAAAATTTTAGATGATTTTTTGTAGAATATTTAAGAATTATTGGCACTGAGAACACACCAGGGGGCTACACCACCTGGCCACGAGGGTCCAGGGCGCGCCCACCCCGTAGGGTGCGCCCCTGCCTCGTGGACCCCACGTGGGCCCCCTCCAGTTATTCCAGCACCCACACACTTGGTCTTCCTATAGGAAAAATCATCCCACAGCTCAAACATGTGTTCTAGCTCATCTTGCTGCTATTTTCGATCTCCTTGCTCAAAGCTCCATTCACAAAACTGCTTTGGGGGATTCTTCTTCGGTATGTGACTCCTCCAATGGTCCAATTAGTTTCTGTTCTAGTGCTTTATTTATTGCAAATTTGTGCTGCTTAGGTGACCCTGTTTTTGAGCTTGCATGTCAAAATCATGTGGTCAAAAGTAGTTTTAATGCATGATATGGCCTCTGGGCACTTGGGAGTAGTTGCTATCAATCTTGTTGAGTTTGGTTCACTTTTATTTTGAGTCACTCAAAATTTCAGAAATTTTTCAGAGAGAGAAAATGATGAAGAGATTGTTGAGGGGCTCTTCGAGCCGAAGCTCGCAGGATAAGCAAAGTGAAGAGAATAAGAAGCCCAAATATAATCTCCCTCGCACTACGGAGGTTCGGTCGTGCGAATGGCCTTGTGATGAGTTCTTGAGAGCAGCAGGGATTTATGAGGACTTTTATTATTTGGCTGAGAATGGAGGTCTCATCGATTTCCTCCATGACGAGCGCGGACATTATCTCCTACTCACTAATATTTTCGTGCAAATTTTTTACTTTCATGCTAAGAAATCACCACCTTCAGTGGAATTTCACTTATATGATGAGGTTGAGGAGATGTCACTATATGATTTTGTCGGGTCTGTAAGATACCCTTTGCGGGCAGCATAGAGGAACCACATCGTAATGATGTGGAGGGATTTATCGATGAAATTTCTGTAGGGAAAACGAGGAAAGTTTCCGATGCAAGAATTACTAGCACACATTTTCCTGTTCTACATTACTTTGCAGTATTTGCTAGTAAATGCTTAATTGGTTGCGGGAACAGTGGAAATCTCAGTGCTCCTGATATTGTTATTTTGCGCCATGCTTTGTTTCGTGATACTGAAGGAAATATGCCCTAGAGGCAATAATAAAGTTATTATTTATTTCCTTATATCATGATAAATGTTTATTATTCATGCTAGAATTGTATTAACCGGAAACATAATACATGTGTGAATACATAGACAAACAGAGTGTCGCTAGTATGCCTCTACTTGACTAGCTCGTTAATCAAAGATGGTTATGTTTCCTAACCATGGACAAAGAGTTGTTATTTGATTAACGGGATCACATCATTAGGTGAATGATCTGATTGACATGACCCATTCCATTAGCTTAGCACCCGATCGTTTAGTATGTTGCTATTGCTTTCTTCATGACTTATACATGTTCCTATGACTATGAGATTATGCAACTCCCGTTTGCTGGAGGAACACTTTGTGTGCTACCAAACGTCAGAACGTAATTGGGTGATTATAAAGGTGCTCTACAGGTGTCTCCAAAGGTACATGTTGGGTTGGCGTATTTCGAGATTAGGATTTGTCACTCCGATTGTCCGAGAGGTATCTTTGGGCCCTCTCGGTAATGCACATCACATAAGCCTTGCAAGCATTGCAACTAATGAGTTAGTTGTGAGATGATGTATTATGGAACGAGTAAAGAGACTTGCCGGTAACGAGATTGAACTAGGTATTGAGATACCGACGATCGAATCTCGGGCAAGTAACATACCGATGACAAAGGGAACAACGTATGTTGTTATGCGGTCTGACCGATAAAAGATCTTCATAGAATATGTAGGAGCCAATATGAGCATCCAGGTTCCGCTATTGGTTATTGACCGGAGACGTGTCTCGGTCATGTCTACATTGTTCTCGAACCCGTAGGGTCCGCACGCTTAAGGTTTCGATGACAGTTATATTATGAGTTTATGCATTTTGATGTACCGAAGTTTGTTCGGAGTCCCGGATGTGATCACGGACATGACGAGGAGTCTCGAAATGGTCGAGACATAAAGATTGATATATTGGAAGCCTATATTTGGATATCGGAAGTGTTCCGGGTGAAATCGGGATTTTACCGGAGTACCGGGAGGTTACCGGAACCCCCCGAGAGGTATATGGGCCTTAGTGGGCTTTAGTGGAAGAGAGGAGAGGTGGCCAGGGATGGACCGCGTGCCCCTCCCCCCCTAGTCCGAATAGGATAAGGAGAGGGGGGCGGCGCCCCCCCTTCCTTCTCTCTCTCCTCTTTCCCCCTCCCGAATCCTATTCCAACTAGGAAAGGGGGGAATCCTACTCCCGGTGGGAGTAGGAATCCTCCTGGCGCGCCCTCCTCCCGGCCGGCCGCACCCACCCTTTGATCCTTTATATACGGGGGCAGGGGGCACCCCTAGACACACAAGTTGATCCACATGATCATATTCTTAATCGTGTGCGGTGCCCCCTTCCACCATAGTCCTCGATAATATTGCAGTGGTGCTTAGGCGAAGCCCTGCGATGGTAGTACATCAAGATCGTCACCACGCCGTCGTGCTGACGGAACTCTTCCCCGACACTTTGTTGGATCGGAGTCCGGGGATCGTCATCGAGCTGAACGTGTGCTAGAACTCGGAGGTGCCGTAGTTTCGGTGCTTGATCGGTCGGGCCATGAAGACGTACGACTACATCAACCGCGTTGTGCTAACGCTTCCGCTATCTGTCTACAAGGGTACGTAGATCACACTCTCCCCTCTCGTTGCTATGCATCACCATGATCTTGCATGTGCGTAGGAAATTTTTTGAAATTACTACGTTCCCCAACAGTGGCATCCGAGCCTAGGTTTTATGTGTTGATGTTATATGCATGAGTAGAACACAAGTGAGTTGTGGGCGATATAAGTCATACTGCTTACCAGCATGTCATACTTTGGTTCGGCGGTATTGTTGGACGAAGCAGCCAAGACCGACATTACGCGTACGCTTACGCGAGACCGGTTCTCCCGACGTGCTTTACACAAAGGTGGCTAGCGGGTGAAAGTTTCTCCAACTTTAGTTGAACCGAGTGTGGCTACGCCCGGTCCTTGCGAAGGTTAAAACAGCACCAACTTGACAAACTATCGTTGTGGTTTTGATGTGTAGGTAAGATTGGTTCTTGCTTAAGCCCGTAGCAGCCACGTAAAACTTGCAACAACAAAGTAGAGGACGTCTAACTTATTTTTGCAGGGCATGTTGTGATGTGATATGGTCAAGACATGATGCTAAATTTTATTGTATGAGATGATCATGTTTTGTAACCGAGTTATTGGCAACTGGCAGGAGCCATATGGTTGTCGCTTTATTGTATTCAATGCAATCGCGCTGTAATGCTTTACTTTATCACTAAGCGGTAGCGATAGTCGTGGAAGCATAAGATTGGCGAGACGACAACGATGCTACGATGGAGATCAAGGTGTCGCGCCGGTGACGATGGTGATCACGACGGTGCTTCGAAGATGGAGATCACAAGCACAAGATGATGATGGCCATATCATATCACTTATATTGATTGCATGTGATGTTTCTCTTTTATGCATCTTATCTTGCTTTGATTGACGGTAGCATTATAAGATGATCTCTCACTAATTATCAAGAAGTGTTCTCCCTGAGTATGCACCGTTGCGAAAGTTCTTCATGCTGAGACACCACGTGATGATCGGGTGTGATAGGCTCTACCTTCAAATACAACGGGTGCAAAACAGTTGCACACGCGGAATACTCAGGTTATACTTGACGAGCCAAGCATATACAGATATGGCCTCGGAACACGGAGACCGAAAGGTCGAGCGTGAATCATATAGTAGATATGATCAACATAGTGATGTTCACCAATGAAACTACTCCATCTCACGTGATGATCGGACATGGTTTAGTTGATTTGGATCACGTAATCACTTAGAGGATTAGAGGGATGTCTATCTAAGTGGGAGTTCTTTAAGTAATATGATTAATTGAACCTAAATTTATCATGAACTTAGTACCTGATAGTATCTTGCTTATTTATGCTTGATTGTAGATAGATGGTCCGTGCTGTTGTTTTGATGAATTTTAATGCGTTCCTTGAGAAAGCAAAGTTGAAAGATGATGGTAGCAATTACACGGACTGGGTCCGTAACTTGAGGATTATCATCATTGCTGCACAGAAGAATTACGTCCTGGAAGCACCGCTGGGTGCCAGGCCTGCTGCTGGAGCAACACCAGATGTTATGAACGTCTGGCAGAGCAAAGCTGATGACTACTCAATAGTTCAGTGTGCCTTGCTTTACGGCTTAGAATCGGGACTTCAACGACGTTTTGAACGTCATGGAGCATATGAGATGTTCCAGGAGTTGAAGTTAATATTTCAAGCAAATGCCCAGATTGGGAGATATGAAGTCTCCAATAAGTTCTATAGCTGCAAGATGGAGGAGAACAGTTCTGTCAGTGAGCATATACTCAAAATGTCTGGGTATAATAATCACATGATTCAATTGGGAGTTAATCTTCCAGATGATTGCGTCATTGACAGAATTCTCCAATCACTGCCACCAAGCTACAAGAGCTTCGTGATGAACTATAATATGCAAGGGATGAATAAGACTATTCCCGAGCTCTTCGCAATGCTGAAAGCTGCGGAGGTAGAAATCAAGAAGGAGCATCAAGTGTTGATGGTCAACAAGACCACTAGTTTCAAGAAAAAGGGCAAAGGGAAGAAGAAGGGGAACTTCAAAAAGAACAACAAGCAAGTTGCTACTCAAGAGAAAAAACCCAAACCTGGACCTAAGCCTGAAACTGAGTGCTTCTACTGCAAGCAGACTGGTCACTGGAAGCGGAACTGCCCCAAGTATTTGGCGGATTAGAAGGATGGCAAGGTGAACAAAGGTATATGTGATATACATGTTATTGATGTGTACCTTACTAATGCTCGCAGTAGCACCTGGGTATTTGATACTGGTTCTGTTGCTAATATTTGCAACTCGAAACAGGGACTACGGATTAAGCAAAGATTGGCTAAGGACGAGGTGACGATGCGCGTGGGAAATGGTTCCAAAGTCGATGTGATCGCAGTCGGCACGCTACCTCTACATCTACCTTCGGGATTAGTATTAGACCTAAATAATTGTTATTGGTGCCAGCGTTAAGCATGAACATTATATCTGGATCTTGTTTGATGCGAGACGGTTATTCATTTAAATCAGAGAATAATGGTTGTTCTATTTACATGAGTAATATATTTTATGGTCATGCACCCTTAAAGAGTGGTCTATTCTTATTAAATCTCGATAGTAGTGACACACATATTCATAGTGTTGAAGCCAAAAGATGCAGAGTTGATAATGATAGTGCAACTTATTTGTGGCACTGCCGTTTGGGTCATATCGGTATAAAGCGCATGAAGAAACTCCATACTGATGGGCTTTTGGAACCACTTGATTATGAATCACTTGGTACTTGCGAACCGTGCCTTATGGGTAAGATGACAAAAACACCGTTCTCCGGTACTATGGAGAGAGCAACAGATTTGTTGGAAATCATACATACAGATGTATGTGGTCTGATGAATGTTGAGGCTCGTGGCGGATGTCGTTATTTTCTCACCTTCACAGATGACTTAAGCAGATATGGGTATATCTACTTAATGAAACACAAGTCTGAAACGGTTGAAAAGTTCAAAGAATTTTAGAGTGAAGTTGAAAATCATCGTAACAAGAAAATAAAATTCCTATGATCTGATCGTGGAGGAGAATATTTGAGTTACGAGTTTGGTGTACATTTGAAACAATGTGGAATAGTTTTGCAACTCACGCCACCCGGAACACCACAGCGTAATGGTGTATCCGAACATCGTAATCGTACTTTACTAGATATGGTGCGATCTATGATGTCTCTTACTGATTTACCGCTATCGTTTTGGGGATACGCTCTAGAGACGGCCACATTCACGTTAAATAGGGCACCATCAAAATCCGTTGAGACGATGCCTTATGAACTGTGGTTTGGCAAGAAACCAAAGTTGTCATTTCTGAAAGTTTGGGGCTGCGATGCTTATGTGAAAAAGCTTCAACCTGATAAGCTCGAACCCAAATCAGAGAAATGTGTCTTCATAGGATATCCAAAGGAAACTATTGGATACACCTTCTATCACAGATCCGAAGGCAAGACTTTTGTTGCCAAATTCGGAAACTTTCTAGAGAAGGAGTTTCTCTCGAAAGAAGTGAGTGGGAGGAAAGTAGAACTTGACGAGGTAACTGTACCTACTCCCTTATTGGAAAATAGTACATCACAGAAACCTGTTTCTGCGACACCTACACCAATTAGTGAGGAAGCTCATGATAATGATCATGAAACTTCAGAACAAGATACTACTGAACCTCGTAGATCAACCAGAGTGAGATCCGCGTCAGAGTGGTACAGTAATCCTGTTCTGGAAGTCATGCTACTAGATCATGGGAACCTACAAACTATGAAGAAGCGATGGTGAGCCCAGATTCCGCAAAATGGCTTGAAGCCATGAAATCTGAGATGGGATCCATGTATGAGAACAAAGTATGGACTTTGGTTGACTTGCCCAATGATCAGCAAGCAATTGAGAATAAATGGATCTTCAAGAAGAAGACTGACGCTGACAGTAATATTACTGTCTACAAAGCTCGACCTGTCGCAAAAGGTTTTCGGCAAGTTCAAGGGATTGACTACGATGAGACCTTCTCACCTGTAGCGATGCTTAAGTCTGTCCGAATCATGTTAGCAATTACCGCATTTTATGATTATGAAATTTGGCAGATGGATGTCAAAACTGCATTCCTGAATGGATTTCTGGAAGAAGAGTTGTATATGATGCAACCAGAAGGTTTTGTCGATCCAAAGGGAGCTAACAAAGTGTGCAAGCTCCAGCGATCCATTTATGGACTGGTGCAAGCCTCTCGGAGTTGGAATAAACTCTTGGATAGTGTGATCAAAGCATTTGGTTTTATACAGACTTTTGGAGAAGCCTGTATTTACAAGAAAGTGAGTGGGAGCTCTGTAGCATTTCTGATATTATATGTGGATGACATATTACTAATTGGAAATGATATAGAATTTCTGGATAGCATAAAGGGATACTTGAATAAGAGTTTTTCAATGAAAGACCTCGGTGAAGCTGCTTACATATTAGGCATTAAGATCTATAGAGATAGATCAAGACGCTTAATTGGACTTTCACAAAGCACATACCTTGACAAAGTTTTGAAGAAGTTCAAAATGGATCAAGGAAAGAAAGGGTTCTTGCCTGTGTTACAAGGTGTGAAGTTGAGTAAGACTCAATGCCCGACCACTGCAGAAGATAGAGAGAAAATGAAAGATGTTCCCTATGCTTCAGCCATAGGATCTATCATGTATGCAATGCTGTGTACTAGACCTGATGTGTGCCTTGCTATAAGTCTAGCAGGGAGGTACCAAAGTAATCCAGGAGTGGATCACTGGACAACGGTCAAGAACATCCTGAAATACCTGAAAAGGACTAAGGATATGTTTTTCGTTTATGGAGGTGACAAAGAGCTCATCATAAATGGTTACGTTGATGCGAGATTTGACACTGATCCGGATGATTCTAAATCGCAAACCGGATACGTGTTTACATTAAATGGTGGAGCTGTCAGTTGGTGCAGTTCTAAACAAAGCGTCGTGGCGGGATCTACGTGTGAAGCGGAATACATAGCTGCTTCGGAAGCAGCAAATGAAGGAGTCTGGATGAAGGAGTTCATATCCGATCTAGGTGTCATACCGAGTGCATCGGGTCTAATGAAAATCTTTTGTGACAATACTGGTGCAATTGCCTTGGCAAAGGAATCCAGATTTCACAAGAGAACCAAGCACATCAAGAGACGCTTCAATTCCATCCGGGATCTAGTCCAGGTGGGAGACATAGAGATTTGCAAGATACATACGGATCAGAATGTAGCAGACCCGTTGACTAAGCCTCTTCCACGAGCAAAACATGATCAGCACCAAGGCTCCATGGGTGTTAGAATCATTACTTTGTAATCTAGATTATTGACTCTAGTGCAAGTGGGAGACTGAAGGAAATATGCCCTAGAGGCAATAATAAAGTTATTATTTATTGCCTTATATCATGATAAATGTTTATTATTCATGCTAGAATTATATTAATCGGAAACATAATACATGTGTGAATACATAGACAAACAGAGTGTCACTAGTATGCCTCTACTTGACTAGCTCGTTAATCAAAGATGGTTATGTTTCCTAACCATGGACAAAGAGTTGTTATTTGATTAACGGGATCACATCATTAGGTGAATGATCTGATTGACATGACCCATTCCATTAGCTTAGCACCCGGTCGTTTAGTATGTTGCTATTGGTTTCTTCATGACTTATACATGTTCCTATGACTATGAGATTATGCAACTCCCGTTTGCCGGAGGAACACTTTGTGTGCTACCAAATGTCACAACGTAACTGGGTGATTATAAAGGTGCTCTACAGGTGTCTCCAAAGGTACATGTTGGGTTGGCGTATTTCGAGATTAGGATTTGTCACTCCGATTGTCCGAGAGGTATCTCTGGGCCCTCTCGGTAATGCACATCACATAAGCCTTGCAAGCATTGCAACTAATGAGTTAGTTGTGAGATGATGTATTACGGAACGAGTAAAGAGACTTGCCGGTAACGAGATTGAACTAGGTATTGAGATACCGACGATCGAATCTCGGGCAAGTAACATACCGATGACAAAGGGAACAACGTATGTTGTTATGCGGTCTGACCGATAAAAGATCTTCATAGAATATGTAGGAGCCAATATGAGCATCCAGGTTCCGCTATTGGTTATTGACCGGAGACGTGTCTTGGTCATGTCTACATTGTTCTCGAACCTTTAGGGTCCGCACGCTTAAGGTTTCGATGACAGTTATATTATGAGTTTATGCATTTTGATGTACCGAAGTTTGTTCGGAGTCCCGGATGTGATCACGGACATGACGAGGAGTCTCGAAATGGTCGATACATAAAGATTGATATATTGGAAGCCTATATTTGGATATGGAAGTGTTCTGGGTGAAATCGGGATTTTACCGGAGTACCGGGAGGTTACCGGAACCCCCCGGGAGGTATATGGGCCTTAGTGGGCTTTAGTGGAAGAGAGGAGAGGGGGCGGCGCCCCCCTTCCTTCTCTCTCTCCTCTTTCCCCCTCCCAAATCCTATTCCAACTAGGAAAGGGGGGAATCCTACTCCCGGTGGGAGTAGGACTCCTCCTGGAGCGCCCTCCTCCTGGCCGGCCGCACCCCCCTTTGATCCTTTATATACGGGGGCAGGGGGCACCCCTAGACACACAAGTTGATCCACGTGATCATATTCTTAACCGTGTGCGGTGCCCCCTTCCACCATAGTCCTCGATAATATTGTAGCGGTGCTTAGGCGAAGCCCTGCGACGGTAGTACATCAAGATCGTCACCACACCGTCGTGCTGACGGAACTCTTCCCCGACACTTTGCTGGATCGGAGTCCGGGGATCGTCATCGAGCTGAACGTGTGCTAGAACTCGGAGGTGCCGTAGTTTCGGTGCTTGATCGGTCGGGCCGTGAAGACGTACGACTACATCAACCGCGTTGTGCTAACGCTTCCGCTGTCGGTCTACAAGGGTACGTAGATCACACTCTCCCCTCTCGTTGCTATGCATCACCATAATCTTGCATGTGCGTAGGAATTTTTTTGAAATTACTACGTTCCCCAACAGATACCACTTTCAGTTTAGGCGCTATTGTTGCTAAACGATTAAATCTGGACCATAGAAAGGGCCCCATCTTTGGAGGCATCTTTGCTTTGCGCCTTGCTGCACACTTTGGGATACCTATTAGGCATTATGAGAAAGAGGAAAAGTTGCTGCCCCCTATTTTTCTAGATTATAAGAGTATGGTAGCACATGATTTTATTGTTAAAGATAAGAAGAAGATGCTTAAGTATAAATTGATATTTGATAAAAAA
Source organism: Triticum urartu (assembly GCF_056163025.1). Lineage (NCBI taxonomy): Eukaryota > Viridiplantae > Streptophyta > Magnoliopsida > Poales > Poaceae > Triticum > Triticum urartu. The sequence continues at coordinate 126,297,065 of NC_141875.1, forward strand.
AATTATTGTGAGATTATTACCTTGCCCGCGCACTCTTTGTTTAACATATTTTCAGGCACGTACCTCATTTTTCCAGAGGCCGTTCATGCATACTGGAGCCTGACACCAGCTCCAGAGCCTAAGCGGAAGCCACCCCTTGACCCTTATCGACAGTCTATTTATCAGTGGGATTCGGAGGAGATCGCCAACCAGTGACACCCAGAGGACACTCCTCCATACACCGTAGAGGGCAGCTTTGAGCCATGGCCCTAGACCAACTTAGGCCAAAAGCCTAAGCTTGGGGGAGTACGTATTTCTCACCGACATTACATTAATGTTCACACACTCATTCCAGTTGTCGGTGCTCATACTTTTTCTTTATACTATCCAAGCTAGTTTATTTTCTTTTCCAAGATTTCTTCTTGTGTGTTTGAGAAACCTTAAGAAAAATCAAAAAAATTATTTGTAGCTTTTAGCTAGTTTACTTTCCATGACCGTAGTAGTAATAATTAAAAGAAAACCCAAAACAATTCTCGTTCTTCTTTTGCTTGTTGGGAGCTTTCCCGTGTAAATAGTTTTGTTTCTTTTCTTTTCTTTGGAGGTCAAGAGTAGAAGACCATGATGAAAATGTTGAGTGGCTCTCATATGCATTATTGTTGATCTAACAAAGAGCCCATATTACCTTGTCTTCTCCCTTGTATTGAATGCTTGCAGAGTCCAGCTTAGTCCAAAGCACGTGCACTATTATTATTATCCACACCGTTCGGTCGTGCAAGTGAAAGGCAATAATGATGATATATGATGGACTAATTGAGATGAGAGAAGCTGGTATGAACTCGACCTATCTTGTTTTTGTAAATATGATTAGTTCATTGTTCCTGATTCAGCCTATTATGAATGAAACATGTTTGCAATGACAATTAGAGATTATAGTTGCTCATGCCATGCTTAATTACCTAGGAGTTTATAATGGTTTACCTTGTGTGCCAACATGCTATTAAAATGGTTGTGATGTGGTATGATAGGGTGGTATGCTTCTTTGAACGATTTGAGTGGCTTGACTTGGCACGTGTTGACACATGTAGTTGAAACAAAATCAACATAGCATCCACGATATTTATGTTCATGGTGAATTATATCCTACCAATGCTTGCTGTCGGTGTCAAAACCGGTGGATCTCGGGTAGGGGGTCCCGAACTGTGCGTCTAAGCCGGATGGTAACAGGAGGCAAGGAACATGATGTTTTACCCAGGTTCGGGCCCTCTTGATGGAGGTAAAACCCTACGTCCTGCTTGATTAATATTGATGATATGGGTAGTACAAGAGTAGATCTACCACGAGATCAAGGAGGCTAAACCCTAAAAGCTAGCCTATGGTATGATTGTATGTATATATGATCTATCGACTAGCCTGGCCCTGGTTTATATAATGCACCAGAGGCCTAGGTTAACAAGAGTCCTAGCCGAATATGCCGGTGGGGAGAAGTCCTTGTCTTGATCGCCAAGTCTTGTGGAATCTTCCTTGTATGCGGCAGTTGTCCGAACTGGCCCATGAGTATACGGCCACAGGGGTCCTCGGCCTAATCTATCAGATCGGGAGATGATGTGTTGAGTACCCCCTAGTCCAGGACACCGTCAGTAGCCCCCTGAACCGGTCTTCAAGTTAGGGATGCTCCTCGATTCTTCCGAACTGTTCTTCATCTTCGGTCGTCGGTCTTGAAAACTGGTTCAACAAATCTTCTCATCTTCGATCTTGAGGATCGCCAAAATGAATTCGACAAGTTTATACATCGGGTATCCGAGGAGCCCCTTTAAGTTTCCGGCCTTTATCAATGCCTTGTTATCTTTATGCCACACCTCGGGTTTGAAATTGTTCCTGGGCGGCAGCGTCCTCTTGCGTCCGAGCTCCAACGCCGGACTGCATTCGAGGTATCTTTTGCAGCCGAGCACCAACGCCGGACCGCTTCCCAGCTCTAATGCCGGAATGTATCCGAGTTCCAACGCCGGACTATGTATCCGAGCTCCAATGCCGGACTGTATCCGAGCTCCAACGCCGTACTATGTATCCGAGCTCCAACGCCGGACTGTATCCGAGGTGTCGTAAATCACCTTGGTTCAAAGAAGTTTGAAGGAGTTTAGCCGAGCTTAATGCCGGAAATGCCCTCTATGGAGCCAGCCACTAACGCCCGAGCTTTATGCCGGACTGCTTCCGAGGTGGTGCACCACCCCGAATGTGGGCCGATTTTTGTTAATATTTTTTATTGGTGCAATTTATTCTCTGCCAAGATATATAGCCAGTAGCCCTCAAGGTGTGTATCGGTTTAAAACCCGAGATGCACTTGAAGGATGACGTAAGACCGCTGATCCCAGTAGCTGCTGAGACTCAGGTTGATTTGCAAAATCGGCCTGAGGATCAAGTCCTAGCTCGGCAGAATACTTCGGGACACAAAAAGCGGCGTGCTCAGTCCTCGAGACTCAGGATGGGTGCGGCCGACCAACCTGAGGATCAAAATCTCCTTGGCAACTGTATTGCACTTAAAATTTTCTGCATTGAACAAGCAATACAGTAGCCCCCGAGACACTGGTCGGGTGGCAACACCAGATCAGGGGATCGATGTGCCCCTTTAATATTTGTAAATAATAAGCCCGAAGCCCAATAGCCCCCGAGCCTTAATGCGGGCATGGGTGGCCGAATTAAGGATCGATATCCATAGTAAAATCACAAATTATGTGTAATGACTCTATGTATCCAAGTACTTTACGTCATTAATGCTCAGATCCGCATTGTACAAAACTTTGTTAACTGACCACCAGCTTCAACCTCCTCGGCCAGAAGCCGGGGAGTGTTTGTCCTACTTTATAAATCCTTTATGAGGGCAAAGATTTACGACAAACAAGGCAATCTAGCCATACGGTTTTATAAACAAAGGTACGTAGAGAGATATGTTATATTACTGTCTAACATAAGAAATGTCTTCCAAAGAAAATAGTCCCGCTATCGGTTCCTTTCTTTGGGTTGTCATGCTAAGCATGATCATGAAACCTCAGCTCTAATGTAAGAGCAAAATATTGAGGATTTAGTTTGGGAGGCCAGTTAATAGCCCCCGGTAGTGTTCAGTGACAGTCGAGATCAAGCCGTAAACACTTCGGCCAATGTTATGAATGGCTAGTTATTTAACACCGTCATCGGATTGCTGACCAGTTTACGCTTATTGTGACAGTCAGTTTTCGGGTTTCTCCACTGAGGTGCTTAACCATGTGAGCTGGAAGCACAATCGTAGTGGTTCTCCCTTTGCAAACCTAGCCAAACAAAGCGAAATGTAGGAGGCAAGCGCAGGAGCCGGGCAACCCAACTATTGACCGAAGACACAATTCGAAACCAATGCATATATAGTGAGATCCGAGAATGTTTTTGCCGAATATATAAAGGTGTCCGGCATTGCACTGTGAGACTTGTGCTGGAAAGACACGAATAGTTTAAAAGTTCCATAAGCTTGGAAAACCAAAAAAATGTCAGTAAAAACTTGACGTCCGAACAAGATCAAGTGTAAAGTGCCAATCCGAAAATTGGTCTTAGAAAAAAGGAGTGCTTCTGTCGCGCTTTAACATGACACATCCTATCTCAAGACTTCAAGCAGGTCAGCCTACGGCTTCAACCTCCTATCCCGAAGGCGGAGTACTTCTCATTAGGCCAGTTTAGCAAACTAAACTCTAGCGGCCTTGAGAGAGAAATTAGGCTCCCCGGCTAGTGACCACACACTTGTGTCGAAAAAAGGAGTGATAAATAATAATAATAATAATAATAATAATACTTTGCAACGACTAAGAAGAAGAACACTTATTGTAAAACGGCTCAAATAAACTTAAGAGCCCCCCAAGTGACTTGGGTAAAAGAATGATTGCATGTACCGAAGTACTTATATCATATCTATGTTCAACCGAACTTTAAATGCGTCTTAACCGACCGTCAGCTTCTCCCTCTTCGGTCAAGGACCGAAAAGTGTTATGTACTCCATCTGTCGAGAATAACGACGGTGTTTCCAATAACCAGGCAATCAGGCCATAAGGCTGTAACAGACAAAGCGCGCTCAGGGAACTTATGATATATTACTGCAAAGTGTAAGAAGCATCTTCGAAGAAAATAGTACCCCCACCGATACCTTTCTTCGGTGCTCATTGTTATTATGAGACTTGTGCAATAGATTTTTTGTACTCATGAGTTCCGTTGTGTGCCGACCATCATTGAAAACTATAAGAGCGCTAGCTTTCGGCTTCACCCAGTCTAAGGTCCGGCTCGGGTGACCCAATCGTGACAATCGCAGAGGTGCTCCCTTTACTCCCTAGCCGAACAATCAGGAACGTAGGGGTAAACACATGAGCGAGGCAACCTAGCTTGCAAATTGCTTAAGTCAATATGGTGCATATTGTGGCATAATACATGAACAAGGAACGAAGCCGTACAAGTATAATCATATGCAAGAGGAAAAGCTTCATAAAGGAAGCCCCCAAGTGAATTGGGTCCTTGAATTTGTGTGTCACAAACAAAGTTTTGACAAGGAGATTTTTTACAAGCAACTTTTTTCCAAAAAATTATAATGCTTGGTCGAACCGAACACAAGTAAAAAATTTAAAAATTGGAGCATGAAGGACACTTAGCTAGTTAATGTGTTCGGTATTAACGACGTGGTCCGAGCTTGATGCGGGACAAGGTTCCATCCCCCAAGCCGGTCCCGAGGTGGCGGAGCAAAGAGCTCGGCACACCGAAGTAGTGACATAGCACGGCCAATGCAGGCCGGCAGAGTGATACCGAAGTCCCCGGCATGGGGTAATGAAGTGTTGACGAAGCCCCCTGTCCAGCCGAGGTGACATGGTATGTCAGTACGCCGAGTTGACGATACTGCCCAACCCGGATCAATTTCCTGTGCACAAGAAATAGCGCCAACTGGAGATAATAGTAATTATAATAATAAAAAATGCTGCATAATAAATAATTTATGCAAAGTGAGTAATAAAAGAAATATGGCCTGGCGCCGAAGTCAATGTCTATGCAGGGCGTCGGCGTGATGCAGTGAAGGCGTGACAAAGCCTGAATTTGCAGGGCGGTCCGGGCTCCGGATGCGGCGTTTGCCGAATAATGTACGGAAACTGACCGAACCACCACGCGACCGTTTTTAATGTGGCCGCCATTTGATAGACCTGTGTACAGATGATGGAACAAACCAGAGTAATAATTCCTTAAGAAAAATAAACCCAACAAGCAAAAATTGTTAGGATTAATAGCACCCAGTTTATTTGCTGTAGCATTCCGAAGAAAAGCGACTCCCAAAATCAAGAATCGATCCGCACACCCATTGCTTGATGGGCGATAAAGCGATGGCCCGGTGATGCTGGCAAAGGTTGGCTTGCCGAGGCGAGGCCCTCGGTCCAGCTAACGTGACGAAGCTGGTCGGCTGGTGACACCGAAGTCACTGGAGTATGTTGATGAAGAAATAGCCAAGTCCTCGGTCTAGCCGAGGTGACGGAGCCTCGATGTCAGCCGATGAGTCGAAGTAGGTCGGCGTGACGGACACCAGCTTGAAGAAGCAATAGTGCGGCCCTGCCTATGCAGGTCGTGACGTGGTCGATGCCGGCTTGATGAAGTGACCGTGCGGCGATGCTGGTATGCCTGCTCTGTGTAATCCGTGCGGCGACGATGTTGGTGATGATTTATCCTTCGCAATGCCGGACTCTTGTTCGGCTTGCTGAGATGATGATCCGAAGAAGTTGAGCTTGGCTCAACAAAGTGACGACGTGTCTAGCGTAGGTCGGCAGCCATGGAGCAATATTGCCGGACTGGTTTGACACCAGCATGATGTTGAAGATCATGTTCAAAAGAACTTAAAGTTAGTGGGATGTGTTCGGGAACAAAACACAATACCCCATACAAAACTTCCTTCAAAAGGGATGTCCGAAATCCCGTTCATAAAAAATACGAACTCGGGTTGGATTCGTTTTCGCGGAGAAAACAGATCCGAAAAGTGATGTACTAATCGGAAGGTTCCCGGAGTTTGGACGGTCGGATCGAGCTGAAATTTTGAGAGGTGCTAGATATAGGAATTCCGCAGCCGATCAATGGTTGGATCTTCCAAAGGACGTCCGAGGTAGAAGCTGGACACCACGCCCTAAACTCATCCAGATTCCCTTCCAGATTTAACAGGGCTCCGGTATATTGTGGATTGCCAGAGATTCCTCCATCGGAACTCGACGAAATTTTCCAGGATTATTGTAGACTCAATTCCGCACAATTCCACCAAAGCGATCGTCAAAGCGATACTCGAGGAGGTGGTGGCAGCAGATACGAGTTCGCTGTCCAGAAAAACAGCACGGTCGCTTGAGGGCAATGTTGACGTTGAGCCCCCGAGCTCCATGGATGATTACTCCATGATCTTAATAGAGATCGGAGTTGATGTTTGATGAAGGCCCTCGTCCGAACATGGTGATCCGAACACGGGGCGCAATTCTTGGTCGAACCAAGATGACCAGTCGAGCTGGTGACGAAGATGCCGAAGTCGCAGTTGATCTGCAGGCGAGTCATCGATCCTTTTGTCGATCACACAGCGGAACTCTCAATGAAAGCACCAATGTCAGTGTCAAAACCGGCGGATCTCGGGTAGGGGGTCCCGAACTGTGCGTCTAGGCCGGATGGTAACATGAGGCAAGGAACACGATGTTTTACCCAGGTTCGGGCCCTCTTGATGGAGGTAAAACCCTACGTCCTGCTTGATTAATATTGAGGATATGGGTAGTACAAAAGTAGATCTACCACGAGATCAAGGAGGCTAAACCCTAAAAGCTAGCCTATGGTATGATTGTATGTATATATGATCTATCGACTAGCCTGGCCCTGGTTTATATAATGCACCAGAGGCCTAGGTTAACAAGAGTCCTAGCCAAATACGCCGGTGGGGAGAAGTCCTTGTCTTGATCGCCAAGTCTTGTGGAATCTTCCTTGTATGCGGCAGTTGTCCGAACTGACCCATGACTATACGGCCACGGGGGTCCTCGGCCCAATCTATCAGATCGGGAGATGACGTGTTGAGTACCCCTAGTCCAGGACACCATCACTTGCACTCAGTGTTGATTACTTTTAATGCATGTTCATGACTGTTGTCGCTCTCTAGCGGCTCGCTTCCTAGTCTCTTTCTATCCTTCACTTGTACTAAGCGAGAATACTGCTTGTGCATCCACTTCCATAAACCCCAAAAGTTATTTCATATGAGTCCACCATACCTTCCTATATGCGGTATCTACCTGCCATTCCAAGTAAATTTGTATGTGCCAAACTCTAAACCTTCAAATAAAATTATGTTTTGTATGCTCGAATACCTCATGTATCAACTAGGGCTGTCTATATCTTCCATGCTAGGTGGGTTATTCTCACGAGGAGTGGACTCTGCTCCACATTCACGAGAAAATGGCTGGTAACCAGGATGCCCGGTCCCATGCTTAAATTAAAATAATTGCAAACAAAACTACCCCAGGAATGTTGTTAGTTGGAGGCACCTGTTGTTTCAGACAAGCCATGGATTGATGTTTGTTGGTGGTGGGGGAGTATAAACTTTACCATCCTGTTTGGGAACCGCCTATATTGTGTGTAGCATGGAAGATATCGAGATCTCTTGGTTGTTATGTTTACAATGAAAGTATATCACTCAAAATATTATTTAGCTCTATTTCAAAAAATCGAGCTCGGGCACCTCTACAAATCCCCGCTTCCCTCTGTGAAGGGCCTATCTATTTACTTTTATGTTGAGTCGTCATCCTCTTATTAAAAAGCACCAGTTGGAGAGCATCGCTGTCATGTGCATGCATTACTATTAGTTTACATTGAGTATGACTGTGACTGGATCTCTTTTACCATGAATTACAATGTTTAGTCAGTCCTTGAATTTCAGAGGTGCTCTGCATTTATGTTTTGCAGTCTCAGAAAGGGCTAGCGAGATACCATCTTGTTATATCATATTATGATTATTTTGAGAAAGTGTTGTCATCTGAGATTTACTATTATTGCTCTCTAGTTGATTATGCCATTGATATGAGTAAACATGAGACCTAAATGTTATTGTGAATATGGTTAGTTCATAATCTTTGCTGAAAACTTGAATGCTGGCTTTACATATTTACAACAACAAGATCAAACAGAGTTTGTAAAAGTTTTCTTTATCACTTCAGTTTGTCAACCGAATTGCTTCAGGACGAACAAAAGTTTAAGCTTGGGGGAGATGATACGTATCCATCGTATCTACTTTTCCAAACACTTTTGACCTTGTTTTGGACTCTAACTTGCATGATTTGAATGGAACTAACCCGGACTGATGTTGCTTTCAGTAGAATTGCCATGGAGTTATTTTTGTGCAGAAATAAAAGTTCTTGGAATGACCTGAAAATTCACGGAGAATATTTTTGGAATTTATAAAAAATATTGGCGAAATAATCAACACCAGGGGGCCCACACCCTGTCCACGAGGGTGGGGGCGCGCCCCCTATCTCGTGGGCCCCCTGAGGCTCCACCGACCTCAACTCCAACTCTATATATTCACGTCCAGGGAGAAAAAATAGGAGAGAAGGATTCATCGCGTTTTACGATACGGAGCTACCGCCAAGCCCTAATCTATCTCGGAAGGGCTGATCTGGAGTCTGTTCGGGGCTCTGGAGAGGGGAATCTGTCGCCATCATCATCATCAACCTTCCTCCATCACCAATTTCATGATGCTCACCATCGTGCATGAGTAATTCCATCATAGGCTTGCTGGACGGTTATGGGTTGGATGTGATTTATCATGTAATCGAGTGAGTTTTGTTAGGGTTTGATCCCTAGTATCCATTATGTTCTGAGATTGATGTTGCTATGACTTTGCTATGCTTAATGCTTGTCACCAGGGCCCGAGTGCCATGATTTCATATCTGAACCTATTATGTTTCCATGAATATATGTGAGTTCTTGATCCTATTTTGCAAGTCAATAGTCACCTACTATGTGTTATGATCCGGTAACCCCGAAGTGACAATAATCGGGACCACTCCCGGTGATGACTATAGTTTGAGGAGTTCATGTATCCACCAAGTGTTAATGCTTTGTTCCGGTACTCTATTAAAAGGAGGCCTTAATATCCCATAGTTTCCAATAGGACCCCGCTGCCACGGGAGGGTAGGACAAAAGATGTCACGCAAGTTCTTTTCCATAAGCACGTATGACTATATTCGGAATACATGCCTACATTACCTTGATGAATTGGAGCTAGTTTTGTGTCACCCTGTGTTATAACTGTTGCATGAGGAATCGCATCCGACATAATTATCCATCACTGATCCATTGCCTACGAGCTTTTCACATATTGATCTTTGCTTAGTTATTTTTCAGTTGCCACTGTTACAATCACTACAAAACCAATATTGACTTTTGCCACTGTCGGTGTCAAAATCGGCGGATCTCGGGTAGGGGGTCCCAAACTGTGCGTCTAAGGCGGATGGTAACAGGAGGCAGGGGACACGATGTTTTACCCAGGTTCGGACCCTCTTGATGGAGGTAAAACCCTACTTCCTACTTGATTTATTCTTTATTATATGAGTATTACAAGAGTTGATCTACCACGAGATCGGAGAGGCTAAACCCTAGAAGCTAGCCTATGGTATGATTGTATGTTGTCCTACGGACTAAAACTCTCCGGTTTATATAGACACCGGAGGGGGCTAGGGTTACACAAGGTCGGTTACAAAGGAGGAGATATACATATTTGTATTTCCTAGCTTGCCTTCCACGGCAAGTAGAGTCTCATCCGGTCACTGGACGAAGTCTTCAATCTTGTATCTTCGTAGTCCGACAGTCCGGCCAAAGGATATAGTCCGGCTGTCCGGAGACCCCCTAATCCAGGACTCCCTCAGTGGCCCCTGAACCAGGCTTCAATGACGATGAGTCCGGCGCGCAGTGTTGTCTTCGGCATTGCAAGGTGGGTTCCTCCTCCGGATACACCACAGAAGAGTTCGAATAAAAGGATAGTGTCCGACCCTGCAAAATAAGTTCCACATACCACCGTAGAGAGAACAATATTTCCACAAATCTAATCTGCTGACACGTTTTGTCAACATGACATAATGCCATGGCTCGGTGATTATTCAAACCGTTTTTCTTTAACTAGCCCCGCACATGACGCGAGGCAGTTTCTTGACACGTCTTGTCAAAGCAGAGATCGTGTCCCCCTTATTACGGGATTCTCATCAATACGGGCGTGGGTAACCCAACCGCGCCTAGGACTCCTAGATTTTAGGCAAGTCCCAAACGGCCACGAGGAGGACGCTTGATATTCACCCTCTTTATAAAGGGACAAGGCTTTTACTTTTTTCCTCCCATGCTCAATCGAATCCTTCCCCCTCCTCGAGTTCTAACACCCAAAGCCCAGGTCAGGTGCTTCGGACCTTCAATCATGTCCAGATCCAGCCTCCAGGGCCGGTGGATGTCCTCCTCCGTCACGGAAGAGGATATCAAGAAGTTGAGGGAGGCAAGATACCTGAACGCCGAAGTTTCGCATCGGCTGCCTGCCTGAGGGCAGGTCGTCTCTACTCCTGAACCCAATGAAGACGTCATGTCCATCTCCCACTTCCTCCGAGGACTAGGCCTCACTCTGGATCCCTTCGTTAGGGGTTTGATGTTCTATTACGGGCTAGATTTCCACGATCTAGCCCCGTATTCCTTTCTCCACATCTCGGCATTTATTGTCGTATGTGAGGCCTTCCTCCGCATTACCCCTCACTTCGGCCTGTGGCTCAAGACCTTTGATGTGAAGCCGAAGACGGTCGAGGGGCAGCATGTAGCGTGCGGAGGTGCATTAATAAGCAAGATCGCTGGAGCTCCATGGCCAAAGGGTTCCTTTCCAAAGGTGTCCGGATTATGGCAATAGGAGTGGTTCTACGTCACCGCTCCCAGAAGTGCCAAGTGGTAGCTTCCCCCGCCTTCCGCTCGGGCCCTCCACCACAACTGATGTCATGGATCAGTAGGGGGCTGAGCTGGGGTCCAGCCAAGGATGTGCCCATACTGCAGAGCCGCATCCGAGATCTCTTCGAGGAGGATTTTAGTTTGGTTATGGTAGTGCAACTCATGCTGGTTCGTTGAGTCCAGCCTTGCAAACGCCGGCCCCTCCGTATGTGGGAATTCAACCCGGAAGGACCGCGCACTATCCAGAACTTCCTCGGCCTAACGCACGAGGAGTTGTACAAATCGTTCTTCGGACCCCAAGCAGAGTGTCCGGACACCACCGAGGACGTGGGCCTAAGCAGCAACCGCACCGCGGCCCAAGTAAATAATCCCACGGCCGAACACACAGTCTTTTTATTTATCATGACATCATTCTGAAGAGTCGCTCTTTGACCAGGACTGGATAGCAAAGGCGAATATGATCCGGTGTTCGGCCCCCCTTCCTGAAGGATTGGACAATCCGGTGCTGGAAAATATGCTCGAGCTAGCACCCTGCCCGGTGCTCTCAAAGGAAGATGAAGGGGGGAGTAAAGAGGGCAAAAGCGGGCCTCCACCGCTACCTATTCCAACCGAGGGAACGAGCGCCTCCGTGAGGGAGGATAAACAAGGGGAAGAATATGACGTTCCCTCGCCCCGAGGGAGGAAGAGGACTACCTCTGAAGATACGGAAACCAAAGTTTCCAAACGAGAGAAGAAAACTTCACCAGAGGGTCCTGCCTCGGAGGGTGCTCTTGCCGCACAAAGTCCGCGTGAGGATCAACCCTCTAACGAGCTGTAAGTAATCAAAAAGTACTTACCAGTGAAGATATACTACCTTATCTTCGAGGAGAATGACCGAAGCATTTATCTTGCAGTTTGGATCTTAGCCCTTCTCAGCAGAGCTCGTCTTCGGGGGATCTTCTTCCGGAGATGATGGAGAGCGAAACGCCTCCCCCGGATTCCCCGGCTCAAGAAGCGGGCGACCTTGAAGTGTCGTCGCGGAGGGTCCCTCAGGATCCGGTGAGGCCACAAGATAATCCTATGGTCGCCCGAAGTCCCCAGTATCCGGCTCTTGAAGAGAGCAACCGAAAGAATCCGACACCATCTGGTATGCGGTCGGACGCACTGAGGGATCTGCTGGAGCGAGCCACTATCTCAGAAGAGCACCGTACATTGATGGGTACGGTGATTGAAAGGATTTCGTTCGCCGAAAGCGGGTTGCATGAAGCCTTTATGAGTCTACTGACGGGCTTTGAGGTACATGAAATGATATACATTTGTGATAGTACCGCACATTTTTAGGTGCGTCCTGTGTAGATAGTAGCCCCTGAGACTCTGGTTGTCGTCGAGAACGGCGGCAAACAGAGGATCATAGTCCCAGGTAATAACCAGACCTCCTTTATGTGCAGGTGTCTGAAGCTCCGATGGCTAGCCGGACTGATGGGGTTGCCGAACTAAAGCGGCGACTGGATGCGGCGGATGCCGACATCGAGCTTGTTAACAAGCGGCTTGACGAGGCATAGGGTAGGTGATGTTTATAGTGAATGTCACATAATAAGAGTAGTGTGATGCCAGTATCTTTACTATGTTGTGACTGCAGATGGAGCTGCCACCATGGAGGCCTTGCGGGCGGAGCTTGCCCGAGCCAAGGAGCAAGCAAGGAGTAGTAATGTGGCCGCTTTGAAGGCGGCCGAAGAGTTGAGAGCCGAGAAGGCCGCGCATAGTGAGAGCAAAGAGAAAATGGCCAAAATGGCTGTGAAGTTAAAAGACGCTGCCGACCGCTGCCAGTTTCTTGAAGAAGAAAACCGGGCGAAGGCTACGGACCTAGAAAAGGCCACAATGGCGACCAAAGACACCCGCTCTGCAATGAGAGCTAAGAAGGAGGAACTGCATGAAGCCGGGGACATTGTGGCTGGGAAGCCCTTTATGCTGCGGAGGAAGTTCGGAGATCCGCGGTATGCCCCTCTGGATCGGTTGTGGAGTTCGGCCGACGCATATCTGGACTTGGCGGCGAGCGCTGTCGATGCGGCCGAATACTTCCTAGATCAAACAGATCGTGAAGTGGACAAGCTATTCTGATCGCAATTTAACGTTCCAGAGCGTCCGCTTCCATTGACTAACCAGCTTGCCGAATGGGCCGAACTCAATAGATTGTCCGGACTCGCCATGAGGTCTATCGTGGATCATTTGTGGCCGGAAAGGCCAAAGCCGAACAACTATTTTAGCTTGGTGCAGCAGTTCCTTGGTGCGGTGCCACGCATTAATGCGATGAAGAGGTCGGCGTGTATAGAAGGCTCGCGGATGGCCCTTGCCCGTGTCAAAACATACTGGGCGGAGATGGATGCCACCATTGTCGCGGCGCAGGGTTCGGCCATAGGCCGAGTGGCTGCCGAGCACTATTTTGAAGAAGTTCTTGAGGGCGCTCATTCGATAGAGGCCCAGTGCTCGAAGAATGTTATGTTTGAGTGACATGTATTCCTATTGTAAAAACAACGTTTTATTGAATTTATCAAGGCTGTATTTATACTTTTGCCCGAAAGTATTGTGATGCCTCCTGTGCGGCAGTTTATGTATACATGTATATAACCTGAAAGATTGCAGTCGTAGGCTTCAGCCCCCACGCATATAATGCGGGGGTGTTCGCAGAAGACACGTATTCACACTTAATCCAACGTCTTGGTCCTATTAAGGAGGTGATAGCGCAGCGAACTAGGCAACCGGACTATAATGCTTTAACACTTTCACTTAGCCAGAGGAGTTTGACAGTGGGGCTACCATATAGCCCCTGGTGGCTCTGCACTCATCCGGATTCAGGGTGCGTACATGCCTGGCCGGGAAACGGCCCTTCGTTAATGCGGAGGAATCCAAAGATTCCAATAGGTCATTGAGTGGTTGACCAGTCTCACGCTATATCATGACAGTCAATTTTCGGCTTTCTCTACTGAGGTGCTCGTCCGGATGAACCAGGGCACAATCGCAGTAGTTCTCCTGGTGCCGCCTTAGCCGATAGAGCGGAACGTAAGGCAGCAAAACATAGGAGCCGGGCAAACCCAACATTTGACCAAAGACATGATTCGGAGCTGATGCATATAAGGCCAAACTCGCGACGCCGAACACTCCCTAAGGTATTCGGTCTTTTATGGTGTAAACCGGGCCTAAACAGTGCCCTTTGTAATAAGCCCCTGGTGTCCAGGTACATGGATTATTCTGACGTGGACACATGCCAAGACGTCAGCATCCTTCTCAATTGTACTGAGAATTCAAGGGATGTGTAGCAACAAGTGACAGTAAAAAAGGTTTACGCAGGGTCTTAATCTAAAAAGAATCCTTGGAACGGGTCCCTGCTGCACGTCTGCGCCTGTGTCTCCGTTGTGCTGTATCCTGGACGGGTGTAGTGCGATGGTCATCTGTAAAAGAGAGGAACTTAGTTGAAAAGTTGTCGCGCAAAAAGGTAGGTTATACTAAAGAAACCATGTACAATGCAAGATGAGTAGGATTGAGCCTAATTGCCACTTGTTTGCGCACGCTAAGCCCCTTGTATTGTACTAGGGGTATGGCCATCAAACCTGTATTAATTACATATAGCTGCACCGGACTCGTCTAACCATGTCCGTGGTCTTAACGACCTGTCGAATGTTTGAGTTGGTGAGGCCGTTTTAGTGTGCGGCTACCAAGGCGGCCGCACTGTCTTCGGCGCTCAAGGAACACTCAATATTTCCATTTACTGTAATGATGCCACATGGATCGGGCATATTAAGCGTGAGGGAAGCGTAATGTGGTGTTGCATTAAAGCGAGCGAAAGCTTCGCGTCCGAGTAGTGCTTGATAGCCACTTTGGAACGGAGCGATGTGGAAGGTTAAATTTTCGCTGCGGAAGTTATCGGAGAAACCGAATATAACCTCTAGTAGCAGGGAGCCCTTGGAATGAGCCTCTAGACCTGGCATTACTCCTTTAAAGGTAGCATTGTTGCGGCAAATATTTGTTGGGTCTATCCCCATTTTGCGGATTGTATCCTGATATATTAGATTGAAACTGTTGCCGCCATCCATCAGGACTCATATGAAGTGGTATCCACCAATTAT
This sequence comes from Triticum urartu, assembly GCF_056163025.1. Classification (NCBI taxonomy): domain Eukaryota; kingdom Viridiplantae; phylum Streptophyta; class Magnoliopsida; order Poales; family Poaceae; genus Triticum; species Triticum urartu. The sequence continues at coordinate 126,312,112 of NC_141875.1, forward strand.
TGGATCTAATACCAAGGCAGCCCATCCTGCATGCCGGATACTTGCCGAGTAGTCCCGATGATTGAAGGTGATTGATTGAGATGACTGATGGCGGAGCTCCACGGTGATAGGCCCTGGGGCATGTTTCTCTAAAGGTGCCACTTTGTTTGTCCCTTTTATCATGTGTAACACATTGACTGTTTTGACTTCTGGTGGGAATTTCTTCTGTTCCCATGTGCTTTGCTTGCGAGGCTCGTCCTCATCTTCACTTGGTGTATCCTGCCCCTTGTGTTCGGCGTTGAGCTTGCCGGACTGTTTGAAGACCCAACATTCTCTGTGGGTATGATTTGCAGGTTTATCAGGGGTGCTATGGATCTGACATATTTGGTCCAGAATTTTGTTTAGGCTGGACAGTTCGTCTCTGTTGCCTTTGGAGGGCGGCTTTTGTTGACCTGGCCGAGAGCTTCTCAATCCGGCGTTTACCGCCGTGCTCTTCGGGCTATCTTCTTTATTCCGGCGCTTATTATTGCCACGTCGTGATTTCCCGTTTCCATCCCTGACTTCGGATGTACTTGGGTCGCTGGTGCTGCATCGGGTTAACCAGTTGTCCTCGCCCGCACAAAAGCGGGTCATGAGGCTTGTTAATGCTGACATTGTTCTCGGCTTTTCTTGACTGAGGTGTCTGACAAGCAATTCGTCTCGAACGCTATGCTTGAAAGCTGGTAAGGCTTCGGCGTCCGGACAGTCGACTATTTGGTTCTTTTTAGTGAGGAACCTGTTCCAAAGTTTTCGGGTTGACTCGCCGGGCTGTTGAGTTATATGACTTAAATCGTCTGCACCCGGTGGTCGGACATATGTCCCTTGAAAATTTGCCCGAAAGGCGTCTTCGAGCTCTTCCCAGCTTCCGATGGAGTTTCTGGGGAGGCTTTTAAGCCAGTGCCGAGCTGGCCCTTTGAGCTTGAGGGGTAAGTACTTGATGGCGTGGAGATCGACTCCTCGAGCCATATGGATATGGAGGATGTAGTCCTCAATCCAGACCCCAGGGTCTGTTGTTCCGTCGTACGCCTCTATGTTTACGGGTTTGAATCCCTCTGGAAATTCATGGTCCAGCACCTCGTCGGTGAAACATAGGGGGTGTGCGGCACCCTTGTATTTGGGTGTACCGTGGTGTTCGGATGTTTGTTGTGTTGCATTGTATGTTGGAGCGTGCTTGCGTGGTCCATAGATGGATCTGGTTGCGTCGTCCTTTTGATGCGAGCCCTTACGCGGATCGCGTACTGGTTTATGTGCGGCGTCGTTTGCCGCTTTATGTTGGCTATGAGGTCGTCTATCCGACCGGATGGCCATTTTATTTTTTAATTGTGGAGGATCTAAGGCCTCCTCATCGAATTCAGGTAGCAACTTTCGCTTCGGATAGCTCTTGGTGTGGCGATTACTGCCGTACTTTGCTGCAGTGTTGAGTACTTCACTCCATTTGATTTTGAGTGTGTCTTGTGCAGCCTTGAGCCTTTGCTTCTGTTTTTTCAGGCTCCTCACAGTGGCAACCAGCCTTTGATGGGCATTCTGTTGCTCCAGGTGCCTGTCCGGTGTGATGTCGTCCGGACTGTTATCTTCGACGGGGTTGGGTTGTTCGGCTTGATTTTCCTTTTTGCCGTGATCGGGCAATGGTTCACCTTGCTCTAACGCTGGGTCTATATAATCGTTATTTCTGCCGATGTGGGATTTGGAGCGGCATTTACGCCGCCGCTTTGACTGCTTCTCGAGGGAACAACCCTTCGCTGCATCCTTCCGTCCCTCGTCGTCGTTTTCTTTGGGTGTGTCCACCATGTATACGTCATGTGATGAAGTGGGCGTCCAGTGCCCTATGTGCGGTGGTTCCTGTTCGTCTCCTGCATCGTCGTCCATACCGTCGATGTCTTCGGAGTCGAAGCCGAGCATGTCGGTTAAGTCATCGACAGTGGCTACTAAATGGGTGGTGGGTGGGCGACGAATTTCTTCGTCATCTGCATCCCAATCCTGCTGGACACAGTTCGGCCAGGACTCTCCTGACAAGGAGAAAGACCTTAACCAGTTCAGTATGTCACTGGAGGGCGAATGCTGAAAGATATCCGCGGAGGTAAACTCCATGATCGGAGCCCAGTCAGATTCGACAGGCACGGGTGCGGGCGGTTCAGAGTCCGTGGCCGGAGAAGGATCCGGCAGTTTGGCAACACGGCTCTCGTGAAAGGTAAGGTCGATATTCGGCTCGATCGCTGCTGAGGATACGACTTCCGTGGAGGGGTCTATCCACCCGTCCATGGATGGCGCGAATGGTTCCGAATTGAGGGTCGGAGTGGTTGCCGGTGCGATATCCTGAACATTGTACGACGGCAGAGCTAAATCATGCTCATCGAGACCGTGCAACGGACTTGGCAGGGGCTTGAATCCGTCGAAGATCAAGTCTCCGCGGATTATCGGCCATATAGTTTAAGCTTCCAAACCTGACCTGGTGGCCAGGGGCGTAACTTTCGATCTGCTCCAGATGGCCAAGCGAGTCGGCCCGCTGTGCGCCGCCGCCGAATACGAAGATCTGTCCGGGGAGAAAAGTCTCACCCTAGACTGCATCGCTATCGATGATTGAAGGAGCCATCAAGCCTAATGGCGACGACACAGAGGAACTCTCAATGAAAGCACCAATGTCCGTGTCAAACCCGGCGGATCTCGGGTAGGGGGTCCCGAACTGTGCATCTAAGGCGGATGGTAACAGGAGGCAGGGGACACGATGTTTTACCCAGGTTCGGGCCCTCTTGATGGAGGTAAAACCCTACGTCCTGCTTGATTTATTCTTGATGATATGAGTATTACAAGAGTTGATCTACCACGAGATCGGAGAGGCTAAACCCCAGAAGCTAGCCTATGGTATGATTGTATGTTGTCCTACGGACTAAAACCCTCCAGTTTATATAGACACCAGAGGGGACTAGAGTTACACAAGGTCGGTTACAAAGGAGGAGACATACATATCCGTATTGCCTAGCTTGCCTTCCACGCCAAGTAGAGTCCCATCCGGACACGGGACAAAGTCTTCAATCTTGTATCTTCGTAGTCCGACAGTCCGGCCAAAGGATATAGCCCGGCTATCCGGAGACCCCCTAATCCAGGACTCCCTCAGCCACCGTTACCACTGCTTCCATATTAATTTGCTACTAAATAATTTGCTGCAGATATTAAGTCTTTCAGGTGCGGTTGAATTGACAACCCAACTGTTAATACTTGAGAATATTATTTGGCTCCCCTTGTGTCGAATCAATAAATTTGGGTTGAATACTCCACCCTCGAAAACTGTTGCGATCCCCTATACTTGTGGCTTATCATGTACCCTGCATGGTGAGCTTACCAACTACACCTTATGCACGATATCACTGATCACACCAATAAAACAACACTGCTATCATGACAAACTGTAACGCCCCGACACGTGGGAGATATAGCCGCATCGTGGGTGTTACACAAACTGGATGTTTTGATGAATTACTTTATCCCAAACTGTCGATCCGACTTGCTAACTTAAACACTACACGTCTGCTTGAGCATGGTCTTGGAGTGAGCATTCTATGTCGCCTGCCTACTCTTAAACCCTACGTAGTGGCTACTTTGTAACCCTTCACTTATTTATCACATGCTTCCCATCAACTGTAAACCCCTGGAACCCTCCCCCAGAACACCACATAACACTTGTCTTACCATGGCAGAAGAGCAACAATTCAAGCAGCAAGCAATGGAGCACACTAGACACATAACAAGAGAAACCATGCATGATCATACATCACAGCTAGTTCAACCTACCACTACTATGGTGTCATCCTACCATCACATTCAAAATAGGGTGCAATCCTACCACCGCAAGTTTGCCATCAACACGAGGGGTTAGTATATACCACCTTATCGAAATATACATACCAACTATAGTTCTCAAGCCCTAGCTAGCACAAAATATACATCGTCATCGTCATCGCCATAACCATTGCTGTCAATGATCATGCATGTTGTCACCACCACCAATTTTTCTTGGATCTTGCATTCCGCTAAAAGATGAGATGTGAGGAGAAATGGAGACTTCTCCCCATATCTGGTCTAATCCATACCTTTATTTAAAGTCTCTAATGGGTGCGAGTGGCTCCAGCACCGGGTCGGGTATGTAGTATGTAGTTTCGACCCAAAGCTGAAGTCAGGCAAAGACCTCGAAATGAGTCAATTCACCCAAGACAGAAAAGACTCATGCGCCCTCGAGAGCATTCTCTTTCACATGCATTTATTCCTGAATTTGGCTCGAAGACCTGTCCAACCTTTATTTTCCTAGGTATTGCTTGACAACGCTCAAGAAAATCTTAGCTAAGCTTAGTGGAGAACCAGAAACATCACTAGTAGTAGTGCTGGCCCAGCCTGGTCCTGAGCTAGAGCAACCTACGGCCGTCTACTCCAACAAACCTAACACCCTGAGCCTTGTTGTCCAGCAGGTGGCCCAGAGCTGTCATGAAAGACTTTGGGCTAAAGCCACCTTGGTGTTGGGGAACGTAGTAATTTCGAAAAAAATCCTACGCACATGCAAGACCATGGTGATGCATAGCAACGAGAGGGGAGAGAGTCGTCCACGTACCCTCGTAGACCGTTCAGCGGAAGCGTTATGACAACGCGGTTGATGTAGTCGTACGTCTTCACGATCGACCGATCCTCAGTATTGAACGTACGACACCTCCGCGTTCAGCACACGTTCAGCTCGGTGACGTCCCGTGAACTCACGATCTAGTAGAGCTCAAGGGAGAGTTTCGTCAGCACAACGGCGTGGTGACGATGTTGATGAAGTTACCGTCGCAGGGCTTCGCCTAAGCACCGCTACGATATGACCGGGGTGGATTATGGTGAGGGGGGCATCGCACACGCCTGGGAGAGATCAATGATCAACTTGTGTGTCTAGAGGTGCCCCCTGCCCCCGTATATAAAGGAGCAATGGGGGAGAGGCGGCCGGCCAAGGAGTGCGCGCCAAGGGGGGAGTCCTACTACCACCGGGAGTAGGACTCCTCCTTTCCTAGTAGGAGTAGGAGAGGGGGAAGGAAAGGGAGAGGAGGAGAAGGAAAGAGGGGGCCGGCCCCCCTTGCCCTAAACCAATTCGGTTTGGGCCTTGGGGGGCGCGCCCCACACTCCCCTTGCTTCCCTCTATTTCCACTAAGGCCCATGTAGGCCCATTAAGCCCCCGGGAGGGTTCCGGTAACCCCCGGTACTCCGGTATTTATCCGGTAACCCTCGGAACCCTTCCGGTGTCCGAATATAACCTTCCAATATATCAATCTTTATGTCTTGACCATTTCGAGACTCCTCGTCTTGTCCGTGATCACATCCGGGACTCCGAACTACCTTCGGTACATCAAAACACAAAAACTCATAATACCGATCATCACAGAACTTTAAGCGTGCGAACCCTACAGGTTCGAGAACTATGTAGACATGACCGAGACACGTCTCTGGTCAATAACCAATAGCGGAACCTGGATGTTCATATTGGCTCCTACATATTCTACGAAGATCTTTATCGGTCAAACCGCATAACAACATACGTTGTCCCTTTGTCATCGGTATGTTACTTGCCCGAGATTCGATCGTCGGTATCTCAATACCTAGTTCAATCTCGTTACTGGCAAGTCTCTTTACTCGTTCCGTAATGCACTATCCCGCAACTAAATCATTAGTTGCATTGCTTGCAAGGCTTTAGTGATGTGCATTACCGAGAGGGCCCAGAGATACCTCTCCGACAATCAGAGTGACAAATCCTAATCTCGATCTATGCCAACTCAACAAGTACCATCGGAGACACCTGTAGAGCACCTTTATAATCACCCAGTTACGTTGTGACGTTTGGCAGCACACAAAGTGTTCCTCCGGTAATCGGGAGTTGCATAATCTCATAGTCACAGGAACATGTATAAGTCATGAAGAAAGCAATAGCAGTAAACTTTAATGATCAAGTGCTAAGCTAACGGAATGGGTCAAGTCAATCACATCATTCTCCTAATGATGTGATCCCGTTAATCAAATGACAACTCATATTTTTGGCTAGGAAACTCAACCATCTTTGATCAACGAGCTAGTCAAGTAGAGGCATACTAGTGACACAATGTTTGTCTATGTATTCACACATGTATTATGTTTCTGTTAATACAATTCTAGCATGAATAATAAACATTTATCATGATATGAGGAAATAAATAATAACTTTATTATTGCCTCTAGGGCATATTTCCTGCAGTCTCCCACTTGCACTAGAGTCAATAATCTAGATTACATAGTAATGATTCTAACACCTATGGAGTCTTGGTGTTGATCATGTTTTGCTCGTGGAAGAGGGTTAGTCAACGGGTCTGCAACATTCAGATCCGTATGTATCTTGCAAATCTCTATGTCTCCCACCTGGACTTGATCCCGGATGGAATTGAAGCATCTCTTGATGTGCTTGGTTCTCTTGTGAAATCTGGATTCCTTTGCCAAGGCAATTGCACCAGTATTGTCACAAAAGATTTTCATTGGACCGGATGCACTAGGTATGACACCTAGACCGGATATGAACTCCTTCATCCAGACTCCTTCATTTCCTGCTTCCGAAGCAGCTATGTATTCCGCTTCACACGTAGATCCTGCCACGACGCTTTGTTTGGAACTGCACCAACTGACAGCTCCATCGTTCAATGTAAACACGTATCCGGTTTGCGATTTGTAATCGTCTAGATCAGTTTCAAAGCTTGCATCGACGTAACCATTTACGACGAGCTCTTTGTCACCTCCATAAACGAGAAATATATCCTTAGTCCTTTTCAGGTATTTCAGGATGTTCTTGATCGCTGTCCAGTGATCCATTCCTGGATTACTTTGGTACCTCCCTGCTAAGCTAATAGCAAGGCACACATCAGGTCTGGTACACAGCATTGCATACATGATAGAGCCTATTGGCGAAGCATATGGAGCCTTTTTCATTTTCTCTCTATCTTCTGAAGTGGTCGGGCATTGAGTCTGACTCAACTTCACACCTTGTAACATAGGCAAGAACCCTTTCTTTTCTTGATCCATTTTGAACTTTTTCAAACCTTTGTCAAGGTATGTGCTTCGTGAAAGTCCAATTAAGCGTCTTGATCTATCTCGATAGATCTTGATGCCCAATATGTAAGCAGCTTCACCGAGGTCTTTCATTGAAAAACTCTTATTCAAGTATCCTTTTATGCTATCCAGAAATTCTATATCATTTGCAATTAGCAATATGTCATCCACATATAATATCAGAAATGCTACAGAGCTCCCACTCACTTTCTTGTAAATACAGGCTTCTCCAAAAGTCTGTATAAAACCATATGCTTTGATCACACTATCAAAACGTTTATTCCAACTCCGAGAGGCTTGCACCAGTTCATAAATGGCCGTTGGAGCTTGCACACTTTGTTAGCTCCCTTTGGATCGACAAAATCTTCCGGTTGCATCATATACAACTCTTCTTCTAGAAATCCATTCAGGAATTCAGTTTTTACATCCATTTGCCAAATTTCATAATCATAAAAAGCGGAAATTGCTAACATGATTCGAACAGACTTAAGCATCGCTACGGGCGAGAAAGTCTCATCGTAGTCAACTCCTTGAACTTGTCGAAAACCTTTCGCAACAAGTCGAGCTTTGTAGACAGTAACATTACCGTCAGTGTCAGTCTTCTTCTTGAAGATCCATTTATTCTCTATGGCTTGCCGATCATTGGGCAAGTCAACCAAAGTCCACACTCTGTTCTCATACATGGATCCCATCTCAGATTTCATGGCCTCAAGCCATTTTGCGGAATCTGGGCTCATCATCGCTTCCTCATAGTTCGTAGGTTCGCCTTGGTCAAGTAACATGACCTCCAGAATAGGATTACCGTACCACTCTGGTGCGGATCTTACTCTGGTTGACCTACGAGGTTCAGTAGTAACTTGATCTGAAGCTTCATGATCAACATCATTAGCTTCCTCACTAATTGGTGTAGTTGTCATAGGGACCGGTTTCTGTGATGAACTACTTTCCAATAAGGGAGCAGGTACAGTTACCTCATCAAGTTCTACTTTCCTCCCACTCACTTCTTTCGAGAGAAACTCCTTCTCTAGAAATGATCCATTCTTAGCAACGAATGTCTTGCCTTCGGATCTGTGATAGAAGGTGTACCCAACAGTCTCCTTTGGGTATCCTATAAAGACACATTTCTCCGATTTGGGTTCGAGCTTATCAGGTTGAAGCTTTTTCACATAAGCATCGCAGCCCCAAACTTTAAGAAACGGCAACTTTTGTTTCTTGCCAAACCACAATTCATAAGGCGTCGTCTCAACGGATTTCGCTGGTGCCCTATTTAACGTGAATGCATCCGTCCCTAAAGCATAACCCCAAAACGATAGCGGTAAATCAGTAAGAGACATCATAGATCACACCATATCTAGTAAAGTACGATTACGACGTTCGGACACACCATTTCTCTGTGGTGTTCCGGGTGGCGTGAGTTGCGAAACTATTCCGCATTGTTTCAAATGTAGACCAAACTCGTAACTCAAATATTCTCCTCCACGATTAGATCATAGAAACTTTATTTTCTTGTTACGATGATTTTCCACTTCACTCTGAAATTCTTTGAACTTTTCAAATGTTTCAGACTTATGTTTCATTAAGTAGATATACCCATATATGCTCAAATCATCTGTGAAGGTGAGAAAATAACGATACCCGCCGCGAGCCTCAATATTCATCGGACCACATACATCAGTATGTATGATCTCTAACAAATCTGTTGCTCGCTCCATTGTTCTGAAGAACGGAATTTTAGTCATCTTTCCCATGAGGCATGGTTCGCAAGTACCAAGTGATTCATAATCAAGTGATTCCAAAAGTCCATCAGTATGGAGTTTCTTCATGCGCTTTACACCAATATGACCCAAACGGCAGTGCCACAAATAAGTTACACTACCATTATCAACTCTGCATCTTTTGGCTTCAATATTATGAATATGTGTATCACTACTATCGAGATTTAATAAAAACAGACCACTCTTCAAGGGTGCATGACCATAAAAGATATTACTCATATGAATAGAACACCCATTATTCTCGATTTAAATGAATAACCGTCTCGCATCAAACAAGATCCAGATATAATGTTCATGCTCAACGCTGGCACGAAATAACAATTATTCAGGTCTAAAACTAACCCCAAAGGTAGATGTAGAGGTAGCGTGCCGACTGCGATCACGTCGACTTTGGAACCATTTCCCACGCGCATCGTTACCTCATCCTTAGCTAATCTTTGATTAATCTGTAGTCCCTGTTTCGAGTTACAAATATTAGCAATAGAACCAGTATAAAATACCCAGGTGCTACTGCGAGCATTAGTAAGGTACACATCAATAACATGTATATCACATATACCTTTGTTCACCTTGCCATCCTTCTTATCCGCCAAATACTTGTGGCAGTTCCGCTTCCAGTGACCAGTCTGTTTGCAGTAGAAGCACTTAGTCTCAGGCTTAGGTCTAGACTTGGGTTTCTTCTCCTGAGCAGCAACTTGTTTGCCGTTCTTCTTGAAGTTCCCCTTCTTCTTCCCTTTACCCTTTTTCTTGAAACTGGTGGTCTTGTTGACCATCAACACTTGATGCTCCTTCTTGATTTCTACCTCCGCATCCTTTAGCATTGCGAAGAGCTCGGGAATTGTCTTATCCATCCCTTGCATATTATAGTTCATCACGAAGCTCTTGTAGCTTGGTGGCAGTGATTGAAGAATTCTATCAATGACACTATCATCCGGAAGATTAACTCCCAGTTGAATCAAGTGATTGTAGTACCCAGACATTTTGAGTATATGTTCACTGACAAAACTATTCTCCTCCATTTTGCAGCTGTAGAACTTATTGGATACTTTTCATATCTCTCAATCCGGGCATTTGCTTGAAATATTAACTTCAACTCCTGGAACATCTCATATGCTCCATGACGTTCAAAACGTCGTTGAAGTCCCGGTTCTAAGCCGTAAAGCATGGCACACTGAACTATCGAGTAGTCATCAACACGCGACTGCCAGGCATTCACAATGTCTGCAGTTGCCGGCGCAGGTGGTACACCTAGCGGTGCTTCCAGGACGTAATTCTTCTTTGCAACAATGAGGATAATCCTCAAGTTATGGACCCAATCCGTGTAATTGCTACCATCATCTTTCAACTTTGCTTTCTCAAGGAACGCATTAAAATTCAACGGAACAACAATACGGGCCATCTATCTACAACAACATAGACAAGCAAAATACTATCGGGTACTAAGTTCATGATAAATTTAAGTTCAATTAATCATATTACTTAAGAACTCCCACTTAGATAGACATCCCTCTAATCATCTAAGTGATCACGTGGTCCAAATCAACTAAACCATGTCCGATCATCACGTGAGATGGAGTAGCTTTCAATGGTGAACATCACTATGTTGATCATATCTACTATATGATTCACGCTCGACCTTTCGGTCTCAGTATTCCGAGGCCATATCTGCATATGCTAGGCTCGTCAAGTTTAACCCGAGTATTCTGCGTGTGCAAAACTGGCTTACACCCATTGTATTTGAACGTAGAGCTTATCACACCCGATCGTCACGTGGTGTCTCGGCACGACGAACTTTCACAACGGTGCATACTCAGGGAGAACACTTATACCTTGAAATTTAGTGAGGGATCATCTTATAATGCTACCGTCAATCAAAGCAGAATAAGATGCATAAAGGATAAACATCACATGCAATCAATATAAGTGATATGATATGGCCATCATCATCTTGTGCCTTTAATCTCCATCTCCAAAGCACCGTTATGATCACCATCGTCATCGGTGCGACACCTTGATCTTCATCATAGCATCGTTGTTGTCTCGCCAACTATTGCTTCTACGACTATCGCTACCGCTTAGTGATAAAGTAAAGCAATTACAGGGCGATTGCATTGCATACAATAAAGCGACAACCATATGGCTTCTGCCAGTTGCTGATAACTCTGTTACAAAACATGATCATCTCATACAAAAATATAGCATCATGTCTTGACCATATCACATCACAACATGCCCTGCAAAAACAAGTGAGACGTCCTCTACTTTGTTGTTGCAAGTTTTACGTGGCTGCTACGGGCTGAGCAAGAACCGTTCTTACCTACACATCAAAACCACAACGATAGTTCGTCAAGTTAGTGTTGTTTTAATCATCTCAAGGACCGGGAGTAGCCACACTCGGTTCAACTAAAGTTGGAGAAACTGACACCCGTCAGCCACCTGTGTGCGAAGCACGTCGGTAGAACCAGTCTCGCGTAAGCGTACGCGTAATGCCGCTCCGGGCCGCTTCATCCAACAATACCGCCGAACGAAAGTATGACATGCTGGTAAGAAGTATGACTTGTATCGCCCACACTCACTTGTGTTCTACTCGTGCATATAACATCTACTCATAAACCTGGCTCGGATGCCACTGTTGGGGAACGTAGTAATTTCAAAAAAATTCCTACGCACACGCAAGATCATGGTGATGCATAGCAACGAGAGGGGAGAGTCGTCCACGTACCCTTGTAGACCGTTAAGCGGAAGCGTTATGACAACGCGGTTGATGTAGTCGTACGTCTTCACGATCGACCGATCCTCAGTACCCAACGTAGAGCACCTCCGTGTTCAGCACACGTTTAGCTCGGTGACGTCCCGTGAACTCATGATCCAATAGAGCTCGAGGGAGAGTTTCATCAGCACAACGGTGTGGTGACGATGTTGATGAAGCTACCGTCGCAGGGCTTCGCCTAAGCACCGCTACGATATGACCGAGGTGGATTATGGTGGAGTGGGGCACCGTACACGGCTGGGAGAGATCAATGATCAACTTGTGTGTCTAGAGGTGCCCCCTGCCCCCATATATAAAGGAGCAAGGGGGAGAGGCGGCCAGCCAAGGAGGGCGCGCCAAGGGGGAGTCCTAGTAGGAGAGGGGGAAGGAAAGGGAGAGGAGGAGAAGGAAAGAGGGGGCCGGCCCCCCTTGCCCTAAACCAATTCGGTTTGGGCCTTGGGGGGGGCCCACACTCCCCTTGCTGCCCTCTATTTCCACTAAGGCCCATGACTCCTCGTCATGTCTGTGATCACATCCGGGACTCCAAACTACCTTCGATACATCAAAACACAAAAACTCATAATACCGATCGTCACAGAACTTTAAGCGTGCGAACTCTACGGGTTTGAGAACTATGTAGACATGACCGAGACACGTCTCTGGTCAATAACCAATAGCGGAACCTGGATGTTCATATTGGCTCCTACATATTCTACGAAGATCTTTATCGGTCAAACCGCATAACAACATACATTGTTCCCTTTGTCATCGGTATGTTACTTTCCCGAGATTTGATCGTCGGTATCTCAATACCTAGTTCAATCTCGTTAACGGCAAGTCTCTTTACTCGTTCCGTAATGCACTGTCCCGCAACTAACTCATTAGTTGCATTGCTTGGAAGGCTTTAGTGATGTGCATCACCGAGAGGGCCCAGAGATGCCTCTCCGACAATCGGAGTGACAAATCCTAATCTCGATCTATGCCAACTCAACAAGTACCATCGGAGACACCTTTAGAGAACCTTTATAATCACCCAGTTACGTTGTGACGTTTGGCAGCACACAAAGTGTTCCTCAGGTAATCGGGAGTCGCATAATCTCATAGTCATAGGAACATGTATAAGTCATGAAGAAAGCAATAGCAGTAAACTTTAATGATCAAGTGCTAAGCTAACGGAATGGGTCAAGTCAATCACATCATTCTCCTAATGATGTGATCCCGTTAATCAAATGACAACTCATGTCTATGGCTAGGAAACTCAACCATCTTTGATCAACGAGCTAGTCAAGTAGAGGCATACTAGTGACACAATGTTTGTCTATGTATTCACACATGTATTATGTTTCCGGTTAATACAATTCTGGCATGAATAATAAACATTTATCATGATATGAGGAAATAAATAATAACTTTATTATTGCCTCTAGGGCATATTTCTTTCACTTGGTCCATGACAGCGCGGTAGAGGTCAGGGTGGACGTTGACCCACTTGCTCTCCCTAATTAATGACGGTTGCCACCTGCTTGATGACCTCAGTCATGTTGTTGAAGACGCTCAGATTTTCATCCATGAAGCCGCACCTCTTCCTCTTCCTGTCAGGCACATGATCGTGATCACCACCCTTATCAGGACCATCAAGTACGATGGCCTCTAACTCCTGAGTGTATGGATAGTCAGGCATGGGCTAAACGAGCGGCTCACCAGAGCCCATGGCATGCTTGTCGGTCGCCAGCCCAAAGGAGAAGATGTGCTGCATCGGGGTATAGTTATGGATAGGCGTGTTGAGGAACTCTACATCCTTCGGGTGGTCCTAAGAAAGAAACATAGAGAGGTTCCTTGTGATAGGACAATGGTTGATGGGCTTAAATAAGGGGTGCGTGAGCTAAGCACGGTGTGCCTTGGTAGTGCTCTTCCTCGAAAACGATCGAGCAGGTGGTCTGATCACATGAGGCGCCCCTAAGGTCTCTGAGCTTGGACACTTGGATCCATCTAGCTCTCCACTTCCCAAGGTGGTTGTAGACCTGGGTGGTGGTGATCTCCTGGCCATAGAACTCGAACACCTGCTTGGCAACAGAGTTCAAGTGTACCTCCTAAAAGACCTTGTCAGTCCTAACCCCACTGGCTATGATCTCACACATCTTGTTAAGCACGAATGGGGACAGGAACAACTACCATTTCATGGAGTTCCCCTACCATCCTTCTTTGCCTTCACAACTGCCTTTTGTGCAGCAAGAGCAACAATATTTGGCACAACCAGCACAAATGATGTAGGCATAGAAGAAGGAGCCATAGCCGAAACCACAAACACATTTGAATAAGGAGGCATCTGGTCCTTGGGAGGCTGGGAGTCCTCGACATAGGATGCTGAGAACTGGCTCTTGGATGGGACGATGGCCTGACTTAACTCTTGTGTGCTCATGTCCTACAATCGTAGCACACACATGGGCAATAAGCATAGCACACACTACCAAACCATCAAGTTCAACACAACACCATATGAGTACCACACATCAACTAGCATGCTACCAGTCATGGAGTTCAACACACTACCACACATCAAACATGCATGCTTCCAATCCATGGAGTTCTAACACACTAGCACATAACAACAAGCATACTAGTCCATCACAACTAGCTACCAATCCTTGCCGACATGAAACAACCCCTAGCATGCTACAAATCCATCACCACTAGCTACTAGAACATCACATTTTCAGAGACCGGCAGTGTACAATGCTACAATATGGTCACTGATCTAACCTACCACATGCTCATGGATCTAGCTAGAACGAGTACATAGATGGGGGCGATCGAACTAACAACCATCGATGTAGCTCGAAGGAGGTGCGGAACGGGTCGGAGAAGTAGAGGACACGAGTCACCTCCGCCGTGTACCGTCAGCCGGAGAAGAAGTGCTGCTACCTGCACATGGGTGTCAATCCACGTGGGAGGGAAAGATCGAAAGAGGGGAGGGACGATGGCAGGAGTTTGAGCGATGAGGTGAAGCTGGCTATATAGGGCGACGAGAGGTGACCCCAATTCCTCCCTCCGCTTTTTCGGAGATGCGCGTGAGTTTGACCCATCTTCGTGGTCACATGAACTCGGCGCCATCTTCCCTTCCCCTGCATCACCCGAGCCTGGCTGGCTGGAAACTGCCGTTCCTAGCGGGTCTGATAAGGAGGTGCTTTAAAGCCCATGTGATGCAAATACATGCAACCAAACCGTCAAATTTCTCCCCTCATGGTCCTGGTTGGGCTCAATGCGCTCAACCAAACACGTCCACAAATTATTTGATAAGAAAAAAAAACAGAGTCTCGTCAAAAAACCCAGCGTAGAGTAACACAGTACAACGACCACAAAGATGAGATCAGTGCATGGCGATCGACCTGGCCTTTTTCTGCCGAACTGCGATCGTAAAAGGAGTGCTCCCTTCCGCTCTATGCCTCATGCTTTTTTTAGACATAGTGCAGACGCAGGCGCTCATAGATACACGCACATACTCACCTCTATGAACACACACGCACCTCCTATGAGCGCCTCCGAAAGACTGAGCCGGCATATCATTTTGAGATTGACGAAATCACTATATACGTCTCTTAGTCAACGGTAGACGCCTCGTAGTCAACGAAAATGTCTCCTCCCACTAAACTTGCATTGATGATAATCCTAAAATAAATTCAAAATAATGCGAGTCCCAGAACTTAAACCCTCACAGGCTAAAATACCCATGTCCTCTTAAACATGCATCAACAAGTCGGTTCGCTCCAAGCCTCCGTGGCAGTGCATCAGCAAAAAAAAAAGGCCAGGGCCTACTAGCGTGGGAAAAAGGGACGGAGACTTTTATGCCAGTAAAGCTGCATATTCGGCTGATGTTTGATGCCATATCGCTTGGCTGGCACATATAAGAGCGCGTTTGTTTATAGTATCTCTCTTGGTAACCTTACACGTCAGGTTGGCAGTAGGCCTGATTGATTATATTAACACGTACGCCTTGTCTGATGCTTAGATCTTGCACATTCGTCCAAACATTTCCTGGCCGGTTTAGGACATCGGTAACAGCAGCGACAGAAGCCAAAAGTGAACCACTCACTGGCACTTGGATTAGTTGCACAGGCACAGTGGAAAAATCTACTACTTGCATTTCCTACTAGTACTTGCATTTCTCAGTTCACTGAACTCATTGGAAATGCCTTGGACAGAGTTCATTCACTTGCCCAGCAGCCCGAATGATATCGCATCATGATTTAGCGCTAAGGCTGGTCGTAATGGGAGTATCATAACTATCATACATATAAATTAAGCAATTTTAATGATGTGGCATAGTATTAAATGAAGAAAAAGATGGTTCAGTATCATATCATGATACCGTATTATAATAAATGCAATACTACTATGTGTCATGCATGGCAATAAATAAAATCATCTATGATACTAGTACATGATACTATGCATTATGAAGGTAGTATCACACACTAGTATCATATGTATGATACTAACTTATGATACTACCTATTACAAGCAGCCTAAGATCACATGTGATGCTCCAGTCCCTATCAAGGTTTCCTCATGTCTATCAGATTGCAATTATGAGCTCTAAATGCACACCAGTAAGCCATCAATGAATGTAATGACGACTCCAGATTCCGGAAAAAGATCCGTGAATGGGAAAGACCAACTTGTGAATAGCACCAGTATCTTTCTGCTGAAACTCGCCAATGCCACTATTAGGAGTAGTACTATTCAGAGGGAACAGAGTGCCAATGGGCTGCCTACACGTACGGTTGAGTTCATCCCATGGTAACAGCTCCTACAGAGTCACGACACGACTACACGTCTGCATGAACTACAAGTGACCCTGCTGTGCATGCACGCCATGCCAATCTCGAGGCGTGGTCACCGGCGGAACAGGGACAGGGCGCCTCGAGCGAAGATCCCCGTACTCCCAAGCACATCGTGAGCGCCACCGCCTCGTCCTCGTCCGAATAATTGAGCCTTGGGAGTGTCAGCCAGGGGCCGAGCTCACACGTGATCCGTCAATTATCTATCCATTCACTCAGTCAGTCAGTAGGGGACGAACCGGGCCGCGCGATCCCGGCGGCAGCCCGCAGAGTTACCGCGCACTTCACCTTCACCTTCACCATGGATTCCGGGCTCGCTTTGGCCTCGCCCTCGGCGCGCATTAACTCGCCCAACCACAATCTCAAGCACGGCAGAGGTGAATGAGCCTTTAAGGAGCCACCATTACTGGACCTGCCCCGTTGCGGCAACGGACGGCAGCGCCTCGTGCCGGTGTCTCTCGTCTCGACCCTCGCCTAGTCGCCCGGCTGTCTGTATAGGCTTGAGGAGTGAGTGGACGTCCGTGGGTCGAGCTAGCCAGCTAGTGAGTGAGTGTGTGTGTGCGCGCCACTGCTTTGCGGCGCTGCGGCTCTCGCGCGGTTCCATGGCGGTCTCCCGGCTCTCCGTGCTCGTCGCCGCGCTGGCCTGCTGCTGCCTCGCGCGGCTCGCCCAATGCGGCGGCGGGGGCGGCGGGCAGAACTACACCTCCATGTTCAGCTTCGGCGACTCCCTGACCGACACCGGCAACCTGCTCGTGTCCAGCCCGCTCTCCTTCAACATCGTCGGCCGCTTCCCCTACGGCATGACCTACTTCCACCGCCCCACCGGCCGCTGCTCCGACGGCCGCCTCGTCGTCGACTTCCTCGGTGCGTGCCCTGCCACCCATTGCCGACATTTTGACATTTCTGCCAATCTTATCCGGTTTCTTTTGGCCGCAGCGCAAGCGTTCGGGCTGCCGCTGCTGCAGCCGTACCTGTCGCGCGGGGAGGACGTCCGGCAGGGCGTCAACTTCGCCGTGGGCGGCGCCACGGCCATGGATCCGCCCTTCTTCGAGGGGATCGGGGCGTCGGACAAGCTCTGGACCAACCTGTCGCTCAGCGTCCAGCTCGACTGGTTCGACAAGCTCAAGCCTTCACTCTGCGGCTCACCCAAAAGTTCGTCGTCGCCGCCGCCATTTCTTTACCAATTAGCAGTCGGATTTTGGGGTCAATCTCCACAACCAGTTGCTCATTGCAAGATTCCTCCGCTTGTCTTTTTAAAATCGGAGCAGGTTGCAAGAAGTATTTCAGCCGGTCGCTCTTCCTCGTGGGGGAGATCGGGGGGAACGACTACAACTACGCCTTCTTCAAGGGCAAGACCCTGGACGACGCCAAGTCCTACGTCCCCACCGTCTCCTCCGCCATCATCGACGCAACCGAGGTGAGCAGAGCCGCATCCTCTTCTCTTCCATTGTTTCACCAGCGCAGCTCTAACTCTGCTGGCTGTGTGTGCATTGGCGCAGAGGCTGATCAAGGCAGGCGCGATGCACCTGGTGGTGCCGGGGAACCTGCCGATGGGGTGCTCGTCGGCGTACCTGACGCTGCACCCCGGCAGGAGCAGGAGCGACTACGACGCCGTCGGGTGCCTGAGGACGTACAACGACTTCGCGCAGCGCCACAACGCCATGGTCCAGCAGAAGCTGCAGGTGCTCCGGCTCAAGTACCCCAAGGCCCGGATCATGTACGCCGACTACTACGGCGCGGCCATGTCCTTCGCCAAGAACCCCAAGCAGTTCGGTGAGTTTATAAACTTAGCTTTGCAACCGCTGCCATTTTTTCCGTTCATAGGAGCGAGCACACGCCGATCGATCGACCGGCGGCGATATCTAGTCTAGGACTAGGATAGCATCCGAGCTGAACGGACAGGGATGCGTTGGAGTTTTCTACTGTACGTGATGAATGAAGCACCATGATGCGAATCATTCAAGAATGACAGCTACACTTAGAGGTAACCATGTCCGAGCGATGGCCCGCCACGGTCACGGTGTGCCATCATCAGTATGGGGCACGTACACCGGCACAGTATTGATGCCGGCTGAAATAGGGGCCAGGAAGATGCTGCAAAAGATTGAAAAGATTTTTGGGGATTTGAATGTTCCTATTGGCTGGCCTTTGGGGAAAGGCGAGCCGTGTTGGAGCATAAAAGGACTTGTTGCTCCTAGACTGAAAAGACATGGTCCAGTTAAGTACATAATAAGCACATTTTTCTGTTTTATTGGCATGCACTAAGCATCACCAAGTATATAAGTTCCATCAAGAGTATGTTGATGAGGTGGCTTATGGGTTGGCACTGGCAGGTGAAGTGTCACCTTGCTAATTAGTGGTGGCGTTGCTGAATGCTACTAACTTGTGAGGTTGTGTGGGGGTTGCAGGGTTCAAGCAGGGGCCGCTGAAGACGTGCTGCGGCGGCGGGGGGCCGTACAACTTCAACCCCAAGGCGAGCTGCGGCGTGCGGGGGTCCAGCGTGTGCGCCGACCCGTCGGCGTACGCCAACTGGGACGGCGTCCACCTGACGGAGGCCGCCTACCACGCCATCGCCGACAGCATCCTCCACGGCCCCTACACCAGCCCCAGGCTGCTCTGACCCTCAGCCTCCTTGCTTCTAGCGTGTGTGCTTGCTTGTTAAGCTCCGGTAGTTTTCGTGACTGATCTGTGTAATGGCTATGCTATGGGTGACCAACTGGACAGAAGCTAGATCGAGGTGCAAGTGTTGATTCGCCTGTTACTCCCTCCATTCCGTCCCAAAAATAAGTGACTTAACTTTAGTACAAAATAAAGTTGAGTCATTTATTTTGGAACGGAGGAAGGGAGTACTATATAATGACTGTGCGTTTCAATCTGCTCCGGAAACCTGTGATCACGATGACACAATGCGTGCAACACATGAGAGACCCAATGCCGGCCGGCATGGAAAAGCTCACTCCTCGCACGGCTAGGAGCTAGTGGAGTGCGCAAACAAAACTGCTAGACTTGTGGAGGGCTTTTTAACGGACTAAGGGCATCTCCAACCGTTTGCCCCTTAAAGGACCGAAATAGCGCCGTCTGGGAGCTAACTGACGCTATCTTCGTCGTGGGAATAGCGTCGGCTGGGGGCTAACCGACGCTATCTTCGTCGTGGGATGGTCGGGTTTTCAACCGCCGCCCAAGTTGACCCCCAGACGCCATTTTTCAAATTTAAATTGGGCCCAAATGTGAACAAAATAACTTGATTTTGAACGAAATTTAGGCTGTTTCATTCATATTTGTACAAATTTAAAGACATACATAAGAAAATCTAAAAAAACTACGTTGCCACCCCGAGCCTACTTCATGCCGAGGAGCTGGTAGAAGGCGGTGTAGTCCCAAAATAACTTGATTTTGGACGAAATTTAGGCGGTTTCATTCATATTTGTACAAATTTAAAGACATACATAAGAAAACCTAAAAAAACTAAACCGCCGCCCCGAGCCTACTTCATGCCGAGGAGCTGGTAGAAGGCGGTGTAGTCCCAAAATAACTTGATATTGGACGAAATTTAGGCGGTTTCATTCATATTTGTACAAATTTAAAGACACACATAAGAAACCCTAAAAAAACTACGCCGCCGGCCCGAGCCTACTTCATGCCGAGGAGCTGGTAGAAGGCGGTGTAGTCCATGCCGTCGTCGCTGTCGTTGTCGTCATCGCCGTCGTCCTGCACGTCGCCGTCCTTGCTGCACCCCTACCCTGGATCGCCGTTGTGGACGAGGTTGGTCAGCGTCGACGCCTCCTCGTCGTTGTCGTCGAGGACGATGACACCACCCTCGTCGCGGCGGCGGCGCCATGCGGCGATCTCCTTCAGAGCACGGCGCTGGCGCTCCATATGGGCCGGACTGATGGGCCGAAAGGATAAAGTAGAAGACTGTACCCCGTATCCGGGTAGGACTCCTATATGCGTGGATGGCAAGTTTTGTGTCCGGATCTGTTGTTTCCTTCCTCTACAAACCGACTCTGTACAACCCTAGGTCTCTCCGGTGTATATATAAACCGGAGGGTTTAGTATGTAGAGGCTATCAGAATATTAATAGGCTAGACAGTTAGGGTTTAACCGTTACGATCTCGAGGTAGATCAAGTCTTGTGACCCCTGTACTCATTGAATACAATCAAGCAAGACGTAGGGTTTTACCTCCTTTAAGAGGGCCCGAACCTGGGTAAACATTGTCCCCATCGTCCCTTGTTACCATTGATCCTCACACACACAGTTCGGGACCCCCCACCCGAGATCTGTCGGTTTTGACACTGATATTGGTGCTTTCATTGAGAGTTTCGTTGTGTTGTCAACGGAAGAATCGATGGCTTGCCTCGTCATCGACGACGACGCTGTTTTTGGGGAGACCTTTCTTCCTGGCCAACTCTTTGTGTTTGGCGGCTTCACGCTACGTGCCAACTTGACCGGCCGCCTTGAGCAGGTCGACAGCTATGCCCCTAGTCACCATACCAGGTTTGGAAGCCTGAGCTACATCACTGACATTCGAGGAGATCTGATCTTCGAGGGACTCACGGCCTCGGCCGCCACTCCACACCCATACGAAGAAGGCCCTTCGGATCCGTCATCAAATCCCGTTCAGTGGTCGACTCTCACGCCTGCCCTGGCCTTAGATCCGGGGCAGACCACCCTGTCCGAAGACGGGAAGGTGAACCACGCCGGACTCTCTCCCGTCAAGGAGCTTTCAGCCGAAGACCCAGATGCAATCATGCCGTCGGCGGACCCGGACTCAAACGGGGTTCTCCCCGTCATCGGGAAGCTGGATTTGTTCTGGACGTCAACTCCGATCTCTCGTGACCTGCATCTAACGGGCTCGGTCAAGTGGTTATTACCAAACCTAGCTCTGTAGATCCTCATGCGTCTGTCCAGCTTTCGCTCTTAAACGAAATGCTGGACCTAATGCGATCTCTCGCCATCGTGGAAGTATCGCCTCCGAAATACGCCCAGCTTGAGCTGGGGGCTGAGGGTAGGGAATTTTACGTCCCACCCACCACCCACTTAATAGCCACTGTCGAAGACTTAACCGACATGCTAGACTACACCTCAGAAGACATCGATGGCTTGGACGACAATGTCGAGGCCGAACCAGGCCAAAACCCGCCCGTCACTGGGCGTTGGACGACCACTTCTACTTACGACGTATACATGGTGGACACACCTGAGAATAAGGATGACGATGGCACTCAAAACCCAGATGAGGATAAGCCTGTCGATGAACCACCAAAGCGCCATATCAGCGGCACCAGTCACAATCGCGTCACGCAAGCGAAAGCAATACAGACACCGGAGATAATAACACTCCAGACAACGCCGAAGATCCCGATCACCCCGTTGAGCCCGCGTTTGAGCAGGAGGAAAGGGAAGAAGGTCCATACAGCCCCAAACACGCCGATCACGAGGATTCGAAAGACAATAACTACTTACCTACCTCTGAAGAGGATGTCAGCCTCGCCAACAAAGATTTCATCATCCCAGAAGAACCCCTCGAACAAGAACGCTTCAAGAAATAGTTCATCGCCACCACACGAAGCCTGAAAAAGAAACAGCAGCAGCTTCAAGCCGGCAGGAGACACTCAACGACAGATGGACCAAGGTCCTGGCTGCCGAAGAATACGGCCTCGAGCGCCTAACAAAGAGTTACCAAAAACGCAGGCTACTGCCACAATTTGACAATGAGGCCCTTGAGCCAATACCGTCAAAATACAGTTAGGCTGACCAGCAGGACCGACCGCCACATGGACGGGACAAAGCGGCTAATTATGCCGAACACTAGCCCGCGCCACCTTGTCGTAGAGGCAAGGAGACAACGGCTCCGGGCTACACATATGACTTATGTCAGAACCTGGACAATAGAGCCGGCCAGACAAGACCAATCTACGGATCAAGAGGACGTGCTCCAACATGGGATGATGGCCATCAGGCCTGGCATGACAGAGATAACCAAATTCGGGGTCAGCCCCGAACATAGATATCATCCGAACTCTGTCGCGATGTCACCCAATACAGAGACGCCGCACACCCTATGTGCTTTACCGATGAGGTAATGCAGCACCAGTTTCCGGAATGGTTTAAACCCATAAACATCGAGCCATATGATGGAATGATGGACCCCTGATAACCCACAAGTATAGGGGGTCGCAACAGTTTTCGAGGGTAGAGTATTCAACCCAAATTTATAGATTCGACACAAGGGGGCCAAAGAATATTTGAAGGTATTAGCAGCTGAGTTGTCAATTCAAACACACCTGGAGATTAAATATCTGTAGCAAAGTGATCAGTAGCACAATAATATGATAGTTTTGATAGTAGTAGCACTAGCAATGGTAACAGTAACAGTGATAGTAGTAGTTTTGTAGCAAGTGTAACAGTGATGATAGTAGTAGTAACTTCACAAGAACAATATAGGATAAATTCGTAGGCATTGGATTGGTGACTTGTTGGATGATATTCATCATGAGACATCTATAACCTAGGGCGATACAACACTAGCTCCAGTTCATCAATTTAATGTAGGCATGTATTCCGTAAATATTCATACGTGCTTATGCAAAGAACTTGCATGCCATCTTTTGTCCCACCCTCCCGTGGCAGCGGGGTCCATATTGGAAACTAAGGGATACTAAGGCCTCCTTTTAATAGAGAACCGAAACAAACCATTAACACATAGTGAATACATGAACTCCTCAAACTACGGTCATCACCGGGAGTGGTCCCGATTATTGTCACTCCGGGGTTGCCGGATCATAACACGTAGTAGGTGACTATAACTTGCAACATCGGATCTAGAACATGGATATTATGGTGATAACATAAACGGTTCAGGTCTGAAATCATGGCACCCGGGCCCAAAGTGACAAGCATTAAGCATGGCAAAGTCATAGCAACATTAATCTTAGAACATAGTGGATACTAGGGATCAAGCCCTAACAAAACTAACTCGATTACATGATGAATCTCATCCAAATCCTCACCGACCAGCGAGCCTATGAAGGAATTACTCACTCCCGGTGGGGAGCATCATGGAATTGGTGATGGAGATGGGTTGGTGATGACGAAGAACGAAGATCCCCCTCTCTAGAGCCCCAAACAGACTTCAGATCTGGCTTCCCTATGAAGAACAGGAGGTGACGGCGGCTCCATCTCGTGGATCATGATAATTCTTTCTCCTTGATTTTTTTTGGAAAATAGGATTTTATAGCATCGGTTTTAGGGTCTGCGGGGCCACCAGGTGGGGACAACCCACCTGGGCGCGCCTGGTGAGGGGGACGCGCCCTGGTGGGTTGTGCCCATCCAGGTGCCCCCCTTCGATAGGTCTTGGTTCCAGAAATTCTTATATATTACATAAAAATTCCTCACAAAGTTTTGTTTCATTCCGAGAACTTTTATTTCTGCACAAAAACAACACCATGGCAGTTCTGCTGTAAACAATGTCAGTCCGGGGTTAGTTTCATTCAAATCATGCAAATTAGAGTCCAAAACAAGAGGAAAAGCGTTAGGAAATGTAGATACGTTGGAGACGTATCAACTCCCCCAAGATTAAACCTTTGCTTGTCCTCAAGCAATTCAGTTGATAAACTGAAAGTGAAAAATAAAAACTTTTACGAACTCTTTTGCTCTTGTTTACATAAATAAGCTTAAACAACACCTAGGTTTTCAGCCAACATTATAACTAACCATGTTGGCAATAACTCTTAAAGATTATATTAACTTATATCAATGACATAATCAGCTAGCGAGACATCTCAAACAGCAACACGTTCTCAAAACAACCATGATATAATATGACAATAGTGGTATCTCGCTAGCCCTTTCTGAGACCGCAAAACAAAATGCAGAGCACCTCCAAAGTCCAAGCAGCGACTAAACATTGCGATTCATGGTAGAAAAGATCCAGTCATGATGAACCCAACATTAGCTACACACAATGCATAACTCATGACAGTTGTGCTCTCAGGTTCTAGCGCTTGTTTTAGAAGATGATGACACAACACAAAAGTAAATAGGTAGTCCCTTCGCAGAGGGAAGCAGTGATTTGCAGAGGTGCAAGAGCTCATGTTTTTAAAAACAGAGATAAATGATATTTTGAGACATGCACCCTTCTCATTTACTTCATGACCATCATTTATCAATATCTCCCATGCTAAACAAGCTAGTGGCGGTTCCCAAGCGATAAAAAGTAAAGGTTTTGACTCCATCGGAGTTTTTATTTGATTATTTGAGCGATTAACTCTTTTTGTGTTTGCAGTTTGGGACTGAGCATCCCTATTACCGTCCTTTTCTCGTGCCATGGAGAGTGAATAAACACTCGACCTAAGAATAACCCACTTAGCATGGAAGATACCGACCACCTCCTGTCGTTCCATGGACGATCCAGGCACACAAAAAGGATATAATTTTTAGAATATTTTAGAGGTGGCACATGCAAATTTACTTAGGATGGCAGGGTAATACCGCATATATGTAGGTATGGTGGACTCATCTGGAATAACTTTGGGTTCAAGGTTTTTGATGTACAAGCAGAATTCCCACTTAGTACAGGCGAAGGCTAGCAATTAGATTGAGAAGCGGCCAGCTAGAGAGCAACAACGATCATGATCATGCATTATGGATAAATAACATTGGACACTAGCATGAGTAGGATATGATCACCATGAACATAAATATCATAGAGGCTATGTTGGTTTTGATTCAACTACATGCATGAACATGTGCCAAGTCAAGCCGCTCAAACATTCAGAGGAGGATATCATATCATCATACTACATCACAATCATTTTAACGCAATGTTGATATCCAAGATAAATCATTATTCACTCCTAGCTACTTATGCATGGCATGAGAAACTATAATCTCTAATTATCATTGCAAACATGTTTAATCATAATGGGCTGAATCATGGATACTAGGTTAAACATATTTACACAAATAGAACAAGTTGAGTTCATACCAGTTTCTCTCTGCCACTGCCAGTTCATCGAATATCGTCATTATTGCCTTTCACTTGCACGACCGAACGATATGAAAATAATAATAGTGCAAGAGTGCCGTGGACTAAGCTGGAATCTGCAAAACATTTTATTCAACAGGAGAAGACAAGGTAAAATGGGCTCTTTATTAGTTCAACAGTTATTCATAAGAGAGCCACTCAATGTTTTCATCGTGGTCTTCTCCTTGGTACAACTCGACTAAAAGGAAAAGAAATTCAGAGAAACACACTGAAATATTTTTGGAGTTTTGGGTTTTCTTGAACAAGCAAATAAAAAGGGAAAAGCAAAAACGAGAAAAACTATTTACACGGGAAAACTCCCAACAAGCAAAATAAGAACATGAAAATCTTTTTGGGTTTTCTTTTTAATATTACAACTAAGCATGCATAGAAAGTAAATTAACTACAAATATTTTTTTTGTTTTTCTAAAGTTTTTCAAACACATAAGAAGAAATCAAGAAAAATAAATTTAAGCACGAATGATACAATGAAAAGTGTGAACACCGATAGATGGAATAAGTGAACATGAATGTAATGTCAGTGAGAAACATGTACTCCCCCAAGCTTAGGCTTTTGGTCTAACTTGGTAGTCGATCAGTAGTCTGGATAGTAGTTGGCGTGGTAGCTCACGGAGGCTCTCGGTGCGGATGCCTCGGCCTGCCGCGCTGCCTCCACTGCTGCGTTGTGAGCTCGGGCCTCGCCCTCAAGAACAACATATCTTCCTTTGTTGTGATAATCAAAAAGAGTAGGCGCAGGAAAATATGTGTGCACAACAGATTTTTGGTTAAACAATAGATTATAAGTGAAGTTGTCAACCTTTCCCTTGAGAATCTTATGTTATTTTAAAGTGTCAAAATCTAAATACTGCGTGGGTAGGATAGGATCAAAGGGCAAAGGTGCAACACCCAGCCCTCGTGCTAAACACGTGGCATATATTCCACCATAGAAATAGCCACTATGAGCGTTGTGCTAAAGTCTGCATGCAACAATCGCTCCAAGGTTATAATTCCTTTCACTAATGAGAGCGGGGTGTATGAGGCTCAAGTCTGGAGCATAAAGTGTACTGCAGTCTTGCTTGCCTACTATACATTTCCCGTTAAATAATGCAAAGTACAGAATTGCGAGAAAATGAATTCTCTTTATTCTACCTTGTGTCACTCCCCTCGTCTCACCGTAACAAAGGTTAGACAAGAATGTTTGATACTCAGCCCTTGGCGGTTCGTCAAGAGAACCCCAGAATGGAAGTTTGTAGTGGTAAGCAAAATTTTCTAGTGAGATGGTAAATGGATTATCATAAAGCATAAACGACACCCTAGACTCACGGGGAAGGAATTTCAATCCTTTCACAAATGATTTAGTGAGAAGGTGGCGTTATTCACACTTATCTGAAATGTAGGGACCGAGGCCGGAATTGTGAACATATTGCTCAAATTCTTCTTTAGTACCCACACGCATCATATACTCATCGCAAGGCCATAAGCATGTTTTGGTGGCGGCATCTCGAGTGGAACTTTCACTTGGTTCAACATATGACCGGCGAGCGGAGCTGTCACTAGAAGATGCCCCCGAGGATCGCCTCCTCGAAGAACTCCTTCCAAATAGGTTCTTCATGTCCACGTACAATTTTCACGCAACAATCCCCCGAAACAGTTTCGAAAACGGAGTTTCGAGCAAAGAGATCGAAACCCACGGGTTTGAGAGCAAGAACACGGGAGGGAGAGCAATGGAGATTTTTTTCTGGAGGTAGGTGATGATGTGGTATGAAGAGATAGGTGAGGGGGCCCATGTGGGGACCACAACCCACCAAGGCGCACCTGGGGGTCCTGGCGCGCCCAGGTGAGTTATGCCCACGTGGTGCACCTTCCTCTGGTATTATTTACACCAAAATTCAGAAATATTCGGAAAAAATCGTATTAAATTTTCAGGGCATTCTGAGAACTTTTATTTTTGGGTCATTTTTTCATTGCACGGAATTTCAGAAAACAGACAAAACATGGCATTTTATTTTATTTAACTAATAAAAATAGAGAATAAAAAGTAGGGACAAAAGGTAGTGCTTACTAAATCAATCAACTTCATACCGTTCAAAAATGATCCATTAATAAGGTTGATAAAGTCTTATTAACAACCACTTTCGAATAGCATGAAACCGAAGAACTTTCGTAAATCACTAAGTTACCTCAATGGGGATATGAATGTCCCCAACAATAAGCATTTCATATTTCTATTTAACAGTAGGTAGAGGTATTTGAAAACTTCCAACAGTGATTGTCGGAGATTCCTGAATAACATTAATACCATTCACTTGGAATTGTTTCTTCGGAAAGTGCACCATATGCTCATTATCATTGGTATGAAAAGTGACCTTGCTTTTATTGCAATCAATAACAGCCCCTACAGTATTCAAGAAGGGTATACCAAGGATAATCGACACGTTGTCGTCCTCGGGCATCTCAAGTATAACAAAGTCAGTCAAAATAGTAACATTAGCAACAACAACTGGCACATCCTCACAAATACCGATAGGTATGTCAGTTGATTTGTCAGCCATTTGCAAAGATATTTCAGTAGGTGTGAGTTTATTCAAATCAACTCTTTTATATAAATAGAAAGGCATAACACTAACACTAGCTCCTAAATCACACAAAGCAGTTTTCACATAATTCTTTTTGATAGAGCAAGGTATAGTTGGTATTCCCGGATCTCCAAGTTTTTTAGGTACTCTATCTTTAAAAGTATAATTAGCAAGCATAATGGATATTTCAGCTTCTGGTATTTTTCTCTTGTTTGTGATGATGTCTTTCATATACTTTGCATAATGAGGCATTTTCAAGATATCAGTCAAGCGAGTACGCAAAAGACTGGCCTCAATATTTCAGCAAAGCGTTCAAATTCTTCATCATCATTCTTTGTAGTTGACTTGGGTGGAAAAGGCATAGGTTTTTGAACCCACGGTTCTCTTTCTTTACCGTGTTTTCTAGCAGTGAAGTCTCTTTTATCACACCTTTTATTCTTAGGGGTTGTGGGTTATCAAGATCAACAGGTGGTTCTATCTCAACATCATTGTCTGTCTCTTTATTATTTGTTTGAGAGTCTTCATGAACATCAGCATTATCTTTTTCATTATCACTAGGTGAGTGTTCATTACCATACTGAGTTTCAGCATCTGAGATAGAAGTTTCATTATCATTATCAGGAGGTTTTTCTAGTTCAGGTTCACTAGAAGTATGCAAAGTCCTATCATTTTTCTTCTTCCTTTTCTTTTTAGAAGGACTAGGTGCACTAGTGTTAGCTCTTTGTGAATCTTGTTCAATTCTTTTTGGGTGTCCCTCAGGATAAATTGGTTCCTGAGTCATTTTACCTCCTCTAGTTGCAACTCTAACAGCAAAGTCATGCATATTATTATTCATTTCATCAAGCAATTCTCTTTGAGATTTAGCAACTTGTTCTTGTTGGGGATCGTTGCAAAAATTAATTTTTTTTACGCATCACCAAGATCAATCTATGTAGTTTACTAGCAATGAGAGGGGAGTTCATATTCATACCTTTGAAGATCGCGATGCGGAAGCGTTGCAAGAACGCGGTCGGTGGAGTCGTACACGAAGCGATTCAGATCGCGGCCGATTCCGATCTAAGCACCGAACAACGGTGCCTCCGCGTTCAACACACGTGCAGCCCGGTGACATCTCCCGCGCCTTAATCCAGCAAGGAGAGAGGGAGAGGTTGGGGAAGACTCCGTCCAGCAGCAGCACGACAGCGTGGTGGTGGTGGAGGAGCGTGGCACTCCAGCAGGGCTTCCCCAAGCACTGCGAGAGACAAGGAGGGAGAGGGGTAGGGCTGCGCCAGGAGAAGGGGTGCGGTTGCCCTCCCACCCCCCACTATTTATAGGGGGAAGGGGAGAGGGGGCCGGTCCCCTAGATCCATCTAGAGGGGGGCGGCCCCTGGGGCGGCGGCCTGATACGTCTCCAACGTATCTATAATTTTTGATTGCTCCATGCTATATTATCTACTATTTTGGGCAATATTGGGCTTTATTTTCCACTTTTATATTAATTTTGGGACTAACCTATTAACCAGAGGCCCAGCCCTGATTTGCTGTTTTATGCCTATTTCAGTGTTTCGAGGAAAAGTAATATCAAACAGAGTCAAAACGGAACGAAATCAACTGGAGAAGTTATTTTTGGAAGGAAACCTACCGGATAGACTTGGACCCTACGTCAGAAGATGAAGGAGGTGCTCACGAGGGTAGGGGGCACGCCCACCCCCTGGGGCGCACCCCCCTGCCTCGTGGCCCCCCCCTTCGGTCCACCGACGTACCCCTTGTACCCATATATACCTACGTATCGTAAAACTTCCAGAACGGAGATTAGATCTGGAGTTCCGCCGCCGCAAGCCTCTGTAGCCACCAAAAGTCAATCGGAACCCTGTTCTGGCACCCTGCCGGAGGGGGGGGGGAACCCTCACCGGTGGCCATCTTCATCATCCCGGCGCTCTCCATGACGAGGAGGGAGTAGTTCTCCCTCGGGGCTGAGGGTATGTACTAGTAGCTATGTGTTTGATCTCTCTCTCTCTCTCTCTCTCTCTCTCTCTCTCGTGTTCTTGAGATGATACGATCTTGATGTATCGCGAGCTTTGCTATTATATTTGGATCCTATGATGTTTCTCCCCCCCTCTACTCTCTTGTAATGAATTGAGTTTCCCCTTTGGAGTTATCTTATCAGATTGAGTCTTTAAAGATTTGAGAACACTTGATGTATGTCTTGCCGTGGATATCTATGGTGATAATGGGATATCACGTGATTCACTTGATGTATGTTTTGGTGATCAACTTGCGGGTTCCACCCATGAACCTAAGCATAGGGGTTGGCACACGTTTTTGTCGTGATTCTCCGGTAGAAACTTTGGGGCACTCTTTGAGGTTCTATGTGTTGGTTGAATAGATGAATCTGAGATTGTGTGATGCATATCGTATAATCATACCCACGGATACTTGAGGTGACATTGGAGTATCTAGGTGACATTAGGGTTTTGGTTGATTTGTGTCTTAAGGTGTTATTCTAGTATGAACTCTAGGGCTGTTTGTGATACTTATAGGAATAGCCCAACGGATTGATTGGAAAGAATAACTTTGAGGTGGTTTTGTACCCTACCATAATCTCTTCGTTCGTTCTCCGCTATTAGTGACTTTGGAGCGACTCTTTGTTGCATGTTGAGGGATAGTTATGTGATCCAATTATGTTATTATTGTTGAGGGAACTTGCACTAGCGAAAGTATGAACCCTAGGCCTTATTTCCGATCATTGCAATACCATTTACGCTCACTTTTACCATTAGTTACCTTGCTGTTTTTATATTTTCAGATTACAAAAATTATTATCTACTATCCATATTGCACTTGTATCACCATCTCTTCGCCGAACTAGTGCACCTATACAATTTACCATTGTATTGGGTGTGTTGGGGACACAAGAGACTCTTTGTTATTTGGTTGCAGGGTTGCTTGAGAGTGACCATCTTCATCCTACGCCTCCTACGGATTGATAAACCTTAGGTCATCCACTTGAGGGAAATTTGCTACTGTCCTACAAACCTCTGCACTTGGAGGCCCAACAACGTCTACAAGAAGAAGGTTGTGTAGTATACATCAAGCTCTTTTCTGGCGCCGTTGCCGGGGAGGTTAGCGCTTGAAGGTATATCTTTAGATCTTACAATCGAGTCTTTTAGTTTCTTGTTTTATCACTAGTTTAGTTTATAAAAGAAAACTACAAAAAATGGAATTGAGTTTGTCTCATACGCTTCACCTTTTTAATATCTTTCGTGAGTATGATGGAAAGGATAATTGTGGTCAAGTGCTAGAAGAAGAAATCTATAAAATGTTTGGCACTAAATATTTGAATGATGAGCATTATTGCAATGTTGTTAGTATGAATTCCTTGAATATCTATGATGCTAATGATATGCAAAGCCACAAGCTTGGGGAAGCTATGTTTGACGGAGATGATATTTTTTGTCCCCCAAGTTTTGATGAGCAAATTTATTATGATGAAAGCATGCCTCCTATCTATGATGATTATTGTGATGACACATATGCTTTAAAGAATAATAATAACAATGAACCTTGTCATCTTGATCTTAATTTTCAATCACATGATAGTTATTTTGTTGAGTTTGCTCCCACTATTATTCATGAGAAGAATCTTGCTTATGTGGAGATAAGTAAATTTTCTATGCTTGTAGATCATGAAAAGAATGATTTAAGTGCTGGTTATATTGTTGAATTCATTCATGATGCTACTTAAAATTATTATGAGGGAGGAGCATATGCTTGTAGGAGTTGCAATAATATCAAGTTTCCTCTCTATGTGCTTAAAGTTTTGAAATTATGCTTGTTTTACCTTCCTATGCAAGTTGATTCTTGTTCCCACAAGTTGTTTGCTCACAAAATCCCTATGCATAGGAAGAGGGTTAGACTTAAATGTGCTTGTCATATGCTTCATGATGCTCTTGTTATGTTTCAATTCTTATCTTTTATGTGAGCATCATTGAAATCATCATGCCTAGCTAGGGGCGTTAAACGATAGCGCTTGTTGGGAGGCAACCCAATTTTATTTTTGTTCCTTGCTTTTTGCTCCTGTTTAGTAATAAATAATTCATATAGCCTCTGTTTAGATGTGGTTTTATGCTTTTTATTAGTGTTTGTGCCAAGTAGAAACTTTGGGAAGACTTGGGAGAAGTCTTGTTGATCATGCTGTAAAAAACAGAAACTTTAGCGCTCACGAGAATTGCTGACATTTATATTTGGAGAGTGCTATTTAGTTAATTCTTTTTTCAGATGATTAATAGATAAATTCCTCAGGTCCATCAATTTATTTCAGACTTTTATGAGTTCCAGAAGTATACGTTTGATCCAGATTACTACAGACTGTTCTGTTTTTGACAGATTCTGTTTTTCGTGTGTTGTTTGCTTATTTTGATGAACCTATGGCTATTAAAATAGTTTATAAACCATGGAGAAGTTGGAATACATTAGGTTTGACACCAATTTAAATAAATAATGAGTTCATTACAGTACCTTGAAGTAGTGTTTTATTTTCTTTCGCTAACGGAGCTTACGAGTTTTCTGTTAAGTTTTGTGTTGTGAAGTTTTCAAGTTTTGGGTAAGGATTCGATGGACTATGGAATAATGAGTGGCAAGAGACTAATCTTGGGGATGCACAAGGCACCCCAAGGTAATATTCAAGGACAACCAAGAGCTAAGCTTGGGGATGCCCTGGAAGTCATCCCCTCTTTGGTCTTCGTTCATCGGTAACTTTACTTGGAGCTATATTTTTATTCGCCACATGATATGTGTTTTGCTTGCAGCGTCAATTTATTTTGTTAGGATTTGCTTGATTTTATTTAGAACAATGTTTTGCATCTTTTATTTCAATAAAAGTGTCATTGATAGCCTTTACTATGCCTATGTTACAAGTATACATGTTGCTGTTTGAAAACAGAAAGTTTACCGCTGTTGCAATAATTCCCTAGAAAAGTCAGAATGTGATAAAATGTTGAAACCTTTTTCATATTAATCTCTGATAAATTTACTACAGTGGGAATTTTCTTTCATAATTTTTGGAGCTAGGGAAGTATGGATGTTGCAGCATTCTTTACAGACTATCCTGTTTAGGCAGATTGCTGTTATGTTTGCATTGTTTGCATATGTTTACTTCTTTAATGATTCTATTTGAAAATAGGACTATTAAATATGCAGAGTAATTTAGTATGAAATGTTTAATAATAATTTTAGTGATTTGCTACAGTAGAGTATGATAAGGTTTTGGCAATGGTTTATACTAACTTATCTCACGAGTCCTTGTTGAGTTTTGTGTGGATGAAGCTTTTGAGATTTAGGGAGACCGTGGTATGAGAGGAATTAAGGAGACACAAAAGCTCAAGCTTGGGGATGCCCAAGGCACCCCAAGATAATATTTCAATAAGTCTCAAGCGTCTAAGCTTGGGGATGCCCCGGTTGGCATCCCACCTTTCTTCTTCAACAACTATCGGTTAGTATCAGTTGATCCTAAGTTTTTGCTTCTTCACATGATGTTTGCTATTATTAGATGTCATTTTATTTTGCTTTGCTTGCTGTTTGAATAGAATACCAAGATCTGAAATTATTAAATGTTAGAGAGTCTTCATATAGTTGCATAATTATTCAACTACTCATTGATCTTCACTTATATCTTTCGGAGTAGTTTGTTGTTTGCTCTAGTGCTTCACTTATATCTTTTAGAGCATGGTGGTAGTTTTATTTTTGAAGAAATAGATGAACTCTCTTGCTTCACTTAGATTATTTTGAGAGTCTTAAATAGCATGGTAATTTGCTTAAAATCCTAATATGCTAGGTATACAAGATTAATAATAAAACTTTCTTATGAGTGTGTTGAATACTATGAGGAGTTTGAAGCATGATAATTGTTTTGAGATATGGAGGTGATAATATTAGAGTCATGCTAGTTTAGTAGTTGTGAATTTAAAGAATACTTGTGTTAAAGTTTGTGATTCTCGTAGCATGCACATATGGTGAACCGCTATGTGATGAAGTCGGGGCATGATTTAATTATTGATTGCCTTCCTTATGAGGGGCGGTCGGGGACGAGCGATGGTTTTTTCTTACCAATCTATCCCCCTAGGAGCATGCGCGTAATACTTTGTTTCGATAACTAATAGATTTTTGCAATAAGTATGTGAGTTCTTTATGACTAATGTTGAGTACATGGATTATACGCACTTTCCTTCCTTCCACCATTGCTAGCCTCTCTAATACCCTGCACTTTTCGCTGTCCAGTGTTATTCTAGTACGAACTCTAGGGCTGTTTGTGACACTTATAGGAATAGCCCAACGGATTGATTGGAAAGAATAACTTTGAGGTGGTTTCATACCCTACCATAATCTCTTCGTTCGTTCTCCGCTATTAGTGACTTTGGAGTGACTCTTTGTTGCATGTTGAGGGATAGTTATGTGATCCAATTATGTTATTATTGTTGAGGGAACTTGCACTAGCAAAAGTATGAACCCTAGGCCTTATTTCCTATCATTGCAATACCGTTTACGCTCACTTTTACCATTAGTTACCTTGCCGTTTTTATATTTTTAGATTACAAAAACTATTATCTACTATCCATATTGCACTTGTATCACCATCTCTTCGCCGAACTAGTGCACCTATACAATTTACCATTGTATTGGGTGTGTTGGGGACACAAGAGACTCTTTGTTATTTGGTTGCAGGGTTGCTTGAGAGAGACCATCTTCATCCTACGCCTCCTACGGATTGATAAACCTCAGGTCATCCACTTGAGGGAAATTTGCTACTGTCCTACAAACCTCTGCACTTGGAGGCCCAACAACGTCTACAAGAAGAAGGTTGTGTAGTAGACATCACGGCCCCTCGGGGGGGGGGGGGGGCAGCGGCCCCCTTAGGGTTTCCAACTAGGGGGGGGGGCAGCAGCCCCCTAGGGTTTCAAACCCTAGGCGCCTTGGGCCCTTGGGGGGGGTGCACCAGCCCACTAAGGGGCTGGTTCCCACCCAACTACAGCCCATTAGGTCCTTCGGGGCAGGTGGACCCTCCCGGTGGACCCACGGAACCCCTTCGGTGGTCCCGGTACAATACCGATAAACCCTGAAACCTTTCCGGTGACTGAAACTGGACTTCCCATATATAAATCTTTACCTCCGGACCATTCCGGAACTCCTCGTGACGTCCGGGATCTCATCCGGGACTCCTAACAACATTCGGTAACCACGTACATATATTCACTATCTCGCTAGCATCATCGAACCTTAAGTGTGTAGACCATACGGGTTCGGGGGGCATGCAGACATGACTGAGACATCTCTTCGGCCAATAGCCAATAGCGGGATCTGGATACCCATGTTGGCTCCCACATGCTCCACGATGATCTCGTCGGATGAACCACGATGTCAAGGATTCAATCAATCCCTTATACGATTCCCTTTGTCTACTGGTATATCACTTGCCCGAGATTTGATCGTCGGTATACCAATACCTTGTTCAATCTCATTACGGCAAGTCTCTTTACTTGTTCTGTAACACATCATCCCGTGATCAACTCCTTGATCACACTGAGCTCATTATGATGATGTGCTACCGAGTGGGCCCAGAGATACCTCTCCGTCATACGGAGTGACAAATCCCAGTCTCGATTCGTGCCAACCCAACAGATACTTTCGGGGATACCCGCAGTGTACCTTTATAGTCACCCAGTTATGTTGTGACGTTTGGCACACCCAAAGTACTCCTACGGTATCCGGGAGTTGCACAATCTCATGGTCTAAGGAAAAAGATACTTGACATTAGAAAAGCTTTAGCAGACGAACTACACGGTCTTGTGCTATGCTTAGGATTGGGTCTTGTCCATCACATCATTCTCCTAATGATGTGATCCCGTTATCAATGACATCCAATGTCCATGGTTAGGAAACCGTAACCATCTATTGATCAACGAGCTAGTCAACTAGAGGCTCACTAGGGACATGTTGTGGTCTATGTATTCACACATGTATTACGATTTCCGGATAACACAATTATAGCATGAACAATAGACAATTATCATGAACAAGGAAATATAATAATAACCATTTTATTATTGCCTCTAGGGCATATTTCCAATAGTCTCCCACTTGCACTAGAGTCAATAACCTAGTTACATTGTGATGAATCGAACACCCATAGAGTTCTGGTGTTGATCATGTTTTGCATGTGGAAGAGGTTTAGTCAACGGATCTGCGACATTCAGGTCCGTATGCACTTTACAAATCTCTATGTCTCCATATTGAACATTTTCAGGAATGAAGTTGAAGCGACGCTTGATATGCCTGGTATTCTTGTGAAACCTGGGCTCCTTGGCAAGGGCAATAGCTCCAGTGTTGTCACAGAAGACAGTCATCAGGCCCGACGCATTGGGAATAACTCCTAGGTCGGTAATGAACTCCTTCATCCAGATTGCTTCATGTGCTGCCTCCGAGGCTGCCATGTACTCCGCTTCACATGTAGATCCCGCCACGATGCTTTGCTTGCAACTGCACCACCTGACTGCCCCACCATTCAAAATATACACGTATCCGGTTTGTGACTTGGAGTCATCCAGATCTGTGTCGAAACTTGCATCGACGTAACCCTTTACGACGAGCTCGTTGTCACCTCCATAAACGAGAAACATATCCTTAGTCCTTTTCAGGTACTTCAGGATATTTTTAACCGCTGTCCAGTGTTCCATGCCGGGATTACTTTGGTACCTTCCTACCAAAATTACGGCAAGGTTTACATCAGGTCTGGTACACAGCATGGCATACATAATAGACCCTATGGCCGAGGCATAGGGGATGACACTCATCTTTTCTCTATCTTCTGCCGTGGTCGGGCATTGAGTCGTGCTCAATCTCACACCTTGCAATACAGGCAAGAACCCCTTCTTGGACTGATCCATATTGAACTTCTTCAATATCTTGTCAAGGTACGTGCTTTGTGAAAGACCAATGAGGCGTCTCAATCTATCTCTATAGATCTTGATGCCTAATATGTAAGCAACTTCTCCAAGGTCCTTCATTGAAAAACACTTATTCAAGTAGACCTTTATGTTTTCCAAGAGTTCTATATCATTTCCCATCAATAGTATGTCATCCACATATAATATAAGAAATTCTACTGAGCTCCCACTCACTTTCTTGTAAACACAGGCTTCTCAATAAATCTGCGTAAACCCAAATGCTTTGATCATCTCATCAAAACGAATGTTCCAACTCCGAGATGCTTGCACCAGCCCATAGATTGAGCGTTGGAGCTTGCATACCTTGTCAGCATTCTTAGGATCGACAAAACCTTCCGGCTGCATCATATACAATTCTTCCTTAAGGAAACCATTAAGGAATGCCGTTTTGACGTCCATTTGCCATATCTCATAATCATATAATGCGTCAATTGCTAACATGATTCAGACAGACTTCAGCTTCGCTACGGGTGAGAAGGTCTCATCGTAGTCAACCCCTTGAACTTGTCGATAACCCTTAGCGACAAGCCGAGCCTTATAGATGGTTACATTACCATCCGCGTCTGTCTTCTTCTTAAAGATCCATTTATTTTCTATGGCTCGCCGATCATCAGGAAAGTCAGTCAAAGTCCATACTTCATTTTCATACATGGATCCTATCTCGGATTTCATGGCTTCAAGCCATTTGTCGGAATCCGGGCCCGCCATCGCTTCTTCATAGTTCGAAGGTTCACCATTGTCTAACAACATGATTTCCAGGACAGGGTTGTCGTACCACTCTGGTGCGGAACGTGTCCTTGTGGACCTACGAAGTTCAGTAGCAACTTGATCTGAAGTTTCATGATCATCATCATTAACTTCCTCTCTAGTCGGTGCAGGCACCACAGAAACATTTTCTTGAGCCGCGCTACTCTCCGGTTCAAGAGGCAATACTTCATCAAGTTCTACTTTCCTCCCAGTTACTTCTTTCGAGAGAAACTCTTCTCTAGAAAGGATCCCTTCTTGGAAACAAAGATCTTGCCTTCGGATCTGAGATAGAAGGTATACCCAATAGTTTCCTTAGGGTATCCTATGAAGACATATTTTTCCGATTTGGGTTTGAGCATTTTAGGTTGAAGTTTCTTGACATAAGCATCGCATCCCCAAACTTTCAGAAACGACAGCTTAGGTTTCTTCCCAAACCATAATTCATACGGTGTCGTCTCAACGGATTTCGACGGAGCCCTATTTAAAGTGAATGCGGCAGTCTCTAAAGCATAACCCCAAAATGATAGCAGTAGGTCGGTAAGAGACATCATGGATCACACCATATCCAATAGAGTGCGATTTCAACGTTCGGACACACCATTACGCTGAGGTGTCCCAGGCGGCGTGAGTTGTGAAACAATTCCACATTTCCTTAAGTGTGTGCCAAATTCGTGACTCAAATATCCCCCCCCCCCCACGATCTGATCGTAAGAACTTGATTTTCCTGTCACGTTGATTCTCAACCTCACTCTGAAATTCCTTGAACTTTTCAAAGGTCTCAGACTTGTGTTTCATTAAGTAGACATACCCATATCTACTTAAGTCATCAGTGAGAGTGAGAACATAGCGATAACCACCGCGAGCCTCAACGCTCATTGGACCGCACACATCAGTATGTATGATTTCCAATAAGTTGGTTGCTCGCTCCATTGTTCCGGAGAATGGAGTCTTGGTCATTTTTCCCATGAGGCATGGTTCGCACGTGTCAAATGATTCATAATCAAGAGACTCCAAAAGTCCATCCGCATGGAGTTTCTTCATGCGTTTGACACCAATGTGACCAAAGCGGCAGTGCCACAAGTATGTGGGACTATCATTAATAACCTTACATCTTTTGGCATTCACACTATGAATATGTGTAACATCACGTTCGAGATTCAATAAGAATAAACCATTGACCAGCGGGGCATGACCATTAAACACATCTCTCATATAAATAGAACAACCATTATTCTCAGATTTAAATGAGTAGCCATCTCGCATTAAACGAGATCGAGATACAATGTTCATGCTTAAAGCTGGTACTAAATAACAATTATTGAGGTTTAAAACTAATCTCGTAGGTAAATGTAGAGGTAGCGTGCCGACGGCGATCACATCGACCTTGGAACCATTCCCGACGCGCATCGTCACCTCGTCCTTCGCCAATCTCCGTTTATTCCGCAGCTCCTATTTTGAGTTACAAATATGAGCAACCGCACCGGTATCAAATACCCAGGAGCTACTACGAGCGCTGGTTAGGTACACATCAATAACATGTATATCACATATACCTTTGGTATTGCCGGCCTTCTTATCCGCTAAGTACTTGGGGCAGTTCCGCTTCCAGTGACCGTTTCCCTTACAATAAAAGCACTCAGTCTCAGGTTTGGGTCCTTGCTTTGGCTTCTTCCCGGCAACTGGCTTACCGGGCGCGGCAACTCCCTTGCCATCCTTCTTGAAGTTCTTCTTACCCTTGCCTTTCTTGAACTTAGTGGTTTTATTCACCATCAATACTTGATGTTCCTTTTGATCTCCACCTCCGCTGATTTCAGCATTGAATATACCTCAGAAATGGTCTTTTCCATCCCCTGCATATTGAAGTTCATCACAAAGCTCTTGTAGCTAGGTGGGAGCAACTGAAGGATTCTGTCAACGACCGCATCATCCGGGAGATTAACTCCCAGCTGAGATAAGCGGTTGTGCAACCCAGACATTTTGAGTATGTGCTCGCTGACAGAACTATTCTCCTCCATCTTACAACTGTAGAACTTGTCAGAGACTTCATATCTCTCGACCCGGGCATGAGCTTGGAAAAACATTTTCAGCTCTTGGAACATCTCATATGCTCTGTGCTACTCAAAACACTTTTGGAGCCCCGGTTCTAAGCTGTAAAGCATGACACACTGAACCAGGGAGTAATCATCACTACATGCTGCCAGGCGTTCATAACGTCTTGAGTTGCTGGGAAAACAGGTGCATCACCTAGCGGTGCTTCAAGGACATATGCTTTCTTGGCAGCTATGAGGGTAATCCTCAGGTTACGGACCTAGTCTGTGTAGTTGCTACCATCGTCTTTCAGCTTGGTTTTCTCTAGGAACGCGTTGAAGTTGAGGGCAACATTAGCGTGGGCCATTTGATCTACAAGACATATTGCAAAGTTTTAGACTATGTTCATGATAATTAAGTTCATCTAATCAAATTATTTAATGAACTCCCACTCAGATAGACATCCCTCTAGTCATCTAAGTGATACATGATCTAAGTCAACTAGGCCGTGTCCGATCATCACGTGAGACGGACTAGTCATCATCGGTGAACATCTTCATGTTGATCGTATCTTCTATACGACTCATGTTCGACCTTTCGGTCTTCCGTGTTCCGAGGCCATGTATGTACATGCTAGGCTCGTCAAGTCAACCAAAGTGTATTGCATGTGTAAATCTGGCTTACACCCGTTGCATGCGAACATTAGAACCTATCACACCCGATCATCACGTAGTGCTTCATAACAACGGACCTTAGCAACAGTGCACAGTTAGGGGGAACACAATTCTTGATATTTTAATGAGGGATCATCTTATTTATGCTACCATCGTTCTAAGCAAATAAGATGTAAAACATGATAAACATCACATGCAATCAAATAGTGACATGATATGGCCAATATCATTTTGCTCCTTTTGATCTCCATCTTCAGGGCACCATGATCATCATCGTCACCGGCATGACACCATGATCTCCATCATCGTGTCTTCATGAATTTGTCTCGCCAACTATTACTTCTACTACTATAGCTAACGGTTAGCAATAAAGTAAAGTAATTACATGGCGTTTTCATTGACACACAGGTCATACAATAAATTAAGACAACTCCTATGGCTCCTGCTGGTTGTCATACTCATCGACATGCAAGTCGTGATTCCTATTACAAGAACATGATCAATCTCATACATCACATATATCATTCATCACATCCTTTTGGCCATATCACATCACATGACATATGCTGCAAGAACAAGTTAGACGTCCTCTAATTGTTGTTGCAAATTTTTACGTGGCTGCTATAGGTTTCTAGCAAGAACGTTTCTTACCTACGCGAAAACCACAACGTGATATGCTAATTTCTATTTACCCTTCATAAGGACCCTTTTCATCGAATCCAATCTGACTAAAGTGGGAGAGACAGACACCCGCTAGCCACCTTATGCAACTAGTGCATGTCAGTCGGTGGAACCTGTCTCACGTAAGCGTACGTGTAAGGTCGGTTCGAGCCGCTTCATCCCACGATGCCGCCCAATCAAGATAAGACTAGTAACGGCAAGTAAATTGGCAAAATCGACTCCCACAACAATTTGTGTTCAACTCGTGCATAGAAACTACGCATAGACCTAGCTCTGATACCACTGTTGGGGATCATTGCAGAAATTAAAATTTTTTTAGGAATCACCAAGATCAATCTATGGATTTTAGTAGCAACGAGAGGGGAGTGCATCTTCATAGCTTTGAAGATCACGATGCGGAAGCATTGCAAGAACGCGGTCGGTGGAGTCGTACACGAAGCAATTCAGATCGCGGTCGATTCCGATCTAAGCATCGAACAACGGTGCCTCCGTGTTCAACACACGTGCAGCCCGGTGACGTCTCCCGCGCCTTGATCCAGCAAGGAGAGAGGGAGAGGTTGGGGAAGACTCCGTCCAGCAGTAGCACAACGACGTGGTGGTGGTGGAGGAGCGTGGCACTCCAGCAGGGCTTCGCCAAGCACTGCGAGAGACGAGGAGGGAGAGGGGTAGGGCTGCGCCAGGAGAAGGGGTGCGGTTGCCCTCCCACACCCCCACTATTTATAGGGGGAAGGGGAGAGGGGGCTGGCCCCCTAAATCCATCTAGAGGGGGGGGGGGCCTAGGGCGGCGGCCCCTCGGTGGAGGGGGGGGGGGCGGCGGCCCCGTAGGATTTCCAACCCTAGGCGCTTTGTGCCCTTGGGGGGGGGGGGCGCACCAGCCCACTAAGGGGCTGGTTCCCACGCAACTACAGCCCATTAGGTCCTTCGGGGCAGGTGGACCCTCCCGGTGGACCCCCGGAACCCCTTCGGTGGTCCCGGTACAATACCGATAAACCCTGAAACCTTTCCGGTGACTGAAACTGGACTTTCCATATATAAATCTTTACCTCCGAACCATTCCAGAACTCCTCATAATGTCCGGGATCTCATCTGGGACTCCGAACAACATTCGGTAACCACGTACATCTATTCCCTATAACCCTAGCGTCATCAAACCTTAAGTGTGTAGACCCTACGGGTTCGGGAGGCATTCAGACATGACTGAGACATCTCTCCGACCAATAGCCAACATCGGGATCTGGATACCCATGTTGGCTCCCACATGTTCCACGATGATCTCATCGGATGAACCACGATGTCAAGGATTCAATCAATCCCGTATACGATTCCCTTTGTCTATCGGTATAGCACTTGCCCGAGATTCGATCGTCGGTATACCGATACCTTGTTCAATCTCATTACGGCAAGTCTGTTTACTCGTTCAGTAACACATCATCCCATGATCAACTCCTTGATCACACTGAGCTCATTATGATGATGTCCTACCGAGTAGGCCCAGAGATACCTCTCTATCATACGGAGTGACAAATCCCAGTCTTGATTCGTGCCAACCCAACAGATACTTTCGGGGATACCCGCAGTGTACCTTTATAGCCACCCAGTTACGTTGTGATGTTTGGCACACCCAAAGTACTCCTACGGTATCCGAGAGTTGCACAATCTCATGGTCAAAGGAAAAAGATACTTGACATTATAAAAGCTTTAGCAGACGAACTACACGATCTTGTGCTATGCTTAGGATTGGGTCTTGTCCATCACATCATTCTCCTAATGATGTGATCCCATTATCAATGACATCCAATGTCCATGGTTAGGAAACCGTAACCATCTATTGATCAACGAGCTAGTCAACTAGAGGCTCACTAGGGACATGTTGTGGTCTATGTATTCACACATGTATTATGATTTCCGGATAACACAATTATAGCATGAACAATAGACAATTATCATGAACAAGGAAATATAATAATAACCATTTTATTATTGCATCTAGGGCATATTTCCAATAGTTCTAACCGAGTTTGAACCATAGAAGCATGTTTTCCAACACCTCTAACATCATTTGAGATTCTAAATAACAAGTTACTCAAGCGAGCAATCATATCAGAATTGTATTTCAATTGTTTCATAACATTTGCATTGAAGTGATCTTGTTTCCTAACATAATTTTCAAACTCATAAAGGCATTGGCTAGGATGCATTTTGTGAGGATTATCATTATCGTTGAACTTCATAAGAGAATTTACCTCTACCATCTTAGGCAGTGGTGGTGTATTAAGCCCATGTATTTCTTCAATAGGAGGTAAATTTTTAACATCCTCAACTTTAATACTTTTTCCTTCATATATTTATTTGCCTCTTGCATATCTTCAGGACTGAGATATAATATACCCCTCTTCTTTGGAGTGGGTTTAGGAGGTGATTCAGGAAGATTCCAGTCAGCATGATTTTTCAATATGTTATTCAATAATTCTTTAGCTTCCCCAACAGTTTGTTCCTTGAAAACACAACCAGCACAACTATCTAGGAAGTCGCTAGAAGCATCGGTTAATCCATTATAGAAGATATCAAGTATTTCATTTTTCTTAAGAGGATGATCAGTCAAAGCACTAAGTAATTGGCAAAGCCTCCCCCAAGCTTGTGGGAGACTCTCTTCTTTAATTTGCACAAAGTTAAATATTTCTTGTAAGGCAGCTTGTTTCTTATGAGCAGGGAAATATTTTTCAGAGAAGTAATAAATCATATCCTCAGGACTACGCACACAACCGGGAGCAAGAGTATTGTACCAAGATTTAGCATCACCCTTTAATGAGAAAGGAAATAATTTAATAATATAGTAATAGCGAGTTTTCTCATCGTGAGTAAAAAGGGTGGCTATGTCATTCAACTTGGTAAGATGTGCCACAACAGTTTCAGTTTCATAACCATGGAAATGATCAGATTCAACCAAAGTAATTAACTCTGGGTCGACAGAGAATTCATAATCCTTATCATCAATAAAGGTAGGTGAAGTAGCAAACTTAGGATCACATTTCATTCTAGCATTCAGAGATTTTTCTTTATACTTGCATAATAATTTCTCTAGATCATCTCTATCTCTCCAAGCAAGGATATCTCTAGTTGTCTCCTCACTCATAACATAACCTTCCAGTACCTTAGGTAATTCATATCTAGGAGGGCTAGTTCTAGCAGGTGTTTCAGGAGTTTCAGTTTCAAGCTCATCATCAGATTCAACAACATCATGTTGTATAACTCTAGCAATTTGT
This sequence comes from Triticum urartu, assembly GCF_056163025.1. NCBI lineage: Eukaryota > Viridiplantae > Streptophyta > Magnoliopsida > Poales > Poaceae > Triticum > Triticum urartu. The sequence continues at coordinate 126,356,548 of NC_141875.1, forward strand.
TTATCAAGAAAGTCACCAAGTGGCACATCATCATTAAGCAAGGTACTAGCATCATCATAAGCATTATCCATAGTAGAGGTAGCATCATTAATAACTTGTGACATATCAAAATTAATAGCATGTGGTGGTGTTGCAAGTTTCACTACTAGGAAAAGGCCTACTAGTGGCGCACCAGTTTTGCCTACTAATGGCACACTACTGGTGCGCCACTAGTACCACGCTACTAGTATCTAGTATACTAATGGCGCACCACTAGCGCGCCATTAGTATCTGGTATACTAATGGTGCACCACGTCGTGCGCCATTAGTATAGACCAACATGCGCCATTAGTATGCCTCCCAGGGGGCCATATTTACCCATGTGCTTTGGCATACTAATGGCGCACTGTGGGGTGATGCGCCATTAGTATGAATATTAGGTTTTATTTTTTTACTTTTCTGATTTTTGCACAGGTTACAAAATATATTATTTGACAGAATATAGACAGCACCACACAACAACAGCAGATTCATCGAATACAATAGAAGATTAGTCTCCGAATACAATTCATCATATTAGTCTCCGAATTCAAAAGACCGAATAACAAGTCATACGATCATCATCTTGATAGTCATCGAACCAACCCTACTTAATTGTTCTTAGCACATGATCATCAGTATTAGGCAGGACCTAAATACCCTATTTAAGGTAAAATAGCATAAAACAATATAGACCCTGACTCTCCATTATGGAGAATGGAGAACATCCTGTCTCCAATTCTTGCGCTTCACTTCCTTTTTCTTCCAAGAACCTCCTCACGACTGTCCATTCATTTTTTCCATCCTTTGATTTTCATGTATCCACTTCTTTTAGAAATCTCGTATGGACAGTTGAGATTCATAGGATGACCTGGCTGTATGTTCAAAACATTAAGAGTACCTTTCTGATACATCAAATGAGGCACACAATTCTCTGGGATTATCTGTTGAAAAACATAGTAATAACTTCATAGTTAGCAATGATGTACTAGTTTTAGAAGTATGCAAAAGATGCACGGATGTCATAATAGTAAAAATCTTACTAGGGTATCTCCATGGTAGTTACCGTAGTTGAACACATGCACTAGTGGCACGTATTGACCATAATGTTGAGGAGTTTGATTGTAGATATTGTAATTCTCAATGTCAGTACAAAATCCGACCAGATGATTTTTCTCCTTGTAAGTTGTTAATTCGGAGCCATCGGTGTAGTGGGTTTTGTCTACCATCTCCCGCACATTCTTTGAACAATAAAAATAAGCTATCAATGGAAATAAGCTGTCAACTATTTTGAAATAAACAATATAAATTAGCTAATAACTATGTTTGAGAAACTCACATAGCGGTAGAACTGGAGGCGTATCAACAAGGACCCAAATGTCCATATTGTCTTGGTCGATGTCAGGATTACCAAGATCCATGGTGACAACCATACCCTCATCAAAACCATATATATTGCAAAATGCTTCCCAATTTTTGCAACCAAAATGTGTTACGCTCCCAGAATTATACAGATTTACTTCAAAGTCCACATTGTGATGAGTCCTTAGGTGAATTTTTTTTGTTTCAGAAATTTCATGGTCTTCAAAATCCATCCTCTCCAAGACATAGCGTCTTGCATGGCATGGGATAAGCTATACTCGAATTGTAAAAGATGAAAATTACACGTTGAAATAGTTGAAGTCATGCTTAATTATGAAAAAACAATTGTCGTCATTGCGTACCGTTTCAACTTCGAAGGTCTCCTCGAGCTTAATGCTGAAGCGCCGATCATCGTCCAGGTGAGGCCTGTCGCACAGACCTCGATCGTCGTGGCACCAGTCGCACTCCCCCGGGAGACTTTCGTCGTCCGATGAAGACATTTCCTACGTTCATAATTCAAAACTACATAGGATGAGTGGTTCCTCTTCCAGATTAGGGTTTATCGATGACGAGCAGCTGACATTAGTAATAACTATGAGTTGATATCACACTTCTATATGTATAACACAAGTGGCAGTTGATCCTACTTAATTAAGTACTAAGATACCCCAGCCCATGCATTTGTCGCAAGTACCCCATATGTCCTATTTTTAGAAAAGTCATGCTAAAATTCACAAAAAATTTCAGCATGACCTTTGCTGAAAATAGGACATATGGAGTACCCGAATTTGCCGGAACGGAAGTTAACAACATTCCAGCAAACTCAAGGGCCTCTCGGGTACCTGCAAAATCATCACGACACGATGGTCGGAGATGAAACCTAGCAAACTCCTTCCCTTCACTCGGGTACAACAATATATCTTCTAGCCATGAAAAATAATACCAACTAGGATCGGTATGACCTTCGTTTTTCATTTTTTGTATGATCAATTAAATCTTCTGCAAGATTATATGAAAATGTTCAGCAACTTGAAATGTAACTCTTGCTTGGTGTTCCAAATCATTTCATTTATATTTTAAATAACAATAGGAAATATTTCATAATAGAATTTACCCCAAAAACAAATTCCTTTAATGCCATTCTCAAACTCTGAGTTGCCTCTGTTGCACTAAAACTAATTCAAATAATTTTTATAAAATTGCCACAAAATTTTTGGGAGACCCTATAATTCCTATAAATCATTTTTGAACAAAGACCCATCCTACTCTTTTGAAATTTTTGAGAGAAACACCCACTTCGCGCTCGAGCTCCTCCTCCTCCTCCTCCTCCTATTCCTCCCATGTCCCCGCACTTGCCACATCCAGCAGCCCAGAGCAGACCTGCCTCACCTCACCATTCACCGCAGCAGGCAGCAATGCCTCCGGACGGCGACGCAGAGCTGGCGGCGGACGAGCTGCAGAGCCTCAGCTTCGGCTCCTCCGAGCGCTCCCGCTCCGCATCCACCGTCTCCACCGCCACGGCCTCCTGCTCCACCACCTCCTCCTCGGGGCCAATCGCCGGCGTCCCCGCGTCGCGCTCCTCCAACCCCTCCGCCCTCACCCCGCGCCTCGGCACGGTGCAGCTCTCCGACATCCGCTTCATGCAGCGGCTCGGGGCCGGGGACATCGGCAACGTCTACCTGGCCGAGGTGAAGGGCAAGGGCGGGGCGCTGGTGGCGGCCAAGGTGATGGACCGGAAGGAGCTCCAGGGCCGCAACAAGGAGGGCCGCGCGCGCACGGAGCGCGAGAACCTGACGGGGGAAGGGGGAAATCGGTCAAGGGCCTCACAGAGGTGCTCGACGATGATCTCGGGAGGTCGGGGTGGCCAGGGCAGAGCGATGTGACGAGGTAGATGAAGGAGGCCGAGGTTGGGGAAGACGACGATGGCGACGATACGGTGCAGCTCCGGTCGATTGAGAACCCGTAGATGAAGAAGCAGTCGACGACGGTCCTCCTGGACATCTCCGTGTGGCGTGGGGTGACTGGTGGCGGTGCAGTGGGTCGGGGCGGCGGCAGAGCAGCAGGTCGAGGGCTCGGGGGATTGGGGATTGGGCTCGGCCGGGGAGGAGACGGCGCTCGGGGGAAAAGGGATAGAGGGGGGAAAGTTAGTAATGGCGCACCGTGGGAGTGCTGCGCCATTACTAGTTAAACTAGCAATGGCGCACCACTCCCACGGTGCGCCATTACTAGTTTTAAAAAAATTGATTTTTTTTTGAAAAACACTTAGTAATGGCGCACCTGTGGACAGTGCGCCATTACTAGTTTTAACTAGTAATGGCGCACTGTCTACTTGATGCGCCATTAGTATGTTTGAAAAAATGAAAAAAAATGTTAGTAGTGGCGCACCATGTATCTGGTGCGCCATTAGTGTCTTCCACACTAATGGCGCACCTGCACATGGTGCACCACTGCTATATTGTAGTGGCGCACCACATGTCAGGTGCGCCATTAGTATCCATTTCATCTATAGCCCTTTTCCTAGTAGTGTTTACTTATAACAGAAGGTGAATCTAAAGCAGAACTGGATGGCAGTTCCTTACCTCCCTTCGTCTTTGAGGGAAATATCTTAGTCTTAGCATCCTTCAGATTCTTCATAGTGATAATATGATAATAATCCCAAGTGACTCAACAAATGTAGCTATTCTCCCCGGCAACCGCGCTTGAAAAAGGTCTTGATAACCCACAAGTATAGGGGATCGCAACAGTTTTCGAGGGTAGAGTATTTAACCCAAATTTATAGATTCGACACAAGGGGAGCCAAAGAATATTTGAAGGTATTAGTAGCCGAGTTATCAATTCAACCACACCTGGAGATTAATTATCTACAACAAAGTGATCAGTAGCACAGTAATATGATAGTTTTGATAGTAGTAGCAGTAGCAATGGTAACAGTAACAGTGATAGCAGTAGTTTTGCAGCAAGTGTAACAATGATCATAGCAGTAGTAACTTAGCAAGAACTATATAGGATAAATTTGTAGGCATTGGATCGGTGACTTGTTGGATGATATTCATCATGAGACAGTTATAACCTAGGGTGATATAGCACTAGCTCTAGTTCATCATTATAATGTAGGCATGTATTCTGTAAATAGTCGTACGTGCTTATGGAAAGAACTTGCATGGCATCTTTTGTCCTACCCTCCCGTGGCAGCGGGGTCCATATTGGAAACTAAGGGATATTAAGGCCTCCTTTTAATAGAGAACCGGAACAAAGCATTAACACATAGTGAATACATGAACTCCTCAAACTACGGTCATCACCGGGAGTGGTCCCGATTATTATCACTCCGGGGTTGCCGGATCATAACACGTAGTAGGTGACTATAACTTGCAAGATCGGATCTAGAACATGGATATAATGGTGATAACATAAATGGTTCAGATCTGAAATCATGCCACCCGGGCCCAAAGTGACAAGCATTAAGCATGGCAAAGTGATAGCAACATCAATCTTAGAACATAGTGGATACTAGGGATGAAGCCCTAACAAAACTAACTCGATTACATGATGAATCTCATCCAACTCCTCACCGACTAGCGAGCCTACGAAGGAATTACTCACTCCCGATGGGGAGCATCATGGAATTGGCAATGGAGAAGGGTTGGTGATGACGAAGAACGAAGATCCCCCTCTCCGGAGCCACAAACGGACTCCAGATCTGGCCTCCCGATGAAGAATAGGAGGTGACAGCGGCTCTGTCTCGTGGACCGCGATAATTCTTTCTCCTTGATTTTTTTCCTGGAGAAATATGATTTTATAGCGTCGGTTTTAGGGTCTATGGGGCCACCAGGTGGGGACAACCCACCTGGGCGCGCCTGGTGAGGGGGCGCGCCCTGGTGGGTTGTGCCCACCCTGGTGCCCCCCTTCGGTAGGTCTTGGCTCCAGAAATTCTTATATATTATATAAAAATTCCTCGCAAAGTTTCGTTCCATTCCGAGAACTTTTATTTCTGCACAAAAACAACACCATGGTAGTTCTGCTGAAAACAGCATCAGTCCGGGGTTAGTTTCATTCAAATCATGCAAATTAGAGTCAAAAACAAGAGGAAAAGCGTTAGGAAAAGTAGATACATTGGAGACGTATGAACCCCGCCATATGGATTAAAGATTTCCTTCTCCACATTCACATGGCTCGTGGAGACGATCTCCATGCCATTAAATACCTCCCTCTAAAGTTAAAAGGACCAGCACGACACTGGTTGAATAGGCTCCCAGAGAGCTCCATGGGCAATTGGGAATACTTAGAGGATGCTTTCCGGGACAACTTCCAGTGCACTTATGTCCGGCCACCGGACGCCGACGACCTGAGTCCCATAATTCAGCAACCCGGAGAGTCAGCTCACAAACTCTGGAATCGGTTCTTAATTAAAAAGAATCAAATCATGGACTACCCGGACGCTGATGCCTTAGCGGCATTTAAGCACAGTGTCCAGGATGAATGGCTTGCCCAACACCTCGGTCAGGAAAAGCCAAAGACCATGGCAGCTCTTACTGCACTTATGACCCGTGATACATCCATTTTGCATCATGCTTTTATATCGATATTTATTGCATTATGGGATGTTATTACACATTATGTCACAATACTTATGCCTATTCTCTCTTATTTTACAGGGTTTACATAAAGAGGGAGAATGCCGGCAGCTGGAATTCTGGGCTGGAAAAGGAGCAGATATTAGAGACCTATTCTGCACACAGCTCCAAAAGTCCTGAAACTTCACGGAAGTTATTTCCAGAATATATAAAAAATACTGAGCGCAAGAAGTACTAGAGGGGCGCGCCCTACCCCCCTGGGTGCGCCCCCTGCCTCATGGGCCTCCTGGTGGCCCTCTGGTGCCCATCTTCTGCTATATGAGGTCTTTCGTCCGAGAAAAAATCAGAAGCAAGCTTTCGGGACGAGACTCAGCCGCCACGATGCGGAACCTTGGTGGAACCAATCTAGGGCTCTGGCGTAGCTGTTCTACCGGGGAAACTTCCCTCTAGGAGGGGGAAATCATCACCGTCGTCATCACCAACAACCCTCTCATTAGGAAGGGGTCAATCTCCATCAACATCTTCACGAACAACATCTCATCTCAAACCCTAGTTCATCTCTTGTATCCAATCTTTGTATCCAAACCTCAGATTGGTACCTGTGGGTTGCTAGTAGTGTTGATTACTCCTTGTAGTTGATGCTAGTTGGTTTACTTGGTGGAAGATCATATGTTCAGATCCATTATGCATATTAATACCCCTCTGATTATGAACATGAATATGCTTTGTGGGTAGTTACGTTAGTTCCTGAGGACATGGGAGAAGCCTTGCTATTAGTAGTCATGTGAATTTGGTATTCGTTTGATATTTTGATGAGATGTATGTTGTCATCCCTCTAGTGGTGTCATGTGAACGTCGACGACATGACACTTCACCATTGTTTGGGCCTAGAGGAAGGCATTGGGAAGTAATAAGTAGATGATGGGTTGCTAGAGTGACAGAAGCTTAAACCCTAGTTTATGCGTTGCTTCGTAAGGGGCTGATTTGGATCCATATGTTTCATGCTATGGTTAGGTTTAGCTTAATACTTTTGTTGTAGTTGCAGATGCTTGCAATAGGAGTTAATCATAAGTGGGATGCTTGTGCAAGTAATGGCAGCACCCAAGCACCAGTCCACCCACATATCAAATTATCAAAGTACCGAACGCGAATCATATGATCGTGATGAAAACTAGATTGACGATAATTCCCTTGTGTCCTCGGGAGCGCTTCACTTCATATAAGAGTTTGTCCAGACTTGTCCTTTGCTACAAAAAGGATTGGGCCATCTTGCTGCACCTTATTTACTTTTATTACTTGCTACTCGTTACCAATTACCTTATCACAAACTATTTGTTACCGATAATTTCAGTGCTTGCAGAGAATACCTTGCTGAAAACCGCTTATCATTTCCTTCTGCTCCTCCTTGGGTTCGACACTTACTTATCGAAAGGACTACGATAGATCCCCTATACTTGTGGGTCATCAGGACTCTTTTCTGGTGCCGTTGTCGAGGAGTGAAGCGCCTTTGGTAGGTGGAATTTGGCAAGGAAAAATTTATAAAGTGTGCTGAAATTTACTGTCACTTGTTACTATGGAACATAATACTTTGAGGGGTTTGTTCGGGGTATCTTCACCTTGTCCGGAAACACAATTAGTTAATCCTCAACCCACTGAACCTACTGAAAATGTTTACTTTGAAATTCCTTCGGGTATGATAGAGAAACTGCTAGCTAATCCTTTTGCAGGAGATGGAACATTGCATCCCGACTTACACTTAATCTATGTGGATGAAGTTTGTGGATTATTTAAGCTTGCAAGTATGCCCGATGATGTTATCAAGAATAAGGTCTTCCCTTTATCTTTGAAGGAAGATGCATTGACATGGTATAGGCTATGTGATGATATGGGATCATGGGACTACAAGCGGTTGAAATTGGAATTCCATTAGAGGTTTTATCCTATGCATCTCGTTCATCATGATCATAATTATATATATAATTTTTTGCCTCGCAAAGGAGAAAGCATCGCTCAAGCTTGGGGGAGGCTCAAGTCAATGTTATATTCATGCCCCAAACATGATCTCTCAAGAGAAATGATTATTCAAAACTTTTATGCTCGGCTTTCTGACAACAATCGCTCCATGCTCGATACTTCTTGTACTGGTTCCTTTATGATGAAGACTACTGAATTCAAATGGAATTTATTAGAGAGAATTAAACGCAACTCTGAAGATTGGGATCTCGACGAAGGTAAGGAGTCAGGTATAACACCTAAGTTTTATTGTGTTAAATCTTTTATGGATACCAATGTTTTCCGCAAAATTTTGCACTAAATATGGACTTGACTCTGAGATAGTAGCTTCTTTCTATGAATATTTTGCTAATCATGTTGATCTCCCCAAGGAGAAGTGGTTTAAATATAATCCTCCCATTGAAACAAAAGTAGTTGCACCTATTAAAGTTGAATAAAAGACTATCACTTATAATGATCCTATTGTTCCTACTGCTTATGTTGAGAAACCACCTTTCCCTGTTAGAATAAAGGATCACGCTAAAGCTTCAACTGTGGTCAACAAAAGTAATATTAAGACACCTAAACCCCCTGAGAAAATTAAAGTTGAACCTAAAATTGCTATGGTTAAAGATCTCTTGGCCGATAATATTGATGGGCATGTTATTTACTTCTGTGATGAAGCTGCTAGAATTGCTAGACCTGATACTAAAAATAAACATAGACCTGTTGTAGGCATGCCTATTATTTCTATTAAAATAGGAGATCATTGTTATCATGGCTTATGTGATATGTGTGCTAGTGCCAGTGCAATACCTATTTCCTTATACAAATAAATTATGCATGATATTGCACCAGCTGAGATAGAAGATATCGATGTTACCATTAAGCTTGCCAATAGAGATACTATTTCACCAGTTGAGATTGTTAGAGATGTTGAAGTCTTGTGTGGGAAGGTTAAATATCCTGCTGATTTTCTTGTTCTTGGTTCCCCACAAGATAGCTTTTGTCCCATTATATTTGGTAGACCCTTCTTGAACACTGTCAATGCTAAGATAGACTACAATAAGGATATTGTTTCTGTTGGTCTAGGGGATATGTCTCATGAGTTTAATTTTGCTAAATTTTGTAGACAACCCCATGATAAAGAATTGCCTAGTAAAGATGAAATTATTGGTCTTGCTTCTATTGCTGTTCCTCCTACTGATCCCTTAGAACAATATTTGCTAGACCATGAAAATGACATCTTCATGAATGAAAGAAGGGAAATAGATGAAGTATTCTTTAAACAGGGACCTATTCTGAAACACGACTTGCCTGTTGAAATCCTAGGGGATCCTCCTCCACCCAAGGGTGATCCCGTGTTTGAACTTAAACCATTACCTGATACTCTTAAATATGCTTATCTTGATGAAAAGAAAACATATCCTGTTATTATTAGTGCTAACCTTTCAGAGAAGGAGGAAGAGAAATTATTGAAAACTCTAAAGAAGCACTGTGCTGCTATTGGATATACTCTTGATGATCTTAAGGGCATTAGTCCCACTCTATGTCAACACAAAATAAATTTGGAGGAAGATGCCAAACCAGTTATTGATCACCAACGACGGCTGAATCCTAATATGAAAGAAGTATTAAGAAAGGAAATATTAAAGCTCCTTGAGGCAGGTATAATTTATCCCGTTGCTGATAGTCAGTGGGTAAGTCCTGTCCATTGTGTCCCTAAGAAGGGAGGTATTACTGTTGTTCCTAATGATAAAGATGAATTGATTCCATGAAGAATTATTACATGTTATAGGATGGTAATTGATTTCCGCAAATTAAATAAGGCTACTAAAAAAGATCATTACCCCCTACCTTTTATTGATCAAATGCTAGAAAGATTATCCAAACACACACAATTTTGCTTTCTAGATGGTTACTCTGGCTTCTCTCAAATACCTGTGTTAGCTGATGATCAATCAAAGACCACTTTTACTTGCCCTTTCGGTACTTTTGCTTATAGACGTATGCCTTTTGTTTTATGTAATGCACCTGCTACCTTTCAAAGATGCATGATGGCTATATTTTCTGACTTTTGTGAAAAGATATGTGAGGTTTTCATGGACGATTTCTCCGTTTATGGATCCTCTTTTGAAGATTGCTTAAGCAACCTTGATCGAGTTTTGTAGAGATGTGAAGAAACTAATCTTGTCTTGAATTGGGAGAAGTGCCACTTTATGGTTAATGAAGGTATTGTCTTGGGTCATAAAATTTCTGAAAGAGGCATTGAAGTTGACAAAGCTAAATTTGATGCTATTGAAAAGATGCCGTGTCCCAAGGACATCAAAGGTATAAGAAGTTTTCTGGGTCATGCCGGTTTTTATAGGAGGTTCATTAAGGACTTCTCAAAAATTTCTCGGCCTCTGACTAATCTATTACAAAAAGATATTCCTTTCGTCTTTGATGATGATTGTGTAGAAGCATTTGAAATACTTAAGAAGGCATTGATTTCTGCAGCTATTTGTTTAGCCACCTGATTGGAATTTACCCTTTGAAATTATGTCTGATGCTAGTGATTATGCTGTAGGTGCTGTTCTAGGGCAAAGAGTTGATAAGAAATTTAATGTTATTCAATATGCTAGTAAAACTCTAGACAATGCCCAGAGAAATTATGCTACTACGTACTGAAAAAGAATTCTTAGCAGTTGTATTTGTTTGCGATAAGTTCAGACCTTATATTGTTGATTCTAAAGTAACTATTCACACTGATCATGCTGCTATTAAATACCTTATGGAAAAGAAAGATGCTAAACCTAGACTTATTAGATGGGTTCTCCTGGTACAAGAATTTGATTTGCATATTATTGATAGAAAGGGAGCTGAGAACCCCGTTGCAGATAACTTGTCTAGGTTAGAAAATGTTCTTGATGACCCACTACCTATTGATGATAGCTTTCCTGATGAACAATTAAATGTCATAAATGCTTCTCGTACTGCTCCATGGTATGCTGATTATGCTAATTATATTGTTGCTAAATTTATACCACCTAGCTTCACATACCAGCAAAAGAAAAAGTTCTTCTATGATTTGAGACATTACTTTTGGGATGACCCACATCTTTATAAAGAAGGAGTAGATGGTATGATTAGACGTTGTGTACCTGAGCATGAACAGGAACAGATCCTACGCAAGTGTCACTTCGAGGCTTATGGAGGACACCATGCTGGAGATAGAACTGCGCACAAGGTATTGCAATCTGGTTTTTATTGGCCTACTCTCTTCAAGGGTGCCCGTAAGTTTGTCTTGTCTTGTGATGAATGTTAAAGAATTGGTAATATTAGTACACGTCAAGAAATGCCTATGAATTATTCACTTGTTATTGAACCATTTGATGTTTGGGGCTTTGATTATATGGGACCCTTTCCTTCCTCTAACGGGTATACATATATTTTAGTCATTGTTGATTACGTCACTAAGTGGGTAGAAGCTATTCCGACTAGTAGTGCTGATCATAACACCTCTATTAAGATGCTTAAAGAAGTTATTTTCCCGAGGTTTGGAGTCCCTAGATACTTAATGACTGATGGTGGTTCACACTTTATTCATGGTGCCTTTCGTAAAATGCTTGCTAAGTATGATGTTAATCATAGAATTGCATCTCCTTATCACCCACAGTCTAGTGGTCAAGTAGAATTAAGTAACAGAGAGCTCAAATTAATTTTGCAAAAGACTATTAACAGATCTAGAAAGAATTGGTCCAAGAAACTTGATGATGCATTATGGGCCTATAGAACTGCATACAAAAATCCTATGGGTATGTCTCCGTACAAAATGGTTTATGGAAAAGCATGTCACTTACCTCTCGAACTAGAACATAAGGCATATTGGGCCATTAAAGAGCTCAATTATGATTTCAAACTTCCTGGTGAGAAGAGGTTATTTGACATTAGCTCACTTGATGAATGGAGAACCTAGGCATATGAAAATGCCAAGCTATTTAAAGAAAAAGTTAAAAGATGGCATGATAAAAGGATACAAAAGCATGAGTTCAATGTAGGTGATTATGTATTGTTATACAACTCTCATTTAAGATTTTTTGCAGGCAAACTCCTCTCTAAATGGGAAGGTCCTTACATCATCGATGAGGTCTATCGTTCCAGTGCCATAAAAATCAACAACTTCGAAGGCACAAATCTGAGGGTGGTGAATGGTCAAAGAATCAAACATTATATCTCAGGTAATCCCATAAATGTTGAAACCAATATTATTGAAATCGTAACCCTGGAGGAATATATAAGGGACACTTTCCAGAATGTTTCAGACTCCGAAAAGGAATATGTATGCGTTACAGTAGGTAAACCGACTCCAAAACAGTTCTAATGGCAATTTTTCTCCGTTTTGGAATATTTAGAAAAATAGGAAAATAAGAAGCAGACCGGAAAGGACACGAGACTTCCACGAGGGTGGAGGGCGCGCCCTACCCCCTTGGGCGTGCCTCTTGCCTCGTGGGCACCTCGTGTGCCCTCCAGACTCCGTTTTCTTGCAAGATACTCCTCCTGGTCGGTAAAAATTCACTATATAATCTCCCGAAGGTTTTGAGCACCGTATCACACAAACACCTCTTGTCTTTGTTTTGAGCTGTTTTATTTGACAAATCTAGGTCGCCATGTCGTCTTCAAGTGCCCCCAAGGACAAGTTCTTCGAGAAGGTCATCAACCCCTACCTCACGGAGGTGCTGCAACACCCTCAAACCATTGAGATGCGTGAGGGGTTGTTGTACATCCGCGATGTTGAGGGACCAAGGAGAACCGGAAGCGTGGAGACAAGGCTCGAGGCAATGGAGCAACAAGTTTTCAAGTGTCAGGAGATGGTGGAGCGTGGACTCGACTCCAATCACATAATGATCACGGAGTTCACCAACAACCACAAGCTAGACGGCAAGGACATTGGGGAGGCCATCTTCAAGCATCATGAGAAAATCGAGCACCTCCAAGCCCAGATCTATGACCTGCAAAATCAAAACTGTGAGTATGAATATAGATTCAAGAGTATGAGTTTGGCTACAGATTTGAGGATTCTGGAGACTCTATCATCCTTCTATGATGGTGAGCCTATGCCTTGGAAGAGGGACGACAAGCCTACACCATCAACAACTCCATCTCCTCCCCCGAAGAAGGAGACATAATCACACGGGTATGGGCACTCCCCTTGGAAACTGCTAAGCTTGGGGGAGTGCCCCGGTATCGTATCACCATCACTTTTATCTTTACCGTTTTTTAGTTCGATCCTTTTGATAATATCTTGATCTAGTAGAATAGAGTTTTAGTATGATTTAGTTGTGAGTTTTGCTTTATGATCCCTCTATGTAATGGAGTCCGTGAGCTATATAATAAAGATTAGTGTTGAGTCAAGGGCTTGCTTATTTTGCTATGATCTTGAGGGAATAGAATAAAAAGAAACAAAGAGATCATATGGATCTTATGGAGAGTAATGACTTCACATATAAGAGTATGACGAATAAAAGTTGTTGAGAGTTGACAAACATAGTTTTGGTCATCGTTACAATTAATAGGTAGTAATAAAGAAAGAGAGGTTCACATATAAATATACTATCTTGGACATCTTTTATGATTATGAGCACTCATTAAAGTATGATATGCTAAAGAGTTGACGTTGGACAAGGAAGACAACGTAATGGGTTATGTTTTCTTACATCTGAGATAAATTATATTGTCATGGATCATCCAACATGTCGAGCTTGCCTTTCCCTCTCATGCTAGCCAATTTCTTTGCACCAAGTAGAGATACTACTTGTGCTTCCAAATATCCCTAAACCCGTTTTTGCCATGAGAGTCCACCATATCTACCTATGGATTGAGTAAGATCCTTCAAGTAAGTTGTCATCGGTGCAAGCAATAAAAATTGCTCTCTAAATATGTATAACTTATTAGTGGGGAGAAAATAAGCTTTATACGATCTTGTGATATGGAAGAAATAAAAGTGACGGACTGCATAATAAAGGTCCATATCACAAGTGGTAATATAAAGTGACGTTCTTTTGCATTAAGATTTTGTGCATCCAACCATAAAAGAGCATGACAACCTCTGCTTCCCTCTGCGAAGGGCCGATCTTTTACTTTTATCTTCTACCTTACATAAGAGTCATGGTGATCTTCACCTTTCCTTTTTACATTTTATACTTTGGCAAGCACAATGTGTTGGAAAGATCCTGATATATATAGCTAATTGGATGTGAGTCTTCATGAACTATTATTGTTTACATTACCCTTGAGGTAAAACTTTGGGAGGCAAAACCATAAGCCCCTATCTTTCTCTGTGTCCGATTAAAACTTCATACCCATAAATATTGCGTGAGTGTTAGCAATTGTGAAAGATTAAAAGATGGTTGAGTATGTGGACTTGCTGAAAAGATCTTATATTGATTCTTTCCTATATTATGATAAATTGCAATTGCCTCAATGACTGAGATTAGAGTTTGCTGGTTCTCAATGAAGTTTATGATTCATATTTGAAATTGCGATTGAATTGTTACTTTAGCATAAGAGATCATATATATCTTGCTGTTCTAAGAATGATCATGATTCCCTCATGTCCGTATTCTATTTTTATCGACACCTCTATCTCTAAACATGTGGACATATTTTTTGATTTCAGCTTTCGCTTGAGGACAAGCGAGGTCTGAGCTTGGGGGAGTTGATACATCCATTTTGCATCATGCTTTTATATTGATATTTATTGCATTATGGCCTGTTATTACACATTATGTCACAATACTTATGCCTATTCTCTCTTATTTTACAAGGTTTACATAAAGAGGGAGAATGCCGGCAGCTAGAATTCTGGGCTGGAAAAGGACCAAATATTAGAGACCTATTCTGCACAACTCCAGAAGTCCTGAAACTTCACGGAAGTTATTTCCAGAATATATAAAAAATGTTGAGCGCAAGAAGTACTAGAGGGGGGCCACCCACCAGCCACGAGGGTGGGGGGCGTGCCCTACCCCCCGGGCGCGCCCCTGCCTTGTGGGCCCCCTGGTGGCCCTCCGATGCCCATCTTCTGCTATATGAGGTCTTTCATCCGAGAAAAAATCAAAAGCAAGCTTTCGGGACGAGACTCCGCCGCCACGAGGCGGAACCTTGGCGGAACCAATCTAGGGCTCTGGCAGAGCTGTTCTGCTGGGGAAACTTCCCTCCAGGAGGGGGAAATCATCACCGTCGTCATCACCAATGATCCTCTCATTGGGAGGGGCCCAATCTCCATCAACAACTTCACCAGCACCATCTCATCTCAAACCCTTGTTCATCTCTTCTATCCAATCTTTGTATCCAAACCTCGGATTTGTACCTGTGGGTTGCTAGTAGTGTTGATTAGTTGATGCTAGTTGGTTTACTTGGTGGAAGATCATATGTTCAGATCCATTATGCATATTAATACCCCTCTGATTATGAACATGAATATGCTTTGTGAGTAGTTACGTTAGTTCCTGTGGACATGGGAGAAGTCTTGCTATTAGTAGTCATGTGAATTTGGTATTCATTCGATATTTTGATGAGATGTATGTTGCCATCCCTCTAGTGGTGTCATGTGAACGTCGACTACATGACACTTCACCATTGTTTGGGCCTAGAGGAAGGCATTGGGAAGTAATAAGTAGATGATGGGTTGCTAGAGTGACAGAAGCTTAAATCCTAGTTTATGCATTGCTTCTTAAGGGGCTAATTTGGATCCATATGTTTCATGCTATGGTTAGGTTTACCTTAATACTTTTGTTGTAGTTGCGGATGCTTGCAATAGGAGTTAATCATAACTGGGATGCTTGTCCAAGTAAGGGCAGCACCCAAGCACTAGTCCACCCACATATCAAATTATCAAAGTACCAAACGCGAATCATATGATCGTGATGAAAACTTGCTTGATGATAATTCCCATGTGTCCTCAGGAGCGCTTCACTTCATATAAGAGTTTGTCCAGGATTGTCCTTTGCTACAAAAAGGATTGGGCCATCTTGCTGCACCTTATTTACTTTTATTACTTGCTACTCGTTACCAATTACCTTATCACAAAACTATCTGTTACCGATAATTTCATTGCTTGCAGA
The DNA here is from genome assembly GCF_056163025.1 of Triticum urartu. Lineage (NCBI taxonomy): Eukaryota > Viridiplantae > Streptophyta > Magnoliopsida > Poales > Poaceae > Triticum > Triticum urartu. The sequence continues at coordinate 126,372,596 of NC_141875.1, forward strand.
GAATACCTTGCTGAAAACCGCTTATCATTTCCTTCTGCTCCTCGTTGTGTTCGACACTCTTACTTATCGAAAGGACTATGATAGATCCCCTATACTTGCGGGTCATCAACCCGCTTCTGTGCGGGAGAATATAGCTGGTTGGCTCGTAGAAGCAACAGTACCAGCGACCCCGACACTTCTGAGGTGTGGGACGACAATGGAAGGCCGCGACACAACAAAAATAAGCGTCGAAACAACAACGACGAAACAGAGGATACGACAGTAAACGCCGGATTCAGTGGCTCTAAATCCGGTCAGCGGAAGAAGCCGTTCAATGGAAATAGGGAAGGTCCCTCCAATTTGGATAAAATATTGAATAGGCCTTGCCAGATTCATGGCACCCCTCACAAGCCTTCCAACCACAGCAACAGAAACTGCTTGGGTTTTTTAACAAGCTGGTAAATTAAATACCGAACATAAGGGGAAAGGACCTCAAAGCGAGGACGATGATGAGTCTCTCCCTCTGAACACTGGAGTATTAAAGAAGTTTCCCCTCGAGGTAAAAACGGTGAACATGATATATGTCACCCACATCCCTAAGAGAAAGCAAGCACACATTAAGGGACGTCTACGCCGTAGAGCCTGTCGCCCCAAAATTCAACCCATGGTCGGTTTGTCCGATCACCTTCGATCGCAGGGACCACCCAACCAGTATCCATCACAGAGGTTCGGCAGCCCTAGTACTCGATCATATATTCGATGGATACAATCTCACTAGAGTCCTTATGGACGGCGGTAGCAACCTAAACTTGATCTATCAAGATAATGTCCATAAAATGGGTATCGACCCCTCCAGAATCAAGCCCAGTAATACTACCTTTAAAGGAGTAATACCCAGCGTGGAGGCCTGCTGCACGGGCTCCTTAACACTTGAAGTAGTATTCGGCTTTCCAGACAACTTCCAAAGCAAAGACTTGATCTTCGACATCGTCCCTTTTCGTAGTGGTTATCATGCACTGCTCGGACGAACAGATTTCGCCCGTTTTAATGCGGTCCCGCACTACGCTTACCTGGAGCTCAAATTCCTTGGACCTCACGGCGTCATCATAGTAAATGGGAATATGGAGCGCTCCCTCCGAACTGAGGAGCACACCGCAGCCCTAGCAGCTGAAGTACAGGGCGGCCTCATCAAGCCGAACAACTCATCAGTCATCAAGACCCATGACACTGCTAAGAGAGTACGATCGGCATCACAATGCGATGGCATGGTGGAACCGGAGCTTAAATAGCAATTTAGCCTCTTCCGACCGCCCCATAAGGTTGCAGCATATGTGCCGCGCGTACATCACTATGCACTTAAAATACCTTGGGCAGCGCCGGAGGCACACTGCGGAAAAGGTTTATAGTACGGCTTGACCCTATTCGGACCTTACATATTTTCTCCACTTCGGGTTCGTTAAAAAAACCTGCTGACTCTACGGTTGTACATGGGCTCTTTTCTAGGACCCTCCGTTTCGCAGACGACCATCGATTCCTCCTCTCAAAGGATTACTCACCAAGGAGAAACAACGCAGACGTGCAGCAGGGCATCATTGGGATTTTCGAATCACTACTTTTAGGCCATGTGTAAACTCTTGGCATGTAAAATGGCCTTGATATCTATGGCATTATCTGCAATAACACGTCTCGATGTCTTAATAGGGGTATAAAGGAAGTAGTTGATTACCACCTTTTGTTTGGTACCCATTTATTTTCTATTATCACCTGTATTCCCCCCACTTCAGACTGCCACAGGTGCCGGCCTTAACACCGGGGGCTATACTCGGCCCTGCACATCCCAAGTCCAAACTCCCTTAGGGAACTCTTCGGCATCCTGGATATTGCATTATATGCATCGGCTCCAATGTACCTATAATTTTTTATCGTTCCATGCTCTCATATTATCATTCTTGGATGTTTTACAATCATTTTATAGTCATTTTATATCATTTTTTGTACTAACCTATTGACATAGTGCCAAGTGCCAGTTGTTGTTTTTGCATGTTTTTTACATAGTAGGAAATCAATACCAAATGGAGTCCAAATGCAGCAAAACTTTTTGTGGATTTTTTTGGACCACAAGGCATCCAATGGGCCGAAGAAGGACCTGGGGCAGCTCCGAGGGGAGCACAACCCACCAGGTCACGCCTGGAGGCCCAAGCGCATCCTGGTGGGTTGTGCCCACCTCGGGTGCCCCTTGGACCACCTCTTTACTCTATAAATACCCCAATATTCCAGAAACCCTAGGGGAGTTGACGAAAATCAATTCCATCCGCCACAAAATCCAGAACCATCAGATCCAATCTAGACAACATCACAGAGGGGTTTACCACTTCCATTGGTGCCTCTCCGATGTTGCGTGAGTAGTTCTTTGTAGACCTTCGGGTCCGTAGCTAGTAGCTAGATGGCTTCCTCTCTCTCGTTTGATTCTCAATACAATGATCTTTTGGAGATCCATATGATGTAATTCTTATGCGGTGTGTTTGTTGGGATCCAATGAACTTTGAGTTTATGATCAGATCTATCTCTTTTTATCCATGAAAATTATTTGAGTTTCTTTGATCTCTTATATGCATGATTGCTTATAGCCTCGTATTTCTTCTATGATATTTGGGTTTTGTTTGGCCAACTTGATCTATTTATCTTGCAATGGGAAGAGGTGCTTTGTAGTGGGTTCGATCTTATGGTGCTTGACCCCATTGACAGAAGGAGAACCGACACGTATGTATCATTGCTACTAAGGATAAAACGATGGGGTCTATTTCTACATAAACAGATCTTGTCTACATCATGTCATCGTTCTTATTGCATTACTCCGTTTCTCCATGAACTTAATACACTAGATGCATGTTGGATAGCGGTCGATGAGTGGAGTAATAGTAGTAGATGTAGGCAGGAGTCGGTCTACTAATCTTGGATGTGATGCCTATGTAATGATCATTGCCTGGATATGGTCATGATTATTTGAAGTTCTATCAATTGCCCAACAGTAATTTGTTTACCCCCCGTTTGCTATTTTTCACGAGAGAAGCCCCTAGTGAAACCTACGTCCCTCGGGTCTCTTTCTTATATTATCTGCCTTTGCGATCTATTTTATTTTCCTTTTAACTTCAGGTCTATTAAACCAAAAATACAAAACTACATTGCTGCAATTTATTTTATTTGGCGTTCGGTCTATCAATATTTAGAACTCTCTCACGTCCGTTTGCCAATTTGTGGCACCATTACCCGAAAGGGATTGACAACCCCTTTTACACGTCGGGATGCGAGTATTTGTTATTTGTGCGCAGGTGCTGTTTATGTAGTGTTGCTTGGTTCTCCTACTGGTTCGATAACCTTGGTTTCATCACTGAGGGAAATACCTACCATCGCTATGCTACATCATCCCTTCCTCTTTGGGGAAATACCGACGTAGCTTCAAGCCGCATCAAAAGGAATTTCTGGCACCGTTGCCGGGGAGCACTCATCAACATCTACCAGGTTCCTAATCACAAATCTCATCTCCTCACAATTTACATTATTTGCCATTTTCCTCTCGTTTTCATCTCCCCCACTTCACAAAAATTTGCCTTTTTATTCGCCTTCTTTTTCGTTCACCATTTTCTCGTTCGATCTCTTCTTTGCTATCTTTGCTTGTGTTTCCATGTGTCTTCTATTTTCTTGCATCTTCGCTTGCTAAAAATCTGTTGTTATGGATCCTCATCCACTTGCTAATCTTTTCAAGAGATCCAATTATGGTGAACCAATTGCTAGTGATTTGAGTGCACTAGGTTATCATTATGAAGTTTTGCCTGCGATTCGTGAATCTGAAAATTGTGATGAAGAAATTTATGAAGTCATTCATGATAGCTCCTTGAATGAAAAGCATGATTGCAATGATTTTACTATAAATTATATCAATATCAATTGTGCTAATAATATGCAAAACCCCAAGCTTGGGGATGCTAATTTTGCTATGTCCACTACTTGTTGCAATGATCATGATTGGGGTGATTCTTCTTATGATCTTGAAAATTTATTTAAGCCTCATGATGAATATGTTTACATTAATATTGAAAGTGAGTTTGGAAGAGCGTCAAATTTAGGTAAAAGTAATCCTACATATTTGGAGAGTGTTCAATCTTACGAAATTTTTGATGAAAGTGGGTTTGGAGAGGTCATGACTTTAGTTGATGTTAATCTCACTATCTTGGAAGATTATAAAACTCTTATGCATGTGGATCATGAAGAGAAAATTTTATATGATAGCTATATTGTTGAATTTGATCATGATCCTACATGTAATTATTATGAGAGAGGAAAATATGGTTGTAGAAATTTGCATGTTACTAAATTACCTCTCGTTATGTTGAGATTTCTATTGTTTCTTTCTTCTTCCTTGCATATGCTAGTTTTTGTTTCTCTTGATAATTTGTTTTCCTATAAAATTCCTATTCATAGGAAGTATGTTAGACTTAAACGTGTTTGTCACATGTTTCATGATGCTCTCTTTGCATTTCAATTATTATCTTTTGTGTGAGCATCGTTGAAATTGTATGCCTAGCTAAGGGTGTAAAACGATAGCGTTTGTTGGCAGGTAACCCAATGAATAAATTTTATTTCTGCTTTTCGCTTTCTGTTCTTGAGTGTTAGCACAATTATGCTACTATTATGATTGTGTTTTTTCTGTTTTAGTTAGTGTTTGTTCCAAGGAAAGCCTTTAGGATCTTCTTGGGTGATAGTTGTTTGATTCTGCTGAAAACAGAAACTTTTGCGCTCACGAAAACAATTCTCATTTTTAACCAAAGAGCGATAAAATACCAATTCTTTTTACGGAATATTAATATACAAATTTCTCAGGCTTTCCTAAGTGGACGTGACTAATGTCCGATTGGTCGCCTGTTAGTGACAGATCCGGACGACCTTCGATCGCTCTTCCCGCTGCGTCGTTAATTCGATCCTCCCTCTTCCCACAGATTTTATTTCTTCTTGATTTTCTTCCCACCGATTTTTATTCTCACCTCAGTTCACAGACATTTTTTACTCGTCTTGTTTTATATCAATTAGTCTAGATAGTGGAGAAAAATAAATAAAGTTCTTAAAAGGGGACTTGAACTTTGGTCTCCTGAGTAGCTAATACAGCCACTAACCAACTCACCCTTCTTTTTTTATTGTCCACCATACATAAACAAGGGTATTTGAACCCTTCTTCTTTCTATAATATTAGCGAAAAATAGTCTTGATAACTTGGAATAAGCAACCTGATAACTATCACATGACCATCATGGTAACGTCAACATAACGCCCTGATAACAAATAACATGACAAAGGTTGACAACTCTATCATTAGAATGCTGATAAGCGAGAGAAGCATGCTAAGTTTAGCATGGGCAACATGAAAACTTTACACGAAGATTATTGGGATATATTTCAACAACTTTTCCCCAGTGAAAATTTACTATGGTGTTTGAATCTAAGTTATTGGCTACAAAAAATACCACTCTTTTTGCACATATGTTATGCATTCTGGTTACCGGGGTATATTTTCAACAACGAAAAATCGTCTGGTCAAGGTTACCGTGGTGTTTATATGTAAATTACCAGGTGTGGATGCATATATTATCATGTTATTTACACAGAAATTATCGGGCGTATGTTTTCAACAATTTTTTCACCTGGTTCAAAGTTATTGTGGTGTTCGTACCTAAGTTATCAGATCTATAGTGCTTAAATGATCATGTTATCTACATAGCAATTACCGGGGTATATTTTCAACAACAAAAAGTGTCTGGTCAAGGTTACCGGCATGTTTATATGTAAGTTATCATATGTGGATGCGTATATTATCATGCTATTTACATAAAAATTATCGGGTGTATGTTTTCAATAATTTTTTCATCTGATTCAAAGTTACCTCGGTATTTGTACCTGTTATCAGGTCTACAGTGCTTAAATAATCATGTTATTTACACAAACGTTATCACGGTGGTTTCGATAACAAAAAAAACGACTGTTAAGGTTAGTGATAACCCACAAGTATAGGGGATCAATTGTATCCTCTTTCGATAAGTAAGAGTGTCGAACCGAACGAGGAGCTAAAGGTAGAACAAATATTCCCTCAAGTTCTGTCGACCACCGATACAACTCTACGCACGCTTAACGTTCACTTTACCTAGAACAAGTACGAAACTAGAAGTACTTTGTAGGTGTAACGGGATAGGTTTGCAAGAATATAAAGAGCACGCAAATAAAAACTAGGGGCTTTTTAAGGTAAAGAAGCAATAAAGTTAGTATAGCGAGTGTGGAAAAGTGGTGGTAGGAGTTGCGAAATTGTCCCTAAGCAATTGACTACTTTACTAGACTGATAGCAAGTTTTATGTGGGAGAGGCCACTGCTAGCATGTCATCCCTGAGTTGGAATTCTACGCACTTATGATTGGAACTATTAGCAAGCATTCGCAGCTACTAACGTTCATTAAGGTAAAACCCAACCATAGCATTAAGATATATTGGTCCCCCTTCAATCCTGTATGCATCAATTTCTATGCTAGGTTGAAGCTTCTGTCACTCTTTCCCTCCAATACATAGTCCAATCAACATACAACTAACCCTATGGTGTGATCCACGCGCGCGCTCATATGATGGGCACCAAAGGACAACAGCATAACCACAAGCAAATTAAACCAATCATAGCAATTCACCAATTACCAATAGGACAACGAAAATCTACTCAGACATCATAGGATGCCAACACATCATTGGATAATAATATGAAGCATAAAGCACCATGTTCAAGTAGAGGGTACAGCGGGTTGCGGGAGAGTGGACCGCTGTAGATAGATGGGGGAAGGTGATGAAGATGTTGGTGAAGATGACAGAGGTGTTGGTGTAGATTGCGGTGCTGATGATGGGCCCCGACGGCGTTTCGGTGCAACCGGAAGAGAGGGGGAGAGGGCCCCCCTTCTTCTTCCTTGACCTTATCCCTAGATGGTAGAAGGGTTTCCCCTCTGGTCCATGGCCTCCATGGAGGCGGAGGGTCGAGAGCCCCTCTGAGATTGGATTTGTCTCTCTGTTTCTTCCTTTTTCTGCGTTCCAGATTCTAGCCTTTCACCGTTCTTATATTCCCGGAGATTCATAACTCCGATTGAGCTAAAATTTTAACAGGATTTTCATCTGGATATTGGCTTTCTTGCGGCCAAAGAAGGGCACCAACCGCCTTACAGGGTGGCCACGAGGGCCCATGGCACTCCTGACCCCCTGGGGCGCGCCCCCTGCCTCGTGGTCCCCTCGGCCATCGTCTCGCGTTGATTCTTCTTCCCAAAAATCACATATATTCCAAAAAAATATCCGTCGGTTTTTATCCCGTTTGGACTCCGTTTGATATGGATTTTCTGCAAAACAAAAAACATGCAACAAACATGAACTGGCACTGGGCACTGGATCAATATGTTAGTCCCAAAAAATAGTATAAAAAGTTGCTAAAAGTATATGAAAGTTATATAATATTGGCATGGAACAATAAATAATTATAGATACGGCGGAGACGTATCAGCATCCCCAAGCTTAATTCCTGCTCGTCCTTGAGTAGGTAAATGATAAAAAAGATAATTTTTGATGTGGAATGCTACCTAGCATAATCTTGATTATGTAATCTAATCATGGCATGAATATTAAGACATGAGTGATTCAAAGCAATAGTCTATCATTTGACATTAAGACAATAATACTTCAAGCATACTAATAAAGCAATCATGTCTTTTCAAAATAACATGGCCAAAGAAAGTTATCCCTACAAAATCATATGGTCTGGCTATGCTCCATCTTCACCACACAAAGCATTCAAATCATGCACAACCCCGATGACAAGCCAAGAAATTGTTTCATACTTTTGATGTTCTCAAACCTTTTCAACTTTCATGCAATACATGTGTGTGAGCCATGGATATAGCACCATAGGTGGAATAGAATATGATGGTGGAGGTTGTGTGGAGAAGACAAAAAGGAGAAAGTCTCTCATCGACGCGTCTAATCAACGGGCTATGGAGATTCCCATCAATTGATGTCAATGTGAGGAGTAGGGATTGCCATGCAACAGATGCACTAAGAGCTATAAGTGTATGAAAGCTCAAACTGAAACTAAGTGGGTGTGCATCCAACTTGCTTGCTCATGAAGACCTAGGGCATTTGAGGAAGCCCATCGTTGGAATATACAAGCCAAGTTATATAATGAAAATTCCCACTAGTATATGAAAGTGATTACTCAGGAGACTCTCTATATGAAGAACATGGTGCTACTCTGAAGCACAAGTGTGGTAAAAAGATAGTAACATTGTCCCTTCTCTCTTTGCTCTCATTTTATTAGTTTTTTTTTCTCTTTTTTGTAGGCTTCTTTGGCCTCTCTCTCTATTTGCGGGGGGGGGGGGGGGGGGCTTCTTTGGCCACTTCTATTTTGATAACCTCACATGGGACAATGTTCTAATAATGATGATCATCACACTTTTATTTACTTTCAACTCAATATTACAACTTGATACTAGAACAAAGATATGACTCTATATGAATGCCTCCGACGGTGTATCGAGATGTGCAATGATCTAGCGTAGCAATGACATAAAAAAATGGACAAGCCATGAAAACATCATGCTAGCTATCTTACGATCATGCAAAGCAATATGACAATAAATGCTCAAGTCATGTATATGAAGATGATGGAAGTTGCATGGCAATATATCTCGGAATGGATATGGAAATGCCATAATAGGTAGGTATGGTGGTTGTTTTGAGGAAGATATAAGGAGGCTGATGTGTGATAGAGCGTATCATATCACGGGGTTTGGATGCACCGGCGAAGTTTGCACCGACTCTCAAGGTGAGAAAGGGCAATGCACGGTACCGAAGAGGCTAGCAATGATGGAAGGCTGAGAGTGCGTATAATCCATGGACTCAACATTAGTCCTACAGAACTCACATACTTATTGCAAAAATCTATTAGTCATCGAAACAAAGTACTTCGCGCATGCTCCTAGGGGGATAGATTGGTAGGAAAAGGCCATCGCTCGTCCCCGGCCGCCGCTCATAAGGAAGACAATCAATAAATACATCATGCTCCAACTTCGTTACATAACGGTTCACCATACGTGCATGCTACGGGAATCACAAACTTCAACACAAGTATTTCTACAATCCACAACTACCCACAAGCATGACTCTAATATCACCATCTTTATATCGCAAAACTATTGCAAGGAATCAAACATATCATATTCAGTGATCTACAAGTTTTATGTAGGATTTTATGACTAACCATGTGAATGACCAATTCCTGTCATCTCTCTAAATAGATATAAGTGAAGCAAGAGAGTTTAATTCTTTCTACAAAAGATATGCTCACGCTCTAACAAATATAAGTGAATCAAAAGAGCATTCTACAAATGGCGGTTTTCTATGTGAAGAGAAACAGGCAATCCAAACTTCAAATGATATAAGTGAAGCACATGAAGCGTTCTATAAAGCCATACTCAAAAGATATAAGTGAAGTGCAATGAGCATTCTATAAATCAACCGTGGACTATCTGATACCAGCATGGTGCATCAAAGAAAAGTGAAAACTAAATGCAAAAGATGCTCCAAGATTTGCACATATCACATGAACGAAACGAAACCGAAAACATACCGATACTTGTTGAAGAAAGATGGGATGCCTTTTGGGGCATCCCCAAGCTTATACGCTTGACTCTCCTTGGATAGTTACTTGGGGTGCCTTGGGAATCCCCAATCTTGAGCTCTTGCCTCTGCTCCTTCTCCTCATATCGAGACCTCCTCAATCTTTGATCACTTCATCCACACAAAACTCAACAGAAAGCTCGGTAAGATCCGTTAGTATAATAAAGCAAATCACTACTCTAAGTATTGTTGCAAACCAATTCATATTTTGTTTTTGCGTTTTACCTACTGTAATATAACTTTCCCATGGCTTAATCCACTGATAGAAATTGATAGTTTCATCAAAACAAGCAAACTATGCGTCAAAAACAGAATCTGTCTTAAACAGGAAAGTCTGTAGTAATCTGAACATTCACCATACTTCTGGTACTCCAAAAATTCTGAAAAAATTAGGAAAGATAAAAATTTGTATATAAATACAGCGCAAAAAGTTTCAAAACCGTTTGACATTCAAGTAAAAAATGTAAAATCGCGCACTATAGCCAAAGTTTCTATTTTGCACCGCACAAACCAACAAGCAATGTAAACATCCTAAAGGCAAATCTTGGCACATATTTTTGTTTTTAAACTTTATAAAAGCACACAACAGAAATAAATGACTCTCTAAAACTTCCGGGTTGTATCATTGGTAGCACTTTCTTTAAAGCCATTAAGCTAGGCATATAGTGCTCAAGTAATGGATCCACCCGGATCCCAAGGTATATCAAAGCCAATCTTAATTAACAATGATTTGTCATTTAGTAGTGAGCACAGAGTAACATATATCATGCAACAACGAAGTCTAACTCTCTTCCTATGCATCAGCATGTCATAAAAAAACAATTCATGCACACATAGTAAAGGCCAATGCATAGTATAAACAGTTTCTTGCAATTTTATCATATTGGAAACATGGAGAGGCGGAGATGTAGTTCCTCTCTCATAATAATTGCAAGTAGGAGAAGCAAGCACATGCATATTATATCTATCAAAATCATCATGTGTAGTAGTAAAACGCAACCCATCAATATAATCCTTAATAAGGGCAAACTTCTCCGATATAGTGTAGTCGGGAGAATTCAAAAAGATAATAGGACTATCATGCATGGGTGCAATAGCAACAATTTCATGTTTAACATAAGGAACTATAGCAAGTTCATCTCCATAAGCATAATTCATATTGACATCTTGGCCACAAGCATAGCAAGCATCAAGTTCATCAAAAAGGGATATTTCAAACGAATCAACAGGATCATAGCAATTATCATGGCATTCATCCTTCGGTAAATTCGAAGGGAAATTAAACAATGTATGAGTTGAAGAGTTACTCTCATTAGAAGGTGGGCATGGGTAACTAATCCGCTCTTCCTCCTTTTGTTCTTCGCTCTCCTCATCATCTTTTTCATCCAATGAGCCCACAGTTTCATCCATTCCTTCTTCCATAGACTCCTGCAAAATATTAGTCTCTTCTTGGACAACGGAGGAGTCCTAAATATATGGTTTAACATAGGAATTAGAAGCATAATTATCATAATAATATTTAAGTATGGAAAAAATTTCAGATATGTAAAGAGTAGCATCATAATTTCCAATCAAAGAAGCAATTTCATAAGCACCCTTAAAAGCAACAAATTCTTCAGTTTGTTGAACATCATAGTAATTATAAACACCCTTAGCATACGAAGATATCATTCCATTATCACTAAACTCACATTGGTAGGGAAGGTGTTTCTTAGGGTCTTCAGAACGACAAGTAAAATCATATATTTCACATTAATTCCAAGCATAGCACTGCAAACGATGAATTTGATCCAGTAAAAGTTTCCTTTTTGAGATAAGCGGTGTCACACATAACAAGCATGCTCATCTAAAGATTTAACCTCAACTAAGCTAGTTGGGGTTTCAGCACGAGCACATAGGGATCAAAGATGATCCAAGTAAAAAGCTTCAGGAGTGTGATAGATTTTGAGTGGTTCTTCAATCATTGGTTCAGTAGGTACCACTAATTTTTTTGGTATTTTGCGTTTCCTACCCATAACTAAAGATAGAGAACAACTTAGAATAGCAAATAAAAATTACTTAGTGATAAAGCAAACAAGCACACACGAGCATATTCACCCCACGCTATAACTCCCCGGCAACGGTGCCAGAAAAAGGTCTTGATAACCCACAAGTATAGGGGATCAATTGTAGCCTCTTTCGATAAGTAAGAGTGTTGAACCCAACGAGGAGCTAAAGGTAGAACAAATATTCCTTCAAGTTCTATCGACCACCGATACAAATCTACGCACGCTTAACGTTCGCTTTACCTAGAACAAGTATGGGACTAGAAGTACTTTGTAGGTGTAACGGGATAGGTTTGCAAGAATATAAATAGCACGTAAATAAAAACCAGGGGCTTTTTAAGTTAAAGAAGCAATAAAGTTAGTATAGCGAGTGTGGAAAAGTGGTGGTAGGAGTTGCGAAATTGTCCCTAAGCAATTGACTACTTTACTAGACCGATAGCAAGTTTTATGTGGGAGAGGCCACTGCTAGCATGTCATCCCTGACTTGGAATTCTATGCACTTATGATTGGAACTATTAGAAAGCATCCGCAACTACTAACGTTCATTAAGGTAAAACCCAACCATATCATTAAGATATATTGGTCCCCCTTCAATCCCGTATGCATCAATTTCTATGCTAGGTTGAAGCTTTTGTCACTCTTGCCCTCCAATACATAGTCCTATCAACATACAACTAACCCTATGGTGTGATCCACGCACGCGCTCATATGATGGGCACCAAAGGACATCAAAATAACCACAAGCAAATTAAACCAATCATAGCAATTCACCAATTACCGATATGACAACGAAAATCTACTCAGACATCATAGGATGGCAACACATCATTGTATAATAATATGAACCATAAAGCACCATGTTCAAGTAGAGGGTACATCGTGTTGCGGGAGAGTGGACCGTTGTATATAGATGGGGGAAGGTGATGAAGATGTTGGTGAGTATGATGGAGGTGTTGGTGTAGATTGCGGTGATGATGATGGCCCCGGTGGCATTCCGGCGCCACCGGAAGAGAGGGGGAGAGGGCCCCCCTTCTTCTTCTTCTTCTTCCTCCTTGACCTTCTCCCTAGATGGGAGAAGGGTTTCCCCTCTGGTCCATGGCCTCCATGGCGGCGGAGGGGTGAGAGCCCCTCCGAGATTGGATCTGTCTCTCTGTCTCTCTCTGTTTCTGCCTTTTTCTGCGTTCCAGATTCTGGCCTTTCACCGTATCTTATATTTCCGGTGATCCGTAACTCCGATTGGGCTGAAATTTTAACACGATTTCTATCTGGATATTGGCTTTCTTGCGGCGAAAGAAGGGCAGCAACCGCCTTATGGGGTGGCCATGAGGGCCCAGGGCGCGCCCCTTGCCTCGTGGCCCCCTTGGGCATCGTCTTGCGTTGATTCTTCTTCCCAAAAATCACATATATTCCAAAAAAATCTCTATCAGTTTTATCCCGTTTGGACTCCGTTTGATATGGATTTTCTGCGAAACAAAAAACATGCAACATACAGGAACTGGCACTGGGCACTGGATCAATTTGTTAGTCCCAACAATTAAAAATTATAGATACGATAGAGACGTATCAGTTAGCACGGTGTTTGTATTTAAGTTATCATGTGTGGATGCATATATTATCATGGTATTTTCACATAAGTTATCGGGTGTATGTTTTCAATACTTTTTACCTGGTCAAAGTTATCGCGGTGCTTGCACCTAAGTTATGAGGTCTACGGTGCTTGAATGATCATGTTATTCACACAGAATTTATGGGGGTTATTTTTAACAACAAAAAATTATTTGGTCGAGGTTACCATGGTGTTTGCATTTAAATTATGAGATTTGGATGTGTATATTATCATGATATTTACACATAAGTTATCAGGTTTTTAATATTTTTTTCATGTAGTCAAAGTTACCGCGGTGCTTATACGTAAGTTATCAGGTATATGGTGCTTAAATAATCATACTATTTACACAGAAATTCCCCCGTTTTAGTAAAAAAATCCGAGTCAAATTTCGTGTAGATATGAAAATCACATTGCCTTTTAGTTCTTCAGAAAAAAGAGACATTAGTGAGATGGTTGCTTAGTTAAATTAACTACTACATCATGCATAGTTCTAGTCACTTGGTTGGCAAAAAACTTGTCTGGACTTGATTCTACTGTTCGTTTGGCACCTAGGAGCAGAAACTCCATGTTAAAACACTGTCTTTCTTATTATTTACGTAGAAGCTGGCCTAGCTTAGTTGGTAGAAGGGCAATGGCTTATCTTTGATGGCTTGGGTTCCAATCCAGGAATGCGTTTTATTTTATTTTTATTGTTTGAAAGAGAACGGTAGTGCGAGAGATAAACGGGACGGGGAAGAGAACTTCGAGAGAAAAATGGGATCGAGAGAAAATATCAGCAAGAGAAAGACGCGAGGATAAGAAAAAATGGGCGGTTCGCTCGCGAACTATCAGCTAGCGTCGTTCGATCCAGAATAAACGGAATCCATGTCATGCGGATCTGTTGCAAAATTTCTCCCGATAGGAAATTAGCTATTCTATTCCTAATTTATCAAGATTTTTGGAGTTACATAAGTATTCTAAATATCCAGATTGCTACATATTGTTCTATTGTTAACAGATTCAGTTTTTTTTGCGTTGTGTGCTTGTTTTGATTATTCTATGGTTTTCTTTGATGAGTTTTTGCCATAGAAAAGTTGGAATATAGTAGATATAATGCAAGAATAAAATATGAATTGGTTTTCTACAGCACTTATAGTAGTGATTTGGTTTCTTATACTAACGGATCTCATGAAGGTTTTGTTGAGTTTTGTGTGATTGAACTTTTCAAGTTTTGGGTTATCTTACGATGTGTGAAGAAATAAGGACTAAGGAGAGCCTAAGCTTGGGGATGCCCATGGCATCCCCCACTATGATCGAAAGAGAAGCAAGCAACTAAGCTTGGGGATGCCCTGAGTGGCATCCCCTCTTTTGTAGCGACCAGACCTCAAACAGTCTGATCTCTGTGCTCCGGTGTCATCCCTGGATCAGTAATGCTGACACCACACAGTACTCGGAGGATTTATAGCAGAGTAGCAATCACACACTTATTACATCGGGTGTCTCAAAAGAGAATTTATTACAATAAATATGGCTTAAGGCCATCTAATAACGATAACAGCGGAAGGCTTGGAAGGTAAGTGAGTCCATCAACTCCAACGGCATCACTGAGTATAGAACCACGACCTAAAACTCCTTAATCGTCGTCTGAAAAGTCTGCAACATTAACGTTGCAGCCCGAAAACGGGTCAGCACATGGAATATGCTGGCAAGGTAACACATAGAGAGTAATGGAATGCAACAACTATACTATATGCATATTTGGCTGGTGGAAAGCTATATGGTTACTGTTTTTGCGTAAAGCCAATTTTTCCCTACTTCAAAGGAATAAATTTAATTACTATCATGGTGGTTGTTGAACATTGAGAATGGTTGAAAGCATTCTCAATCCCAATTAAGCATCATCATTAAACCCAACAAAATTAATTTTTGAGTAACATGTTGAGATTCACATGATAATCCAGGTACTAGATACTCAAGAATGTCCATAACCGGGGACACGGCTAACCATGATTAGTTTGTTACACTCTGCAGAGGTTTGCACACTTTTCCCCACAAGACTCGATCGCCTCCGTTGGATTTCTCGCACTACATGGTGTTTGAGAAACGGATGACCGAGACACAGTCTTTCAGAAGCGCTAGCACCTTACGATGGATAGACCGGTACACCTACTTTCCCCTACATCTGCTAGTCTACCCTATAAGAGTTCGCACGACTTAATCAACTATGCCAGATCCCATAATGGCTTGTGGCTGCACACGGAAGTTTCTAGTATGAATAATCTCATGATCCCTTTGAGCCTGGGTGGCGGTCCAAAAGAAAAACAGGCAAGTCCTGGAATACCCAGGTGCCTCAATCCACCCAGATGTGTGTTAGGTTGCCACCTTAGATAAACCATTAATTAACAATCTCACATCTGTCATGGATATCACTCACCCAATCCACGTCTACTAGCATAGCATGGCATAATAAGCAAACGTAGAAGTAACTCCCAAAGGTTTGATAATAAACAGGTAATAGGTACTACCTCATCTACTTCCCATCCCACAATTTAATTAGATCCTAATCATGCAATGTGTGAGGATTGATCTAATGCAATAAAACTGGGTTGTAGAAAAAGATATGATCAAAGTGTTACTTGCCTTGCTGATGATCCGCGAAACCTAGAGATTCGAAGTAACAGGCGGTGCACTCCGGGTATTCTATCGCAGACAAACAAACAAGCATACAATAAGTACTCATCTAATGCATAGGTAAAACTCAAATAGAAGATCTAACCAGAAAGTTCAACTTAAGAACCCTGGTTTGCAAAAAGAATCAAATGGAACGAAGCAAAAGAAATCAAAGAGCGAAGAAAACAACTTCGTTCTAGTAATCTGGATCTAAGTCAAATTTTACAGTAGCAAAAACTTGTTTAAGTTGATTATTCGGAAAAAGGGTTTCGAGACGAAACTCCAGGCGCTTGAATCGCCTGATTCCGATAAACAAGCGAAAAGTTATACTAAAATGAAAATCGGATCAGAAATCGCGATCAGAAAATAACCGCAGAAAAATCTGACGAAAAAGACAATGACGAACAGATTTTTTTTTAAAAAACGGCACGGAAGTCGAGGCGGCGGCGAACCTCGGGCGGCGCGCGGCTCCGGCGGGTCGGCGGCGGGGCGGCGGCTGGCGGCGGCGGCGGCGGCGGGGCTGGGGCTGGCCTAGGGTTAGGATTTCGGCGGGTGGGCTCTCTCGGGCCCGGGGCAGCGCCTTATAAAGGCCCCGGCCAGGGAGTCCTGGCTGAGTACGGCCCAAGGTCGGTTCCACGTTTTTTTAAATAATTCCGCTCGGAAGAAAAAAATAAAAAGAAATACTAAACGGACTCCAAAAATCATGAAATAAATTTTGCCGGGTTTCTAAAATCAAGCCCGATAAAGTGAATATTTATTTGGGCCCTAAATGCAATTTTGAAAAACGCGCATTTTTCCTAAATTCAAATAAAAAACCGAAAAACTCCAAAATAAAACTTATTTGATTTTTTTATTAAATCCTCAATATTTCTATATTTTGGGAAAGTCATTTTATTCCCTCTCTCATATTTTTGTAATAGAAATAATTGATGATAAAATAAATAAAATCAAATGATCCTATTTACATAATTTGAGAAAACTCAAATATGTAAATAACGAAATCCCCAACTCTCTTCGTGGGTCCTTGAGTTGCTTAGGATTTTCTAGGATCAAAACCAAAAGCAAATAAAATATGATATGCATGATGATCTAATGTATAACATTCCAAATTGAAAATTTGGGATGTTACAAACCTACCCCCCTTAAGATGAATCTCGCCCTCGAGATTCAGGTTGGCTAGAAAATAGGTGAGGGTGGTCCTTGAGTAAATCTTCCTCTCGCTCCCAGGTGGCTTCATCCTCCGTGTGGTGGCTCCACTGAACTTTGCAAAACTTGATAACCTTGCTGCGAGTGACTCGGCTGGCAAACTCGAGAATCTTGACTGGTTTCTCCTCATAGGTCAAATTGTTATCCAACTGAATTACTTCTAATGGCACTGTGTCTCTCAAAGATATGTCAGCCATCTCCGCGTGACACTTCTTCAACTGAGAAACGTGGAACACATCATGAACTCCTGTCAATCCTTCTGGCAATTCCAACTTATAGGCCACTTCTCCCATACGCTCCAAAACTCGATATGGCCCTACAAATCGTGGCGCTAACTTCCCCTTAACTCCAAAGCGCTTAATCCCTCGAAGTGGGGATACTCGAAGATAAGCTCTATCTCCGACTTTGTAAACCGTCTCCTTGCGTTTAGAGTCTGCGTAGCTCTTCTGCCTGGACTGGGCTACCTTGAGCCTATCGCGAATCAACTTCACCTTCTGTTCAGACTCTTTAATCAGATCTGGTCCAAAAAACTGGCGGTCTCCAACTTCATCCCATGACAACGGTGTCCTGCACCTCCTTCTGTACAAAGCTTCGAAAGGGGCCATCTTCAAACTGGTCTGATAGCTATTATTGTAAGAAAATTCTGCATATGGCAAATTATCGTCCCAACTAGATCCATAATCTAGCGCACAAGCTCTCAGCATATCCTCCAAAATCTGATTGACTCTCTCGGTCTGTCCATCTGTCTGCGGATGATAAGCTGTACTAAATTCTAGCCTAGTACCCAAAGTTTCATGTAACTGCTTCCAGAACTTTGAGGTAAACTGGGTTCCTCTATCTGATACGATGCTCCTCGGAACTCCATGCAAACATACGATCCTGGTCATGTATATCTTTGCCAACTTAGCACTGGTGTAAGTGGTCTTTACTGGGATGAAATGTGCTACCTTCGTCAATCGATCAACTACAACCCAAATCGAGTCATAGCCTGAACGAGTCCTTGGAAATCCCGTGATAAAATCCATGCCAAGCTTATCCCACTTCCATTCGGGTATCGGCAATGGTTGCAACAATCCTGCTGGCTTCTGAAGCTCTGCCTTTACTCTCTGACATACATCACAAACTGCTACATACTCCGCAATATCCTTCTTCATTCCGGTCCACCAGAAAATATCCTTCAAATCCAAATACATCTTGGTATTTCCTGGGCGAATCGAATACGGTGAATCATGTGCCTCTTGCAGAATCAACTTTCTGATCTCCGGGTCATTGGGTACATAAACACGGTCTTCAAACCATAGGGTGTCGTGCTCATCCTCACGAAATCCTTTAGCTTTTCCTTTGCTCAGTTTCTCCTTTATGGAAGCAATCTCCTTGTCAGTCTTCTGAGCTTCTCTGATTCTATCCATCAAAGTTGACTGAATCTCTAGTGCTGCTACATGCCTCTCGGAACTATTTCCAAACATAGTTCACGAAGTTTTTCTGTTAACTCCTTGGGTATTCCTTCCGTCATTAACATATTGACATGGCTCTTGCGGCTTAATGCATCAACTACTACATTAGCCTTCCCGGGATGATAATGCAATCTCATATCATAATCCTTGATGAGCTCCAACCATCTCCTTTGTCTGAGGTTCAACTCCTTCTGCGTGAAAATGTACTTCAAACTCTTGTGATCCGTGTACACCTCACAATGATTTCCAATGAGGAAATGTCTCCATGTCTTCAAGGCATGCACTACGGCTGGTAAATCCAAATCATGCGTGGCATAATTCAATTCGTGAGGCTTCAGTTGTCGTGAAGCATACGAAACAACTCTTCCTTCCTGCATAAGCACTGCTCCAAGTCCTCGGCGTGAAGCGTCGCAATACACCTCATAATCCTTGGTCTGATCTGGCAAAATCAACACTGGTGAGGTAACCAAACGGTTCTTCAATTCCTGAAAACTTGCCTCACACTCCTCAGTCCATTTAAACTTAGTATCCTTCTTCAGCAACTCCGTTATAGGCTTCGCAATCCTTGAGAAGTTCTCAATAAATCTCCGGTAGTATCCTGCGAGTCCAAGAAAACTCTGGATCTCTCCAACTATTGTTGGGGCTTCCCACTTGGTCACGGTTTCAACTTTAGCGGGATCTACTGCTATACCTTCTCCGGATATAACGTGTCCGAGGAATCCTACTTCCTTCAACCAAAACTCACATTTGCTGAACTTGGCATATAATTGGTGTTCTTTGAGCTTTCCAAGTACCAAACGCAAATGCTCCTTATGCTCCTCTTCATTCTTCGAATATACCAGGATATCATCAATGAACACTACGACGAACTTATCCAAAAACTCCATAAACACTTTGTTCATCATGTTCATAAAATAGGCAGGCGCGTTAGTCAGACCAAATGACATAACGGTATACTCATACAGCCCATACCTGGTGGTAAAAGCTGTCTTCGGAATATCCTGTTCTCGAATCTTCAACTGGTGGTATCCTGATCGCAAATCGATCTTGGAAAACACTTTAGATCCTTGCAATCGATCAAACAGATCATTGATCATTGGTAGCGGGTACTTGTTCTTGATTGTTACTTCATTCAATCCTCGATAGTCAACAACCATCCTTAACGATCCATCCTTCTTCTCTACTAGAAGTACTGGTGATCCCCAAGGCGAAGAACTTGGGCGAATATATACCTTATCCAGTAACTCCTTAATCTGCTTCTTAATTTCCACCAAATCTTTTGCTGGCATCCTATATGGTCTCATCGATATTGGCCCAGTGCCTGGCAAAAGCTCAATCAAAAACTCAATGTCTCTATCCGGTGGCATGCCTGGCAACTCTTCGGGAAATACGTCGGGAAAATCCTTTACCACTGGTACTTCCTCCTACACAACTCCTGATAAGGAATTTACTTGTGTCCTGTTTGGTGCATGTCGGGATACATTCTTGATCCTTCTTCCTTCTGGTGTGGTAAGCAAAATTGACTTACTAGCACACTCAATATTCCCTTCATACTTTGATAACCAATCCATGCCTAATATCACATCCAATCCTTGGGATTCCAGAATAATTAAATCTGTTGGGAAAACATGCCTTCCTATACTTAATGGCACTTGAAAACATCCTTGACTGGCCATGTACTCTGCTCCTGGTGAGCTTACTAGCATAGGTGTTTTGAGAATCCTAGTGGGCAGGCTATACTTTTCCACAAATCCCCTTGATATGTATGAATGCGATGCCCCAGTATCAAAAAGAACGAGTGCAGTAAATGACTTAACCAAAAACTTACCTATTACTACATCGGGCTGAGCTTCAACCTCCTCCATGCTAACGTGGTTCACCTGTCCCCTATTGAAAGGGTTCGGCTTCTTTCCAGAGCTTCCATTGCCGTTTTGGCCTTCAGGACATTCATTGGTAAAATGCCCGGTCTTGGAACACTTGAAACAGGTGACATGACTCAGATCTTTCTTGGCTGGGGTTGATGGGGTGCTGCGGTTCTGGCCATTGCTTCCTCCATTCCCATTACCATTCTTGGTGCCATTGTGATTGTGCGAGCTACCTACTCCATGGGTATGCTGAAAATGTCCTCCCGGTCTAGGGGTGAATCGTGGCTTCTGCTGAGCTCCTGAATTATACTTTCCTTGTCCATACTTCCTCTTGCGGTTCTCAATTTGCTGCTGCTTCCCTTCAATCATAAGAGCACGATCTACCAACTCCTGGTAGTTGTTGAAGGTGGCTACCATCAACTGCATACTCAACTCATCATTCAGTCCTTCCAGGAATTTCTCCTGCTTAGCTGCATCCGTAGCAACGTCATTTGGGGCATAACGTGCTAGCTTACTAAACTCCTCCACATACTGGCCAACTGTCCGTCCTCCTTGGCGCAAGTTATGAAACTCACGCTTCTTCATGGCCATTGCTCCTGCTGAAACATGGGCAGTACGGAAAGCCTGCTGAAACTGGTCCCATGTGACAGTGTCGACTGGGAAAGTGGCTGTGAAATTCTCCCACCATGATGCTGTGGGTCCTTCTAACTGATGTGCGGCAAACTTAACCTTCTCCGCATCTGTGCATCCTGTTGTGGTCAACTCCCTAGCTATCTTGCGGAGCCAATCATCTGCTACTATCGGCTCGGTGCTACTGGAAAACACCGGCGGATTCAGTCTAAGAAAACGGGCTAAGTGGTCAACAGGTGGTGGTGGTGGTGGGTTGTTGTTTTTCCCCTGATTCTGATTCTGAACTAGCAACTGCATCAAGGTGTTCTGTTGCTGGATCAACTGGGTGAGCTCCGGCGGAAAGGTAAATCCGGGGTCACGTCTCAGAGGCATCTGAGGGTTTAGAAAAGATGAGATATAAGAATAGAGGGGGTCTAAAGAGAAAACACTACCCATATGCACATGAGGCAAAAGCAAACAATTCACTTCAATCAATCAAACAAAGGCATACAATCGATCTAGCTATCGCAAGAGTGCTCGGACTACTATATTTACATGGTGGACTACTACTACTGATGAGGTGGTCTACTAGAAATATTCTACGGTTGTAGAATCCATGATATCTACTCCTGCTTCATCAACATAGTCATCATCGCTACTATCTGCTTCCGAGTCGGTGCCGTCGATGATGATGTAGTCTTCCGGGCTAATCTCCTTGGGTTCTTCGTCTTCATCTACTGGTGTCGGGCCTCCCATAAATATTCCAATCTTCTTGATCATATCGTCATTCTTCTCCACCAATACTTCAATTTCTTCTTCATAACCTTCGCGTGTAGCCTTGAGTTCTTCCTCCAGTTCCTTGATTCTAGTCTTAGTCTTCTTCAGATCTATCATGTCGGCGCACATCTGATTCTCCTGTCGTCGAATGTGCTGATTTAACTCCTGAATAAAAGCTGCAATTGACCTATCTTTCCTGGTGCTGATCATCTCCCAGTGTTCATCTCGGCGCCCACAAATCTGGTAGATAGTATCCTTGAGATCCTTGCGGTAGACTTCTCCAATGCGTCCCATGGCAACGTGAGCTGCCATACTCTTTCCTAGACTCCAAGTTGGTGCATCAAAAGAAAACTTTATGGGCTCAGTGACTGGCATGAACGTCCTTCCTGGAACTTGAACTTGAATCATCCAGCGCTCTTCTTCAGGTAAAGTGGCGTTGTAGGTTCCCATGAAGCTTGGTATTCCTATGTTCAGGTATCTAGTGACTTCCTTCAAGTGGCGTCCAAAGGGTGTATCTTCATCTGGTTGGGTGAACTTGTTCCTTGCATCCGCCATCCTAAAGAGTAGAAAAGATGAGAAGTCAGAAGAGAAGAGAGTGAGTAGTGATCTAGGTCTTTAGCTTAGTGGTTGTGTCCTACAGTCAGCGTGTGCTCTGATACCATCTCTGTAGCGACCAGACCTCAAATAGTTTGATCTCTGTGCTCCGGTGTCATCCCTGGATCAGTAATGCTGACACCACACAGTACTCGGAGGATTTATAGCAGAGTAGCAATCACACACTTATTACATCGGGTGTCTCAAAAGAGAACTTATTACAATAAATATGGCTTAAGGCCATCTAATAACGATAACAGCGGAAGGCTTGGAAGGTAAGTGAGTCCATCAACTCCAACGGCATCACTGAGTATAGAACCACGACCTAAAACTCCTTAATCGTCGTCTGAAAAGTCTGCAACATTAACGTTGCAGCCCGAAAACGGGTCAGCACATGGAATATGCTGGCAAGGTAACACATAGAGAGTAATGGAATGCAACAACTATACTATATGCATATTTGGCTGGTGGAAAGCTCTATGGTTACTGTTTTTGCATAAAGCCAATTTTTCCCTACTTCAAAGGAATAAATTTAATTACTATCATGGTGGTTGTTGAACATTGAGAATGGTTGACAGCATTCTCAATCCCAATTAAGCATCATCATTAAACCCAACAAAATTAATTTTTGAGTAACATGTTGAGATTCACATGATAATCCAGGTACTAGATACTCAAGAATGTCCATAACCGGGGACACGGCTAACCATGATTAGTTTGTTACACTCTGCAGAGGTTTGCGCACTTTTCCCCACAAGACTCGATCGCCTCCGTTGGATTTCTCGCACTACATGGTGTTTGAGAAACGGATGACCGAGACACAGTCTTTCAGAAGCGCTAGCACCTTACGATGGATAGACCGGTACACCTAGTTTCCCCTACATCTGCTAGTCTACCCTGTAAGAGTTCGCACGACTTAATCAACTATGCCAGAGCCCATAATGGCTTGTGGCTGCACACGGAATTTTCTAGTATGAATAATCTCATGATCCCTTTGAGCATGGGTGGCGGTCCAAAAGAAAAACAGGCAAGTCCTGGAATACCCAGGTGCCTCAATCCACCCAGATGTGTGTTAGGTTGCCACCTTAGATAAACCATTAATTAACAATCTCACATCTGTCATGGATATCACTCACCCAATCCACGTCTACTAGCATAGCATGGCATAATAAGCAAACGTAGAAGTAACTCCCAAAGGTTTGATAATAAATAGGTAATAGGTACTACCTCATCTACTTCCCATCTCACAATTTAATTAGATCCTAATCATGTAATGTGTGAGGATTGATCTAATGCAATAAAACTGGGTTGTAGAAAAAGATATGATCAAAGTGTTACTTGCCTTGCTGATGATCCGCGAAACCTAGAGATTTGAAGTAACAGGCAGCGCACTCCAGGTATTCTATCGCAGACAAATAAACAAGCATACAATAAGTACTCATCTAATGCACAGGTAAAACTCAAATAGAAGATCTAACCAGAAAGTTCAACTTAAGAACCCTGGTTTACAAAAAGAATCAAATCGAACGAAGCAAAAGAAATCAAACGGCGAAGAAAACAACTTCGTTCTAGTAATCTGGATCTAAGTCAAATTTTACAGTAGCAAAAACTTGTTTAAGTTGATTATTCGAAAAAAGGGTTTCGAGACGAAACTCCAGGTGCTTGAATCGCCTGATTCCGATAAATGAGCGAAAAGTTATACTAAAACGAAAATCGGATCAGAAATCGCGATCAGAAAATAACCGCGGAAAAATCCGATGAAAAAGAAAACGACGAACAGTTTTTTTTAAAACGGCACTGAAGTCGAGGCGGCGACGAACCTCGGGCGGCGCGCGGCTCCGGCGGGTCGGCGGCGGCTGGCGGCGGCGGCGGCGGGGCTGGGGCTGGCCTAGGGTTAGGGTTTCGGCGGCTGGGCTCTCTCGGGCCCGGGGCAGCGCCTTATAAAGGCCCCGGCCAGGGAGTCCTTGCCGAGTACGGCCCAAGGTCGGTTCCGCATTTTTTTTAAAAGTAATTCCGCTCGGAAGAAAAAAAATAAAAAGAAATACTAAACGGACTCCAAAAATCATGAAATAAATTTTGCCAGGTTTCTAAAATCAAGCCCGATAAAGTGAACATTTATTTGGGCCCTAAATGCAATTTTTAAAAACGCGCATTTTTTCCTAAATTCAAATAAAAAACCAAAAAACTCCAAAATAAAACTTATTTGGTTTTTTTTATTAAATCCTCAATATTTCTATATTTTGGGAAAGTCATTTTATTCCCTCTCTCATATTTTTGTAATAGAAATAATTGATGATAAAATAAATAAAATCAAATGATCCTGTTTACATAATTTGAGAAAACTCAAATATGTAAATAACAAAATCCCCAACTCTCTCCGTGGTTCCTTGAGTTGCTTAGGATTTTCTAGGATCAAAACCGAAAGCAAAATAAAATATGATATGCATGATGATCTAATGTATAACATTCCAAATTGAAAATTTGGGATGTTACATCTTTCTTCTAACGACCATCAGTATTTTACTCAAAGTTATATTTTTATTTGTCACATACTATGTGTTTTGCTTGGAGAAGATATGAGTATTTGCTTGTTTTGCTTTGTGTTTTAGTCTTGATTCCTTGCTGGACACACCTATTTGAGAGAGCCAAAATTATGCCATGACTTGTTAGAATTGCTCTCTATGCTCCACTTAAATTTTTATGAGCTGTGGACTTACTCTAGTGCTTCACTTATATCTTTTTGAGCACGGTGTGCTTTAGTATTTTTTGAAGAAATGATCTCTTGCTTAACTTTGATTTATTTGAGAGTTAGTAAAATTTTCAAGAAATTCTCTCTTGCTTCACTTAAATTAATTTGAGAGAAAAAATATTATGCTGATGATCTTCACTTATATTTGTCTGAGCTTATCAAAAGCAACACATGAAAATTAGTCCCAAAGTGATAGATATCCAAGAAGGATATAATAAAAACTTTCATGAAGATCATTGGACAAAATAAACTTGATTCCTTGTAATAGTTTTGAGATATGATGATGTGATATGTGAGTCATGTTGATGAGTAATCATGCTTTATTAAGAATATTGGTGTTATGGTTTGTGATTCCCTATGCAAGCACGAAAGTCAATAGTCATGTAATGAAATTACATCCTCCTTGTGGTGCATTATTTTGTGTTAATTATGCTTAATGCTCGCTTATGAGATTATTCGTTTCTTGGTTGGTCGCTTCTCAATCTTTTGCTAGCCTTCATTTTGCACTAGGTATGATCACTACTTGTGCATCCAAAATCCTTTAAACCAGTTTTGCCATATGAGTCCACTATATCTTCCTATATGCGGTATTCTTTTGCCGTTCTAAGCAAATTTGTATGTGCCATATCTAATATTCAAATAAATTTCTCTTTTGTGTGCTCGTACCACTCATGAGGCGGTGAGGGGTCACTAATATTTTCCATGCTAGATGTGTTATTCTCACGATGAGTGTTTATTCACTTGTCATTGCACCAGAGTAAGGCGAAGGTATTAGGGATGCCTAGTCCCGAAATGAAAAAAGAATTTACTTTATGTTGTCAAATAATAAATATCTTGGAAAGTGTTGGTATGGAAGGCACCCATGGATACGGTTAGCCATGGAAAGTGAAAGTATGGTGGAAAAAGGAATAAACTTTAATTTCTGTTTGGGAACCGCCTATGATATATCTAGCATGGAAAGTGTTGGGAACTCTAAGTCATTTTCGTTGGTGGGAAAAGTATGCATCTCGAAATGTTTTTTATCTCTCAATTTTCGCTTTGAGCTCTGGCACCTCTACAAATCCCTACTTCCCTCTTGGAAGGGCCTTTCTTTTACTTTATGCAATTTTTATTTTGAATTTGAGTCTCCATATTCTCTTATAAAAGAACCAACTAGGGGGCACTATGATCGTACTTGAGCATTGGGTGTAGTTAATATGCGAGTGTGTTTCATGAATGGATGAATCATTGAGCATGATGGGTTAGGGACAACTTATTTTAGTGTCGATATTTTCAAAGACATGGTCGCTTGTCGGTATGCTTGAGTATTAAGTCTCATGTCCAAACTAGACTATTGCTTTGAACAATATAAAAGTCCAAATGTCCATGCTATAAAGAAAAGAATATGAGATGACATGTTAGGCAGCATTCCACATCCAAAATTCTGTTTTTTTCATTACCTACTCGAGGACGAGCAGGAATTAAGCTTGGGGATGTTGATACGTCTCCAACGTATCTATAATTTTTGATTGTTCCATGCTGTTATCTTATCATTCTTGGATGTTTTATAATGATTTTTATAGTCATTTTATATCATTTTTTGGTACTAAGATATTGACATAGTTCCAAGTGCCAGTTGCTATTTTTGCATGTTTTTTACATCGCAGGAAATCAATACCGAACGGAGTCCAAACGCAGCGAAACTTTTTGTGGATTTTTTTGGACCAGAAGACATCCAATGTGCCAAAGAAGCAGCTGGGGGTTGCTCCGAGGGGAGCACAACCCACCAGGGTATGCCTGGAGGCCCAGATACGCCCTGGTGTGTTGTGCCCACCTCGGATGCCCCCGGACCACCTCTTTACTCAATAAATACCCCAATATTCCAGAAACCCTAGGGGAGTTGACGAAAATCAATTCCAGCCGCCGCAGAGTCCAGAACCACCAGATCCAATCTAGACACCATCGCGGAGGGGTTCACCACTTCCATTGGTGCCTCTCCGATGATGCGTGAGTAGTTCTTTGTAGACATTCCGGTCCGTAGTAAGTAGCTAGATTGCTTCCTCTCTCTCGTTTGATTCTCAATACAGTGGTCTCTTGGAGATCCATATGATGTAACACTTTTTGTGGTGTGTTTGATGGGATCCAATGAACTTTGAGTTTATAATCAGATCTATCTCTTTTTATCCATGAAAGTTATTTGAGTTTCTTTGATCTCTTATATGCATGAAGTCTTATAGCCTCGTATTTCTTCTCCTATATTTGGGTTTTGTTTGGCCAACTTGATCTATTTATTTTCCAATGGGAAGAGGTGCTTTGTAGTGGGTTCGATCTTACGGTACTTGATCCCGGTGACAGAAGGTGAACCCACACGTATGTATCATTGCTACTAAGGATAAAATGATGGGGTCTATTTCTACATAAATAGATCGTGTCTACATCATGCCATCGTTCTTATTGCATTACTCCGTTTCTCCATGAACTTAATACACTAGATGCATGCTGGATAGCGGTCGATGTGTGGAGTAATAGTAGAAGATGCAGGCAGGATTCGGTCTACTAATCTTGGACGTGATGCCTATGTAATGATCATTGCCTGGATATCGTCATGATTACTTGAAGTTCTATCAATTGCCCAACAGTAATTTGTTTACCCACCGTTTGCTATTTTTCATGAGAGAAGCCACTGATACGTCTCCAACGTATCTATAATTTTTGAATGTTCCATGCTATTATAGTATCAATCTTGGATGTTTTATAATCATTTTATAGTAAATTTATATCATTTTTTGGTACTAACCTATTGACATAGTGCCAAGTGCCAGTTGATGTTTTTTCCGTGTTTTTTACATCACAGAAAATCAATATCAAACGGAGTCCAAATGCCATGAAACTTTACGGAGAATTTTTATGGGCCAAAAGGAACACAACGGGCCCTGGCTGCACCTGGTGGGTGCCCCGAGGGAGGCACAACCCACCAGGGTGCGCCAGGAGGCCCAGGCCTGCCCTAGTGGGTTGTTCCCACCTTGGGTGCCCCCAGGCCGCCTCTTTGCTCTATAAATACCCCAATATTTCCAAAACCCTAGGGGAGTCGACGAAATATTCATCCAGCCGCCGCAGAGTCCAGAACCACCAGATCCAATCTAGACACCATCTCGGATGGGGTTCACCACCTCCATTGGTGCCTCTCCGATGATGCGCGAGTAGTTCTTTGTGGACCTTTGGGTCCGTAGTTAGTAGCTAGATGGCTTCATCTCTCTCTCTTGATTCTCAATACAATGGTCTCTTGGACACGCATATGATCACTGGTATGCGTCGGTGCTATAGAAACGGTTTTTAACCCCTTTCCGCGACAACATTTGGAACCGTCGCCAAGTGAGTGTGGGCGATAGGGGGGTCCTTCCCACATGACCCAGAAATTGTCGGGGATAGGCCCTCCTAGGACACAGCATGGGGTCATGTGCGATCAGGCAAGGCATCGAAACCCAATCATTTCTGTAGGTATGTACATCCCACACGGTAATCTGAGAAAAACATTTCCGTAGGTATGTACATCCCACACGGTGAATCCTATAAAATCATTTCTGTAGGTATGTACGTCCCACATGGTGAATGCCAGGAAATCATTTCCGTAGGTATGTACATCCCACACGGTGAATCCTAGAAAAACATTTCCGTAGGTATTTATATCACACACAGTTCTTTGTGTGGAAACGTTTGTGCAAGGTGGCCTAACACAAATAGTTCGCTGCCGGAAGCCGTGTGTGATTGTTAGTTGATCGAGCACGCCTACTTTCTAGAAACCGCGCGGGTTGTTTGAGTTCATCGCCCACGGTGCTGTCTAAGTAACCGTCTGCAATAGAAAACCCCAATAAGCAGGGTAATTAGCCTATTATTAATAATCCATGTACTAATCAAACTGATATTTCTTATAAAACATGCGACATATTTCATATCCGTATAAAAGCAACCAAGATTTTATAATTGAATTACATTAGATAGCGTCGGCACTCAGTTACACCATTACACAACAGCACCAAGTTTCACATGCAACATCAAAAACCTTTGGAAAGTAGTATCATACATGGTAAATAGACAGATGAATCTCATCTGGGAAACTGCAGAAGCGGAAGGCAAATATTGAGCCTTCAGTGATGTTGAATGTCCGTGCAACTTTAGGCCAGTGGCTATGGATAATTTCCCGCCCAACCTTCGTCCTCTTCAGCAAGACTTCAATATTGTACCGTGAGTGTTGAATGAATACCTTCCTCGCCTCTTGACCATGCAGGTGTTTTGAGAGGTAATCATCGGTGAACTGCTTTGAAAAGTACTGAAAACAAAGCTATGCATAAATCACTGTTGTAAATTTTGAAATGGCGCAAGGGGTAAAAAAAGGTAAATGATTTGGTACCATCCTATAGTTGACTGATGTCTTCTTCATTGTGCAAACAAAGATCTTGCTATTATTCGTCGCAAGTTTCTTCATCCTAACAATCTTTCTGAGTTTCTTGACTTGACTGATATTCATGGACATCTCATTTCCCCATATGCAAGATGGGTCGAATAGTGGGTCTAAGCCTCTGATAGCAGGACCTACATGTGCAAGACCAAATTGTAAGAAACCTAAATATTAGAATGATTCCTGCAACTGCACAATAATGTTCTATTAGCCAAAGGACCCTGCTTGAACAAACCTCGATGGTAAACCGCAGTGTCTCCCATTGTTTCCCTGCAACACACATAAGGAAGATCTTGATCAGGTTAACTGAGAGTTGCCATACTATCAGTAGAATATGTATTATGTATAGCCAAATTCGATTGGTGTCACATGCATAACAATACAAAATTGTATGCACGACAAATGAAAATAAATTGCAAAACTGAACCAAACAGTTAAATGGACAGCAGACCAAATGAACCAAAATAGTTAACTGAGCACGACATTGCAGAATAGAAACATGTACAAGAAGATAAGACAGTTAACAAAACAAAGAATGCTTGAGAACAGTACTCCAAAATGTAGCAATTGTTGGACCAAAGTGTTAACTGAAAATTACATTTAAGAGGACCAAACTGTTAACTGAACATCAGATTGCATATTAACATTACAGAGGACAAATTACTAGAAGGCACTTGCGGTGGCCTTGAGAAAACAGCATGAACTGTATTTTAAAATAAACAACCTCGTGGCAGTGTAGACGGTGGCCTCGAAGACGAGGTGCTCCTCCAAGATCTGGCGGTCGAGACGCATGGCAGCCATAGCGACCTCATGCGCGCGTGCGGCCGCATGCTACTGAGCCCCATGTTATACTGCGTGCAAAATGGCTATGGGCGGCGCTTAATTGGAGGAGGGGGCAGTGATTTTGGTGGAAGGTGTCGCGCCGTCGGTCGGGGCATATGGGACAGGAAAGGAGGAGGATGGTGTGGGTGGGGTGTGGATTACCTGACCATATCAACGAGGCCGCACAGTAAGAAGAAGGGTCGGCGGTGTGGAGGCCACAGCAAGAAGAAGGGTCGCCGGCGAGGAGGCAGGGCTACAAGAAGAAGGGTCGCTGGGAGGAGGCACCGCTGCAAGAAGAAGGGTAGCCGGTGAGGAGGCGGCGCTGCAAGAAGAAGGGTCGCCGACAAGGAGGCTGAGCTGCCAGAAAGCACCAGTGAAGGTTTGAACTTGGAAAGCAAGGAGGAACAGTGGAAATGTGGCTTCTGGTAAGAGCGAGGGGCTAGGAGATAGATATTTCCGTGGTGGCAAAAAAATTTCGCTCGGTGGCGCGAGAAACTGGCACACAAGTGTGGTTCAAGCGGGGGTGGTGGACTGTAGATTACAAAGCTTCCTGTGTAAGCCAGACAAGACGGTGCGCCAAGATATTTTATATCGCATCCCACACGATTCTTTCTAGTAATCTGTTTGTGGTATACCTGATTTTTTCATTATGTTTTGAAAGACAAAATGGTGTTACGGAGGGAAAGGATGGTGTTTGAATTGCTAGAACATTTACGTACAGTGAACATGCAACTAGTACATGAGTGTCGTGTTTAAATTTGGAATTATTCTGGGTTGATTTGGCATTTTTATTCATTAATTGAGTTTCTGGGTATTTAATGTGCATAATTCAAATTTGAATTACAAGCACATGCTCCAATGCACCAAAGTTTGTTGAAAAATCACATGTGTGTCTTTGGGTGAATTTATAGGTCCCATGCAAGAAATGAGAATGAAATTCAAACATCTGGGCGTCGTGGCTTGGCTGGAAAGATTGACAAACTTGGTTTTTTTAATTCCTGTAAATCCAAGATATGCCTGAAAGTCGTGAAACTTGGCATGGTGTCATGACATGGCACCAACACGTTGCGGTAATTTTTTTTGGCCGAATTGGGACAAGCTTTGCTGTAAGCTTCTTGCAAACCGGAGCTTCCTTCAAGAAGGCTCGTGGTTCCGAGAGGGAACACGTCACCTCCGTGTGCGAAACGAGATACGTACACTACCTTCTCCCGCCTTAATTTTTTTACACAGGCAGACTAGACCAAATAGAAGTATCGTGCTAAATTTTGGACTTATTCCGGGTTCGTTTGGCCTTTTTATACATTAATTGAGTTTATGTGCATTTAATGTGCATAATTCAAAATTGAACTACAAGCACATGCTCCAGTGCACCAAAGTTGGTTGAAAAATCACATGCGTGTCCTTGGGTGAATTTCTAGGTCCCATGCAAGAAATGGGGATGAAATTCAAACATCTGGGCGTCGTGGCTTGGCTGAAAAGATTGAGAAACTTGGTTTTTTTAATTCCTGTAAATACAAAACACGCCTGAAAATCATGAAACTTGGCATGGTGTCATGACATGGCACCAACATGCCGTGGTAATTTTTATGGACGAATTGGGACAAGCTTTGGTGTAAGCTTCTTGCAAACCGGAGCTTCCCTCAAGAAGGATTGTGGTTCCAAGAGGGAACATGTCACCTCTATGTGCGAAACGACATACATACACTGCCTTCTCCCGCCTTAATTTTTTTACACAGGAAGATTAAACCAAATAGAAGTATCGTGCTAAATTTTGGAATTATTCTGGGTTTGTTTGGCCTTTTTATACATTAATTGAGTTTCTGCGCATTTAATGTCCATAATTCAAATTTGAACTACAAGCACAGGCTCCAGTGCACCAAAGTTGTTTTAAAAATCAAATGTGTGTCCTTGGATGAATTTCTAGGTCCCATGCAAGAAATGATAATGAAATTCAAACATCTGGGCGTCGTGGCATGGCCGGAAAGATTGAGAAACTTGGTTTTTTAATTCCTGTAAATCGAAAACACACCTGAAAATCATAAAACTTGGTAAGGCCTCATGACATGGCACCAACATGCTGTGGTAATTTTTCTGTCCGATTTGCGAAGGCGCACACATTAACAATCAAAGTCGTTTTGGAACAAGTGTTGTCACATTACAAATCGGAAACACAAGTATTATTGAAACTGTGAGCGTTCTACTTACCAATTACGTGTCGTCACGCATCCCCTTTTTTATTGGCTAGGAGATGTCGTGTGGGGTAGTTATTTCAGTACGGGAGGCATGCGATCAGACCCCTGCACGTGCTTATCGGGAGGAGAGCCCTTTGACCGCTACCCGCCGGGCACCTCCATCCCAATGTCTCCATTAATGGCGTCCGAGCCACTGTTCTATGCGTGGCTATATGTCTCACTTGACTGAGATTTAAGAGAGAGAAATGAAAATCTAAAAAGGAAGTTTTGCACGGATCTTGATGTAAGATCTAACGGACCTATATAACATCGACTGCGACTTATAGCAAGCATGATGAATATATGGACGATGACAGTGGATAATAATTGTCTTACATATTTAGGAAGATAATTAAAAAAAGTCACATGTGGCAATGCTTGAAATACAGAAGTGC
Source organism: Triticum urartu (assembly GCF_056163025.1). NCBI lineage: Eukaryota > Viridiplantae > Streptophyta > Magnoliopsida > Poales > Poaceae > Triticum > Triticum urartu. Next base: position 126,405,755 of record NC_141875.1, read on the forward strand.
AAAAGAAGAAGGAAGACAACGATCTGGCTCGTTGATCTCTATGTTGCTGCAGGCCGCGGGAACTAGTCTCTGCAGTGAGTGGCTGTCGGTGTCAAAACTGGCGGATCTCGGGTAGGGGGTCCCGAACTGTGCGTCTAGGCCGGATGGTAATAGGAGGTAGGGGACACGATGTTTTACCCAGGTTCGGGCCCTCTTGATGGAGGTAAAACCCTACGTCCTGCTTGATTAACATTGATGATATGGGTGTTACAAGAGTAGATCTACCACGAGATTAGAGAGGCTAAACCCTAGAAGCTAGCCTATGGTATGATTGTATGTTATGGTTGTTTTTCTATGGACTAAAACCCTTCAGTTTATATAGACACCGGAGAGGGTTAGGGTTACACAAGGTCGGTTACAAAGGAGGAGATATCCATATACGTATTGCCTAGCTTGCCTTCCATGCCAAGTAGAGTCCCATCCGGACACGAGACGAAGTCTTCAATCTTGTATCTTCATAGTCTAACAGTCCGGCCAATGGAGATAGTCCGGCTGTCCGGAGACCCCCTAATCCAGGACTCCCTCAGTAGCCCCTGAACCAGGCTTCAACGACGATGAGTCCGGCGCGCAGTATTGTCTTCGGCATTGCAAGGAGGGTTCCTTCTCCAAATACATCACAGAAGAATTTGAATACGAGGATAGTGTCCGACTGTGCAAAATAAGTTCCACATTCCACCGTAGAGAGAATAATATTTTCGCAGATCTAATTTGCTGGCTTGTTTTGGCAGCATGACGTTACGTCGTGGCCCGGTGATTATTCAAACCATTTCTTTTAACCAGCCCCGCACATAACGCGAGGTAGTTTTTCGACACGTCTTGTCAAAGCCGAGATCGTGTCCCCTTATTACGGGATTCTCATCAATACGGGCGTGCGTAACCCAACCGCGCCATCAATTGCGGCGCTTGGGGGATAAGCGAGTTTTACCAGGCAAGTGGGGACGCTTAGCTTCGTCCGCCCATATAAAGGGATAAGGATTCACCTTTCTATCCACGCCTTCTTCCTCCTTTGCTCATCCGCTTCCGCACACTCGAGCTCTAGCGCCCAAGTCCTCACTTCCACCTCAACGTTCTCCAACCATGTCCGGAGCTGGAGGCATGTGGATGGTCTCCTCCGTCACGGAGGGAGACATCAAGAAACTGAGGAGAGCCGGATACTGCCCTACAAAATCGCGCACCGGCTCCCAGATGAGGGGCAGCTCATCCCCACCCCCAGGCCCCACGAGAGGGTGGTATTCCTCACCCATTTCCTCCGTGGACTGGGATTCCCTCTCCATCCCTTCGTCCGGGGGCTCATGTTTTATTACGGCCTGGATTTCCACGATCTGGCCCCGAACTTCGTCCTCAACATCTCGGCGTTAATCGTCGTGTGCGAGGCCTTCCTCCGCATCAAGCCCCACTTAGGCTTATGGCTGAAGACCTTCAATGTCAAGCCGAAGGTGGTGGGCGGCCGCCAGGCGGAGTGCAGAGGCGCCATGGTGGGCAAGATGCCCAAGATAACATGGCTCGAGGGCTCCTTCGTGGAAACCATAAAGGGGTGGCAATCGGGGTGGTTCTATATCACCGAGCCGCGCGATCCTGCATGGGTAGCGGCCCCCGAGTTCCGATCTGGCTTCCCCATGCGGCTCACCTCCTGGAAAGAGAAGGGCCTGTCCTGGGGTAATTCGAAAGAGCTGACCGGACTCCAAACATGTATTCAAAACATGGTGGCCAAGAATCTCAAGCTTGTCAACATAGTCCAGGTTATGCTCATCCGCCGGATACTCCCGTGCCAACAACGGGAGTTCACCTTGTGGGAGTTCAATCCGGTGCAGCACCGAACTCTGAATAGGCTCTTCGAGGCGACTCATGAAGACGCCTGGAGGGTGCTGTTCAAAAGTGCCGAGGTCCCTCCCCCTATTACTGAGGATCGCGGATGCAGCGCGAAGCGCCAAGCCAGTGCGGTAAGATGCTTTACCTTTCATAGGATACTTATTTTTTATATAGATTGACTCTATGAGGGATCTAAACTCCCATACCTTTGACAGGACTGGCAGAAGATGGCCGGACAGATCGACTATCCGGTTCCTTTGCCCGAAGGCCCCGCAGACGCTCTTTTGGCGAAGATGTTGACTCCGACCCCTTATAAGGTGCCGGAGAAGACCAAGAAGGCAAATGGAGCTCGAAAGAGTTCCTGACGCCAGGCGTCGTCGAACTCACCATCCGATGACTCTGCGGCACACTCTTCCCCCGAAGATGAGGAAGAAGAAGATGCTCCCCCACCGACTGGGGGAGACAGAAAAAGGAAGGCCGCCCCAACTGGGGGGCCGAAGGGTCCAAGAAGGAAAGGACTCTCCTTCCGGACAGCTCCACCGCCGCCGACGAAGGCGAAGACGAGTGGTTTCCCAGGGCCAAGCCCCCGGGGAGATCGTAAGTATTCGGATACCAAAGTAACCCATAAGATTCCTTGGTCGCACTGCTTTCCCTAATCACCGAACATAATTACGCAGGCCGCCACGAGCCTATATCGAGGTATCATCGGACGGCTCCCTGGACTCGTCGGACATGGATAGTGATCCAGTCCCGACCGCCACCTCCCCTCATCTAGCCGACGACGCCAAGGTGTTGTCTCAAGAGCCACCGGATCGAGGGGAGACAGTCCCAGAGGCACCTCAAGGTGACCTTCCGGACTCCAGAAGCCGAGGGGACGGGGCCCCCGAGAGCTCCGAGTTCGGCCCTCAGCCGAACACCGCGCCAGACCCTCCAGCAGTTCTGGGCTCGAGCAGGCAGCCTCCTTCTAAGAGGGGTAAAACGCCTGTGCCGGTGACCTCTGTCCATCCAGAGGCGCCGGACAACCTGCTGGAAGCGCTTCGCAGCGCTTCCATCGACGAGGAGCACCGCACCATCATGAGTGCGGTGATCCAGAAGGTTCAGTCCGCCAAGAGCGGATTGACTGACGCCTGTGTCGGCCTTCTAACAGGCTTCGAGGTAAGTGTTTTAAAATGTAGTAGAAATATTACCGCATAGACAGTAGCCCCTGATGCTTTGTTCGGTGTTCGCAAAGAAAAGCCAACAGAGGATCAAATAATATCACAGGAGTCTAATATAAGTATGTCAATATGCATATGCAGGCTTCGCTGCTGGCGTCTGCCGCCCTAACTACGGAGGTCGCCGTACTGAAGCAGGACCTCGAGGGGTCCAAGAAAGAGCTCGGCCTTGCCAAGAGGCAGCTCGAAGAGAACAAGGGTAAGTAATACCCCGTATATATATATATGTATATATAAAAAGGACGCGATTGCAAAATGACAGGATCATTGTATGTTTGCCAGGGCCACGACCGAGGTGGCGACCCTGAAGCAAGCGCTGGCCAAGGCCAAAGATACAGTGGCCAAGGAGCGCGCCGAGCGAGAGAAGCACGAGGCTCGGGTGGGCGAGGTGCAGCAAGAGCTCCAGGCTCTTGTGGCGAAGCACGAGGCGTTGGAGCTGGACTCCAAGACGCGGGAGTCTGAGCTTGCCGCGGCCCTCGAGAGTGTAAAAAGTGCCAAGGCCGAAGCCCAGAAGGCCCTCCAAGAGATCGACACGATGAAGAAGATAGCGGTGGGTAAGGCTTTCTATATGCAAAGCAAGCATGTAAAAGTAAATTACCGATTACTTACCCGGATTCGGAGCTCTTCAGGAGCATTCGCAGATTTACCCTGTAGTGTGTCCGATGCCGCACAATTTTACAAGGCCGAGGACGGAAGCTCGACGGAGAAGCTGTTCTGGTCTCAGTATGCTGAGGCCGAACATCCGGTGCCAATGAGCGACAAGCTGAAGTAGATGGTCGAGCTACATAAGGCGGCCGATCAGGCCATGAAGAGCTTTGTAGTCCGGTTGTGGCCTGGTGACACCCTTCCGAACAGCTTCTTCAGCCTGGTGAGGCGGCTCGTGGATGCCTGCCCGCGGCTGGAGGTCGTCAAGTGATCTGTCTGCATTGAAGGTGCACGCCGGGCTTTTGCCCGTGTAAAAATGCAGTGGGTCAAGCTAGACGCCATGAAGCTGATCAAGGAGGGGCCGCCGGAGGGCAAGGAGCACCATCACCCCGAGATGTACTACGAGGGTGTTCTGCCGGGTGCCCGTCTTATCGCAGATGAGTGTTCAAAGGATGTAATATTTGAATGAGACTTGCTCGGTTTGTCCTGTATGTATGAAAACTTGTTTCATATGCGCTATGCAATGCTTGTTAGAATTTAAAATATTACCTTCTGTTTGGCTGTTTATCCAATCTGAGAGATGGCTAGTCCTCGGCTTCTGCCCCCATGCCATGAGTGCTGGGGTGTTCGGGATAAACCTGAGCACTCTTGTTCCCATGTTTGGGTCCTTCGAGGGAGGTGCTTAGCACAATGAACAAGGCAACCGGGCTAATAATGCTTTATCACTCTCACTTAGCCATAGAATTCTATAATTTTAAATTTCGGCGAAGCCCCTGGTATTCGGAAGGCCGAATTCGGGGCACGATACACGCCTGTAAGCCGGACAGGGCCGGCCCCTCGCCCTAAGCGGCATAAGTCTTTAGGGACTCGAAAAACCTCGCCGAACAGTGACCAGTCTCTCGCCTTATCATGACAGTCAGTTTTAGCTTTCTCTACTGAGGTGCTCAGCCCAGCAGAACCGGGGCACAATCGCAGTAGTTCTCCTAGCGGTACCTTAGCCGATAGAGCGGAATGTAAGGTACCAAAACATAGGAGCCGGGCAAACCGAACATTTGGCCAAAGACATGATTCAGAGCTGATGCATATAGTGCTATAAGTTTGGGGTGCTGCACTTGTGGAAGTGTTCGGACTTTTCACACTGCATTGTGGGGTACGTAAGCCCCTGGTGTATTGGCCGTACCAGAGTGTATGGTTGCAAGGCGTCATTAATGAATACACACACACACACATATATATAACAAGAATGCAATAAAAGTTGTAATGTCATGCATTGTTTATTGAAAAATTGCGTTAAAGTAGAGTGATACAGATAGTGCGATAAGCAAAGAGTAGGACTATGTCCCTTCCAAGGGCGGGCTGAGGAATGATATGAAATCTGTAATCAACCTGGGAATTCCGTTGTATAATGTAGCTGTCTGCCTCCTTGGTTGCTGCATCATGTGTTCGGCAATAGTGCTGCCGGACAGTGTTTCCAGAGATTAAGGTCCTGAAAGAAAAAGAAAAATAACCAAACGGGAAGCCCTTAGTGCGGTTTAGGCCGCGTTTTGGGGCGTGCCGCAGTTGTGCCCCTCCCCACCTATGCCCATGATATTTTTAGTGCGTAATTATGTACGTGTGGCACGAATATCACCGTTGGGCTGGGATTGGGGTGGCCGCCGTATTGCTACGCGAGCTCAGATCGCGCCAGGCGGTCTATTGCCGATTGGCCTGGGTGCGCTTGAAGGTGTCCGGGCTTTGAAACGCTGAACTGGTTGATTGCCTTGAGAGGCTGCTTTGCGCTTCTGCTGCGAGGGCCGCGGTGTGCTCCTCTGTTCGGAGATAGCACTCTATGTTTCCATTGACTGTAATAACTCCGCGAGGTCCTGGCATCTTGAGCTTGAGGTATGCATAATGCGGTACCGCATTGAATCTAGCAAATGCGGTTCGCCCGAGCAGCGCGTGATAACCACTGCGGAACGGGACTATATTGAAGATTAACTCTTCGCTTTGAAAGTTATCCGGGGATCCGAAGACCACTTCCAATGTAATTGAGCCTGTGCAATGGGCTCCCTACGCCTGGAATGACGCCCTTAAAGGTCGTTTTTGTGGGTTTGATCCTTGAGGGGTCTATACCCATTTTGCGCACTGTGTCCTGATAAAGCAGGTTTAGGCTGCTGCCGCCGTCCATAAGGACTCAAGTGAGGTGAAATCCGTCGATGATTGGGTCTAGGACCAGTGCGGCAAATCCTCCATGACAGATACTAGTGGGATGGTCCCTACGATCGAAGGTGATCGGACAGGAGGACCAAGGGTTGAACTTTGGGGCGACTGGCTCCAATGCATATACGTCCCTGAGCGCACGCTTCCGCTCCCTCTTGGGGACGTGTGTTGCGTATATCATGTTCACCGTCCGCACTTGCGGGGGAAACCTCTTCTGTCCTCCAGTGTGCGGCTACCGGGGCTCCTCCTCGTCGTCGCTATGCGGCCCCTTGTCACTGTTTTCGGCAATTAACTTGCCGGCCTGCTTGAACACCCAACAATCCCTGTTGGTGTGATTGGCTGGCTTGTCTGGGGTGCCGTGTATTTGACACGAGCGGTCGACTATACGGTCCAAACTGGACGGATCCGGCGTACTTTATTTGAATGGCTTTTTCCGCTCACCGGGTTTAGAGCCTTTGAATCCGGCATTGACTGCCGTATCCTCAGTATTTTCGCTGTTAATGCGGCGCTTATGCTTGTTATGACGTGACCTGCTATTGCCATCCTTGGTATCTAAGGTACCATGGTTCTTTGATATGTTATTACTGCGAGCCAGCCAGTTGTCTTCTCCCGCACAAAAGCGGGTCATGAGCGTCGTGAGAGCTGCCATAGATTTTGGCTTTTCCTGACCAAGGTGCCAGGCTAGCCACTCGTCTTGGATGTTGTGCTTGAAAGCCGCTAAGGCCTCCGCATCCGGACAGTCGACGATTTGATTTTTCTTTGTAAGGAACCGAGTCCAGAATTGCCTGGCCGACTCTTCTGGCTGCTGAATTATGTGGCTCAAATCATCGGCCTCTGGTGGTCGCACATAAGTGCCCTGAAAGTTGTCAAGGAATGCGGCTTCCAGATCTTCCCAATAGCTAATGGAGTCCGTTGGCAAGCTGTTAAGCCAATGCCGCGCTGGTCCTTTGAGCTTTAGTGGGAGGTATTTGATGGCGTGTAAGTCATCACCGCGGGCCATGTGGATGTGGAGGAGGAAGTCCTCAATCCATACTGTGGGATCTGTTGTGCCGTCGTATGATTCGATGTTTACAGGTTTGAAACCTTCTGGGAATTGATGTTCCATTACTTCGTCTGTGAAGCATAAGGGGTGTGCGGCGCCTCTGTATTGGGCTATATCTCGACGCAGCTCGAATGGGTCTTGCCCGCTGTGTTCGGCCCGGCCGGATTTGCTTTTACTGTATCCGGCATGACGTTTGTCGTCTCGCAGAGTGGTGCGCCCTCGTGATCCGTAGATCAATCTTGAATGCTTTGGCTTGTCCTCCAATATGTCTCGCAGGTCTGGCGTATCTCCCCGTGCCTTTTTATTTGAATGGCGTTGGGGTGGAGGCTGAGCTTTTGGCAGGAATGCCTCTCTATCGCGGCCACAAGGTGGCCGATCAGCCGTATCATACGCTTCTTCCTCTAGTCGGGGTAGTAACCTGCGCCTTGGGTAACTCTTGGAGGGGCGCTCGAGTTTATATTCCTCGGCCGCGAGGACTTCAGTCCATTTGTCAGCTAGCAGATCTTGATCAGCTTGAAGCTGCTGCTGCTTTTTCTTCAGGCTATTTGCCGTGGCCATAAGCCGGCGCTTGAAGCGCTCTTGTTCGACGGGATCCTCTGGGATGGCGAATTCATCGTCGCCGAGGCTTGCCTCGTCTTCAGAGGGGTGGATGTAATTATCATCCTCCTCCTCTCCATCTGCCGCTCTCTCAGGAGAGCTAGCTCCTTCATCCTCCTGCTCTAAATCTTGCTGGAGGGGATTGTTGTTGTCTTCGGCACTGTCCAGAGTATTATTATCTCCTATGCCGGTATCACCACTTTTGCTCTGGCGGGACTTGGAGCGGCGCCGCTGACGTCGGCGCTTGGGTTGCTTCTTGGAGGGGTCATCCTCCGTTATCTCGTCGCCATTGCCTTCATTGGGTGTATCCACCATGTATATGTCGTATGACGACGTGGCTTTCCAGTGCCCTATAGGTGCTGGTTCATGTTCGTCTCCTACATCATCATCCATACCGTCGATGTCTTCGGAGTCAAAGTCGAGCATGTCGGTTAAATCATCGACAGTTGCTACGAAGTGGGTGGTGGGTGGGCGTCGAATTTCTTCGTCATCCGCATCCCAATCCCGTTGGCCATAATCCGGCCAGGGCTCTCCTGACAAAGAGAGAGACCTTAGTGAATTCAGAATGTCGCCAAAGGGCGAGTGCTGAAAGATATCTGCGGCGGTGAATTCCATGATCGGCGCCCAATCGGATTCGATTGGCAGGGGCGCGGGCGGTTCGGAGTCAGAAAGAGAGTCCGGCACCTTGGAGTCACGGGCTGCGCAGAGGATTATGCTGGTGTTTGGCTCGATCGCCGTTGAGACTGCAGCCCCTGAGGCGGTGTCTAACCACCTGTCCTTGATTGGCATAGCTGGCTCGGAGCTAAGGGTCGGAGCTGCTACGGGCGCGGCCTCTGGTGTACTGTTCGGCGGCAGAGCTAGGTCATACCCATCGCGACAGTGCGGCGCGCCCGGCTGTGGCTCGAATCCGTCGAAGATCAAGTCTCCGCGGATGTCAGCCGTGTAGTTCAAACTTCCAAATCTGACCTGATGGCCAGGGGCGTAGCTTTCAATCTGCTCCAGATGGCCAAGCGAATTAGCCCGCAGTGCAAAGCCGCCGAATACGAAGATCTGTCCGGGGAGAAAAGTCTCACCCTGGACCGCATCGCTATCGATGATAGTAGGAGTCATCAAGCCTAACGGCGACGACACAGAGGAACTCTCAATGAAAGCACCAATGTCAGTGTCAAAACCGGCGGATCTCGGGTAGGGGGTCCCGAACTGTGCATCTAGGACGGATGGTAACAGGAGGAAGGGGACACGATGTTTTACCCAGGTTCGGTCCCTCTTGATGGAGGTAAAACCCTACGTCCTTCTTGATTAATATTGATGATATGGGTGTTACAAGATTAGATCTACCACGAGATCAGAGAGGCTAAACCCTAGAAGCTAGCCTATGGTATGGCTGTATGTTATGGTTGTTTTTCTATGGACTAAAACCCTTCGGTTTATATAGACACCGGAGAGGGTTAGGGTTACACAAGGTTGGTTACAAAGGAGGAGATATCCATATACGTATTACCTAGCTTGCCTTCCACGCCAAGTAGAGTCTCATCCAGACATGAGACGAAGTCTTCAATCTTGTATCTTCATAGTCTAACAGTCCGACCAATGGAGATAGTCCGGCTGTCCGGAGACCCCCTAATCCAGGACCCCCTCAACGGTGATGAGCTCTTTCTTGTCCTCAAGATGCTGCTTGAGGGCATCCACGGATTCCTCCACCAATCTTCTGCGCTCGATGCGCAGCATGGCATTCTCGTCCATAAGTTTCTCAACGATGAGTCCGGTCCTCTTCAACAAGGCAGTGGTCTCCTCCTGCTGCTCTGCACTTCCGAAGATCGTCGCCCTCAGCAGGTCGCGCTCGAACCGGAGCTTCGCATTGCTCTCATTTAGTTGCCGGATGACGCTGGCAAAAGAGGCTTTCATGCCGTCCTGCAACCTCGCCCAGCCGGAGATCTGATCCATCTGGCTATGGACGATCGCATACATGTGCCTGTAAGAGTCCTTGCCTGCCCATGAGACATTTTCACAGGCTGCCGCGGTGCAGGAGGACATCTCTATTGCATTCGCGGCGCGGCGGGACATCTCTTCTGCTTCCGCGGCGCGGCCGGACCAGTCTGCCGCATCGACGGCGCGGCAGGACCTGTGTGCTGCTTCGGCGGCGCCACGGGACCTCTGTGCTACTATGGCTGCGTGGTGGAACATGCAGGCTATGTTCACGGTGAGGTGGGACATCTCTCGTGCTTCCACTTTCATGCTCACATCTCCCTGGTGGCAATCTCTCAACCCAGAACTCACGCTGGTCATGATAGACGCAAAGGGAACGATGATGAATGACTTTGTTTTTGTGGATGAGGAGTTGAGGAGGAATGTGCAGTCATCTTGGAGTAGTAGTATTTATAACCGAGTAGTAATACGCTCCTAAGTGGGAAACGGTTTAGGTTTTGATTGGTGTGAACATGTTTGCAATTTGGAATGTGGCAGGACGCATGCTCAAAATTTACTGACGGTTATAAGTGCGGCACTATTCCCGGAAGGCGTAACGTGGGCACGTACGCCTTCTGAGCTGCGTACGTGGCGTTTGCACCATAGGGTGCACCGCAATAGGACATGTCAGCACATGTCTTGTTCCAACAACCGTGTGCGCTCGTTATTACCATCATGCACGCTTATGTTAATTAGAGTGTGTGTGCCCATCTAGCGCACACACGTTGATCTATCTAACTGTTTCAGTTTGTTGTGGCTAATCGCAAACAGTTCATCCATGTGAAGTGAATGTCATCAACCGGAGACACTTTGATCTGGCTGGCCCGTTTTTGTTTTGTTTCCTAATCGCAAACAGTTAATCCTTCTAAAGTGTATGCCCTCAATCACACACACCTTGATCTGGCTGACCGTTTCTTTTGTGTTGCCTAATCACAAACAGTTCATCCGAGTGAATTGTATGTTGTATATCGCACACACTTTCATCAGGCTGCCCGTTTCTTTTGTTCCGCCTGATCGCAAATAGTTCATTGGACTGAACCGTATGCCCTGCAATGCACACGCAACTAAAATATGAACCGTGTTTGATGGCTCCACCATCGCAAATGTTTTACACCTTTTTTGACGGTTCTTTTACACCACCGTTTGCGATTATTGCATCACACACAGTTTCGTCGAAGGGTCTCTGATCGTAGTGTCGCGTTAGCAGCATCCTGCAGTAGTGGATGTAACTCTTTTGCGGTGTGTTTGTTGGGATCGATGAACTTTGAGTTTATGATCAGATCTATCTTTTTATATCCATGAAAGTATTTGAGTTTCTTTGATCTCTTTTATGCATGATCTCTTATAGCCTCGTATTTGTTCTTCGATATTTCAATTTTGTTTGGCCAACTTGATCTATTTATCTTGCAATGGGAAGAGGTGCTTTGTAGTGGGTTCGATCTTACGGTGCTTGATCCTAGTGACAGAAAGGGAACCGACACGTATGTATCGTTGCTACTAAGGATAAAAAGACGAGATCTATATCTATCGCCATATAGATAAACGGATCATATTGCAAGCACGTGCAACTACAACAAAAGTATTAAGGTAAACCTAACCATAGCATGAAACATATGGATCCAAATCAGCCCCTTACGAAGCAACGCATAAACTAGGGTTTAAGATTCTGTCACTCTAGCAACCCATCATCTACTTATTACTTCCCAATGCCTTCCTCTAGGCCCAAATAATGGTGAAGTGTCATGTAGTCGACGTTCACATAACACCACTAGAGGAGAGACAACATACATCTCATCAAAATATCGAATGAATACCAAATTCACATGACTACTAATAGCAAGACTTCTCCCATGTCCTCAGGAATAAAAGTAACTACTCACAAAGCATAAACATGTTCATAATCAGAGGGGTATTAATATGCATATAGGATCTGAACATATGATCTTCCACCAATTAAACCTACTAGCATCAACTACAAGGAGTAATTAACACTACTAGCAACCTACTAGCACCAATCCCGGACTTGGAGACAAGAATTGGATACAAGAGATGAACTAGGGTTTTGAGGTTAGATGGTGCTGATGAAGATGTTGATGGAGATTGCCCTCTCCCGATGAGAGGAGCTTTGGTGATGACGATGGCGATGATTTCCCCCTCCGGGAGGGAAGTTTCCCTGGCAGAACAGCTCCGCCAGAGCCCTAGATTGGTTCCGCCAATGTTCCGCCTCGTGGCGGCGGAGTTTCGTCCGAGAAGATGGCTTATGATTTTTTTCCCATCGAAAGACTCCATATAGCAGAAGATGGCCACCGGAGGGCCACCAGGGGGCCCACGATGCAGGGGGCATGCCCAGGCGGGTAGGGCGCGCCCCCACCCTCATGGGCAGGGTGTGGCCCCCCTCGTGAAGTTCTTGCTCTCAGTATTTTTTATATATTTGGAAAACATCTTCCGTGATGTTTCAGGACTTTTGGAGCTGTGCAGAATAGGTCTCTAATATTTGCTCCTTTTCCAGCCCAGAATCCCAGCTGCCGGCATTCTCCCTCTTTATGTAAACCTTGTAAAATAAGAGAGAATAGGCATAAGTATTGTGACATAATGTGTAATAACAGCCCATAATGCAATAAATATTGATATAAAAGCATGATGCAAAATGGACGTATCAACTCCCCCAAACTTAGACCTCGCTTGTCCTCAAGAGAAAAGCCGAAATCGAAAAATATGTCCACATGTTTAGAGATAGAGGTGTCAATAAAAATAAAATATAGACATGAGGGCATCATGATCATTCTTAAAACAACAACTTATAAAATTCTTGTCATATAATCTCTAATGCTAGAGTAATAATTCAATCACAATATCAAGTATGAATCTTAAACTTCATTGAAAACTAACAAACTATAATATCAGTCATTGAAGCAATTGCAATTTATCATAACATAGGAAAGAGTCAATGTATAAGAGCTTTTCAGCAAGTCCACATACTCAACTATCATATAGTCTTTCACAATTGCTGACACTCACGCAATACTTATGAGTATGGAGTTTTATTTGGGCACGGTGAAAGATAGGGGCTTATAATTTTGCCTCCCAACGTTTTACCTCAAGGGTAATGTCAACAGTAATAGTTCATGAAAACTCACATCCAATTTGCCATATATACTATGATCTTTCCAACATATTATGCTTGCCAAAGCATAAAGTGTAAAAAGGAAGGGTGAAAATCACCATGACTCTTATGCAATGTAGGAGATAAAGGTAAAAGATAGTCCCTTCGCAGAGGGAAGCAAAGGTTGTCATGCACTTTTATGGTTGGATGCACAAAATCTTAATGCGAAAGAACATCACTTTATATTGCCCCTTGTGATATGGACCTTTATTATGCAGTCTGTCGCTTTCATTACTTCCATATCACACGATCGTATAAAGCTTATTTCCTCCAGACCAATCAATCGTACATATTTAGAGAGCAATTTTTATTGCTTGCACCGATGACAACTTACTTGATGGATCTTACTCAATCCATAGGTAGATATGGTGGACTCTTATGGCAAGACTAGTTTGAGGGTATTTGGAAGCCCAAGTAGTGTCTCTACTTGGTGCAATGAATTTGGCTAGCATGAGGGGGAAATGCAAGCTCATCATGTTGGAAGATCCAAGACAATATAATTCATCTCAGATGTAAGAAAAAATAACCCATTACGTTGTCTTTCTTGTCCAATGTCAACTCTTTAGCATGTCATATTTTAATGAGTGCTCACAATCATAAAAGATGTCCAAGATAGTATATTTATATGTGAATACCTCTCTTTCTTTATTGCTTCCTATTAATTGCAACGATGACTAAAACTGTGTTTGTCAACCCTCAACAACTTTTATTCATCATACTCTTTCTATGTGAGCTCATTACTCTCCATAAGACTCACATGATCTCTTTGTTTCCTTTTATTTCTTTCTCTTTTTCTTTTATTCACTTAGGATCATGGCAAAATAATCAATCCCTTGACTCAACACTAATCTTTATTATATAGCTCACGAACTCGATTATATAGAAGGATAATAAAGCAAAACTCACAACTAGATCACACTAAGAACTTTTATTCTACTAGATCAAGATATTACCAAAAGGATTGAACTAAGAAAAACGGTAAAGATAAAAGTGATGGTGATACGATACCGGGGCATTCCCCCAAGCTTGGCAGTTGCCAAGTGGAGTGCCCATACCCATGTGATTATGTCTCTCTTTTCGGGATGGTGATGTGATGTTCTTGGCGATGATGCCCCTCAATATACGATTCTCCTCCTCAAGCTTGTTGACTTGCTGCTTGAGGTCCATTATTTCCTTTCGGAGTTTTCCTGTAACAGCCAAAGCTCCCTGCACCCAAGGGTGCTGCATAGCTGCGGGAGAACCAGTGACACTCCTTTTCATATTCTCATAAGAAAGAAATCTAACATTGGAAGGGATAACCGAGTTTGGAATAGCTGAGCTCTGCAGTTCTCCCATTGTGAATCCATCTTGGAGGCAGGAAGTGACTTCTTGATCTTCTTCCATGGCATCTATCCTCTTGAAATCAGCCTCCAACTCTTCCTCCGTCGCTGGCCCAAAGGGGTCAACATGATTGTTTGTCGTTGATCTCGGTGCCGGTTGAGACACCCGGCTCTCCCTGACTGACTCTTGCGAAGACATCCCGCTCTAATCTGCAGCAGCAACAACAACTCGAAACAAAGATAGGAGATTTTTACGTGATACGGGATTCAAAACCCCTGGGAGATTATATAATGAACTTTTACCGACCAAAATACGTGTCGTGTACGAAAACGGAGTCCGGAGAGCACACGAGGTGCCCACGAGGTAGGGGGCGCGCCCTCCACCCTCGTGTCCTTCCCAGACTGCTGCTTATTTTTCTAATTTTCTAAATATTCCAGAGTGGATAAATATTGCCTTAAAAGCTGTTTTGGAGTCGGTTTACTTACCGTACCACATACCTATTCCTTTTCGGAGTCTGAAATGTTTCGAAAAGTGTCCCTTATGTATTCCTCCGGGGTTGCGGTTTCAATAACATTGGTTTCAACATTTATGGGATTACCTGAGATATAGTGTTTGATTCTTTGACCATTCACCACCTTCGGATTTGTGCCTTCGAAGTTGTTGATTTTTATGGCACCGGAACGGTAGACCTCCTCGATAAAGTAAGGACCTTCCCATATAGAGAGAAGTTTTCCTGCAAAAAAATCTTAAATGAGAGTTGTATAGCTATACATAATCACCTACATTAAACTCACGCTTTTGTATCCTTTTGTCATGCCATCTTTTAACTTTTTATTTAAACAACTTGGCATTTTCGTAGGCTTGGGTTCTCCATTCATCAAGTGAGCTAATATCAAATAACCTCTTCTCACTGGCAAGTGTAAAATCATAATTAAGTTCTTTAATAGCCCAATAAGCCTTGTGTTCTAGTTCGAGAGGTAAGTGACATGCTTTTCCATAGACCATTTTATACAGAGACATACCCATAGGATTTTTATATGCAGTTCTATAGGCCCATAATGCATCATCAAGTTTCTTGGACCAATTCTTTCTAGACCTATTAACAGTCTTTTGCAAAATTAATTTGAGTTCTCTATTACTCAATTCTTCTTGACCACTAGACTGAGGGTGATAAGGAGATGCAATTCTATGATTAACACCATATTTAGCAAGCATTTTACAGAAAGCACCATGAATAAAATGTGAACCACCATCAGTCATTAAATATCTAGGGACTCCAAATCTTGGAAAAATAACTTCTTTAAGCATTTTAATAGAAGTGTTATGATCAGCACTACTAGTTGGAATAGCTTCTACCCACTTAGTAACGTAATCAACAACAACTAAAATATGTGTATAACCATTAGAGGAAGGAAAAGGTCCCATATAGTCAAAGCCCCAAACATCAAATGGTTCAATAACAAGTGCATAATTCATAGGCATTTCTTTACGTCTACTAATATTACCAATTCTTTGACATTCATCACAAGATAAGACAAACTTACGGGCATCCTTGAAGAGAGTAGGCCAATAAAAACCAGATTGCAGTACCTTATGTGCAGTTCTATCTCCAGCATGGTGTCCTCCATAAGCTTTGGAGTGACACTTGCGTAGGATCTGTTCCTGTTCATGCTCAGGTACACAACTTCTAATAACACCATCTACTCCTTCTTTATAAAGATGTGGGTCATCCCAAAAGTAGTGCCTCAAATCATAGAAGAACTTTTTCTTTTGCTGGTATGTGAAACTAGGTGGTATAAACTTAGCAACAATGTAATTAGCATAATCAGCATACCATGGAGCAGTATGAGAAGCATTTATGACATTTAATTGCTCAACAGGAAAGCTATCATCAATAGGTAGTGGGTCATAAAGCACATTTTCTAACCAGGCAAGTTGTTTGCAACAGGGTTCTCAGCTCCTTTTCTATCAACAATATGCAAATCAAATTCTTGTATCAAGAGAACCCATCTAATAAGTCTAGGTTTAGCATCTTTCTTTTCCATAAGATATTTAATAGTAGCATGATCAGTGTGAATAGTTACTTTAGAATCAACAATATACGGTCTAAACTTATCACAAGCAAATACTACCGCTAAGAATTCTTTTTCAGTAGTAGCATAATTTCTTTGAGCATTGTCTAGAGTTTTACTAGCATATTGAATAACATTTAGTTTCTTATCAACTCTTTGTCCTAGAACAGCACCTACTGCATAATCACTAGCATCACACATAATTTCAAAGGGTAAATTCCAATCAGGTGGCTGAACAATAGGTGCAGAGATCAATGCTTTCTTAAGTATTTCAAATGCTTCTACACAATCATCATCAAAGACAAATGGTATATCTTTTTGTAATAAATTAGTCAGAGGCCGAGAAATTTTCGAGAAGTCCTTAATGAACCTCCTATAAAAACCGGCATGACCAAGGAAACTTCTTATACCTTTGATGTCCTTGGGACATGGCATCTTTTCAATAGCATCAACCTTGGCTTTATCAACTTCAATACCACTTTCAGAAACTTTATGACCCAAGACAATACCTTCATTCACCATAAAGTTGCACTTTTCCCAATTTAAGACAAGATTAGTTTCTTCACATCTCTGCAAAACTCGATCAAGGTAGCTCAAGCAATCATCAAAACAAGATCCATAGACGGAAAAGTCATTCATGAAAACCTCACAAATCTTTTCACAAAAGTCAGAGAATATAGGCATCATACATCTTTGAAAGGTAGCAGGTGCATTACATAAACCAAAAGGCATATGTCTATAAGCAAAAGTACCAAAAGGGCATGTAAAAGTAGTCTTTGATTGATCTTTGGCTGACACAAGTATTTGAGAGAAACCAGAATAACCATCTAGAAAGCAAAAATGTGTATGTTTGGACAATCTTTCTAGCATTTGATCGATAAAAGGTAAGGGGTAATGATCTTTTTAGTAGCCTTATTTAATTTGCGGAAATCAATTACCATCCTATAACCTGTAATAATTCTTTGAGGAATCAATTCATCTTTATCATTAGGAACAACAGTAATACCTCCCTTCTTAGGGACACAATGGATAGGGCTTACCCATTAACTATCAGCAACGGGATAAATTATACCTGCCTCAAGGAGCTTTAGTATCTCCTTTCTTACCACTTTTTTCATTTTAGGATTCAGCCAGCGTTGATGATCACGAACTGGTTTAGCATCTTCTTCCAAATTAATTTTATGTTGACATAGAGTGGGACTAATGCCCTTAAGATCATCAAGAGTGTACCCAATAGCAGTGCGGTGCTTCTTCAGAGTTTTCAATAATCTCTCTTCCTCATGCTCTGAAAGGTTAGCACTAATAATAACATGATATATCTTTTTCTCATCAAGATAAGCATATTTAAGAGTATCAGGTAACAGTTTAAGCTCAAACACTGGATCACCCTTGGGTGGAGGAGGATCCCCTAGGATTTCAATAGGTAAATTGTTTTTCAGAATAGGTTCCTGTTTAGAGAATACTTCATCTAATTCCCTTCTTTCATTCATAAACATATCATTTTCATGGTCTAGCAAGTATTGTTCTAAAGGATCAGTAGGAGGTACAGCAATAGAAGCAAGACCAATAGTTTCATCCTTACTAGGTAATTCTTCTTCACGGTGTTGTCTACTAAATTTAGAAAAATTAAATTCTTGATTCATATCATCTAAACCGATAGTAAAAATATCTCTTTTGCAATCTATGGTAGCATTAACAGTATTTAAGAAGGGTCTACCAAATCTAATGGGACAAAAGCTATCTTGTGGGGAACCAAGAACAAGAAAATCAGCAAGATATTTAGTTTTCCCACACAAGACTTCAACATCTCTAACAATTCCCCCTGATGAAATAGTATCTCTATTGGCAAGTTTAATTGTGACATCAATATCTTCCATCTCAGTAGGTGCAATATCATGCATAACTTCTTGGTATAAAGAATAAGGTATTGCACTAGCACTAGCACCCATATCACATAAGCCATGATAACAATGATCTCCTATTTTAACAGAAATAACAGGCATGCCTACCACATGTCTAGGTTTATCCTTATCATGGGGTTTAGCAATTCTAGCAGTTTCATCACAGAAATAAATAACATGCCCATCTATATTATCAGATAAGAGATCTTTAACAATAGCAATATTATGTTCAACTTTAACTTGCTCAGGAGGTGTATATGTTTTAATATTGCTTTTACGAACTACAGTTGAAGCTTTAGCATGATCCTTTATCCTAACAGGGAAAGGTGGTTTCTCAACATAAGAAGTAGGAACAGTAGGATCATTATAAGTGATAGTCTTTTCTTCAACTTTAATAGGTGCAGCTACTTTTACTTCTATGAGAGGATGATATTTAAACCACTTCTCCTTGGGGAGATCAACATAAGCAGCAAAAGATTCACAGAAAGAAGCTACTATCTCAGAGTCAAGTCCATATTTAGTGCTAAATTTAAGAAAAATATCGGTATCCATAAAAGATTTAACACAATCAAAACTAGGTGTCATACCTGACTCCTTACCATTGTCGAGGTCCTGATCTTCAGAGTTGCATTTAATTCTTTCCAATAAATCCCATTTGAATTCAATAGTCTTCATCATAAAAGAGCCAGCACAAGAAGTATCAAGCATGGTGCCATTGTTACCAGAAAGCCGAGCATAAAATTTTTCGATAATCATTTCTCTCGAGAGCTCATGATTGGGGCATGAATATAACATTGATTTAAGCCTCCCCCAAGCTTGAGCGATGCTTTCTCCTTCGCGAGGCCAAAAATTATATATTAAATTGCGATCATGGTGAACAAGATGCATAGGATAAAACTTTTGATGAAATTCCAATTTCAATCCTTTGTAATTCCAAGACCTCATATCATCACATAGCATATACCATGTCGATGCATCTCCCCTCAAAGATAAAGGGAAGACCTTCTTCTTAACAACATCTCTGGGTACACCTGCAAGCTTAAATAATCCACAAACTTCATCCACATATATCAGATGTTCATCAGGATGTTTTGTTCCATCTCCTAAAAAAGGATTAGCTAGCAGTTTTTCTATCACACCCGAAGGAACTTCAAAGCAAGCATTTTCATTTTCATTTTCATTTTCAGTAGGTTCAGTAGGTTGAGGAGCAACTCTTTGCTCTACTGGTCGGGGTGAAGATACCCCAAACAAGCCCCTCAGAGGATTACTTTCCATGGTAACAAGTGACAGTAAATTTCAGCACACTATATAAATCTTTCCTTACCAAATTCCACCTACCAAAGGCGCTTCACTCCCCGGCAACGGCGCCAGAAAAGAGTCTTGATGACCCACAAGTATAGGGGATCTATCGTAGTCCTTTCTATAAGTAAGAGTGTCGAACCCAACGAGGAGCAGAAGGAAATGATAAGCGGTTTCCAGCAAGGTATTCTCTGCAAGTACTGAAATAAGTGGTAACAGATAGTTTTGTGATATGATAATTTGTAACAAGCAAAAAGTAACAAAAGTAAATAAGGTGCCGCAAGGTGGCCCAATCCTTTTTGTAGCAAAAGACAAGCCTGGACAAACTCTTATATGATGTAAAGCGCTCCCGAGGACACATGGGAATATCGTCAAGCTAGTTTTCATCACGTTCATATGATTCGCGTTCGGTACTTTGATAATTTGGTATGTGGGTGGACTGGTGCTTGGGTGCTGCCCTTACTTGGACAAGCAACCCACTTATGATTAACCTCTATTGCAAGCATCCGCAACTACAACAAAAGTATTAAGGTAAACCTAACCATAGCATGAAACATATGGATCCAAATCAGCCCCTTACGAAGCAACGCACAAACTAGGGTTTAAGCTTCTGTCACTCTAGCAACCCATCATCTACTTATTACTTCCCAATGCCTTCCTCTAGGCCCAAATAATGGTGAAGTTTCATGTAGTCGACGTTCGCATAACACCACTAGAGGAGAGACAACATACATTTCATCAAAATATCGAACGAATACCAAATTCACATGACTACTAATAGCAAGACTTCTCCCATGTCCTCGGGAACAAAAGTAACTACTCACAAAGCATAAACATGTTCATAATCAGAGGGGTATTAATATGCATATAGGATCTGAACATATGATCTTCCATCAATTAAACCTACTAGCATCAACTACAAGGAGTAATTAACACTACTAGCAACATACTAGCACCAATCCCGGACTAGGAGACAAGAACTGGATACAAGAGATGAACTAGGGTTTTGAGGTGAGATGGTGCTGATGAAGATGTTGATGGAGATTGCCCTCTCCCGATGAGAGGAGCGTTGGTGATGACGATGAAGATGATTTCCCCCTCCGGGAGGGAAGTTTCCCCGGCAAAACAGCTCCGCCAGAGCCCTAGATTGGTTCCGCCAAGGTTCCGCCTCGTGGCAGCGTAGTTTCGTCCGAGAAGATGGCTTATGATTTTTTCCCATCGAAAGACTCCATATAGCAGAAGATGGCCACCGGAAGGCCACCAGGGGGCCCACGAGGTAGGGGGCGCGCCTAGGGGGGTAGGGCGCGCCCCCCACCCTCGCGGGCAGGGTGTGGCCCCCTGGTGAAGTTCTTGCTCTCAGTATTTTTTATATATTTGGAAAACATCTTCCGTGAAGTTTCGGGACTTTTGGAGCTGTGCAGAATAGGTCTCTAATATTTGCTCCTTTTCCAGCCCAGAATCCCAACTGCCGGCATTCTCCCTCTTTATGTAAACCTTGTAAAATAAGAGAGAATAGGCATAAGTATAGTGACATAATGTGTAATAACAGCCCATAATGGAATAAATATTGATATAAAAGCATGATGCAAAATGGACGTATCAGCTTCACTTAAATTTTTATGAGCTATGGACTTGCTCTAGTGCTTCACTTATATCGTTTTTTAGTATGGTGTGCTTAATATTTTTGAAGAAATGCTCTCTTGCTTCACTTAGATTTATTTGAGAGTTAGTAAAATTTTCAAGAAATTCTCTCTTTCTTCACTTAAATTAATTTGAGAGAAAGAAATATTATGCTCATGATCTTCATGTATATTTGTTTGAGCTTGTCAAAAGCAACACATGAAAATTGGCCCCAAAGTGATAGATATCCAAGAAGGATATAATAAAAACTTTCATGAAGATCATTAGACAAAATAAATTTGATTCTTAGTAATAGTTTTGAGATATGATGATGTGATATGTGAGTCATCTTGATGAGTAATTATGCTTTAGTAAGAATATCGGTGTTAAGGTTTGTGATTCCCTATGCAAGCACAAAAGTCAATATTTATGCAACGAAATTATATCCTACTTATGGTGCATTATTTGGTGTTAATTATACTTAATTATCTCTTATGAGATTATTCATTTCTTAGTTGGTCGCTTCCCAATCTTTTGCTAGCCTTCATTTTGCACTAAGTATGATCAGTACTTGTGCATCCAAAAACCATTAAACCAGTTTTGCCACATGAGTCCACTATATTTACCTATATGCGGTATTCTTTTGCCATTCTAAGCAAATTTGCATGTGCCATCTCTAATTTTCAAAAATAAACATCTCTTTTGTGTGTTCGTTTCGCTCGTGGAGCGGTGAGGGATGGCTAATATTTTACGTGCTAGATGTGTTATTCTCAAGATGAGTGTTTATTCACTTGTCATTGCACGAGAGTAAGGCAAAGGTATTAGGGATTCCCAGTCTCGAAATGCAAAAAAATGAATTTATTTTATGTTGTCAAATAATAAATTCCTTGAAAAGTGTTGGTATGGAGGGCACCCGTGGATACGGTTAGCCATGGAAAGTGAAAGTATGGTGGAAAAAGGA
Source organism: Triticum urartu (assembly GCF_056163025.1). Lineage (NCBI taxonomy): Eukaryota > Viridiplantae > Streptophyta > Magnoliopsida > Poales > Poaceae > Triticum > Triticum urartu. Next base: position 126,427,601 of record NC_141875.1, read on the forward strand.
GTAAACTTTATTTTCTGTCTGGGAACCGCCTATGATATATCTATTCATGGAAAGTATTGGGAATTCTAAGTCGTCTTCGTTGGTGGGATGGATACACCACCCAAAATGTTTTTATCTCCAAGTTTTTCGCTTTGAGCTCTGGCACATCTACAAATCCCTACTTCCCTCTACGAAGGGCCTTTCTTTTACTTTATGCAATTTTTGTTTTGAATTTGAGTCTCCATCTTCTCTTATAAAAGCACCAACTAGGAGGCAATATGATCGTACTTGAGTATTGGGTGTAGTTAATATGCGAGTGTGTTTCTGATACGTCTCTAACGTATCTATAATTTTTGATTGCTCCATGCTATATTATCTACTGTTTTTGACATTGTTGGGCTTTATTATCCGCTTTTATATTATTTTTGGGACTAACCTACTAACCGGATGCCCAGCCCAGAATTGCTGTTTTTTTGGCCTATTTTAGGGTTTCGAAGAAAAGGAATATCAAACGGAGTGCAAACGGAATGAAACCTTCGGGAACGTGATTTTCTCACCGAACATGACCCAGGAGACTTGGACCATACGTCAAGCAACCAACAGGGAAGCCATGAGGTAGGGGCGCGCCTACCCCCCAGGCGCGCCCTCCACCCTCGTGGGCCCCTTGTTGCTCCACCGACGTACTTCTTCCTCCTATATATACCTATGTACCCCCAAACGATCAGATACGGAGCCAAAACCCTAATTCCACCGCTGAGGGAGTCCTTGATTAGGGGGTCTCCGGACAGCCGGGCTATATCCTTTGGCTGGACTGTTGGACTATGAAGATACGAGATTGAAGACTTCGTCACGTGTCCGGATGGGACTCTACTTGGCGTGGAAGGCAAGCTAGGCAATACGGATATGTATATCTCCTCCTTTGTAACCGACCTTGTGTAACCCTAGCCCCCTCCGGTGTCTATATAAACCGGAGGGTTCTAGTCCATAGGACAACAGACAATCATACCATAGGCTAGCTTCTAGGGTTTAGCCTCTTTGATCTCGTGGTAGATCAACTCTTGTAATACTCATATCATCAAGAACAATCAAGCAAGACGTAGGGTATTACCTCCATCAAGAGGGCCCGAACCTGTGTAAATATCGTGTCCCCTGCCTCCTGTTACCATCCGCCTTAGACGCACAGTTCGGGACCCCCTACCCGAGATCCGCCGGTTTTGACACCGACATTGGTGCTTTCATTGGGAGTTCCACTGTGTCGTCACCATAAGGCTTGATGGCTCCTTCGATCATTGCTAGCGATGCGGTCCAGGGTGAGGCTTTCCTCCTTGGATAGATCTTCGTATTCAGCGGCTTCGCACTACAGGCCAATTCGCTTGGCCATCTGGAGCATATCGAAAGCTACGCCCCTGGCCATCAGCTCAGATTTGGAAACTTGAACTACACGGCCGACATATGCGGAGACTTGATCTTGGACGGTTTCGAGCCCATGCAGGACGCGCCGCACAGTCGCGACGAGCAAGACGTAACTCTATCGTCGGACAGTGTTCGGGAGATCGCATCCGCAGCTACTCCGGCCGTTAATCCAGAGCAAATCGCGCCATTCGAGAGCGGAGGGATAGACCCCGCCATGGAGGCCGCACTCTCAGTGGCGCTAGAGCCAGATACTGACTTCACCCCTTTCGAGAGCCGCGTCACCAAACCACTGGATTTATCCCCGGCCACGGACTCCGAGCCACCTACATCCGTGCCTGTTGAATCCGACGGGGCACCGATCATGGAGTTCACCTCCGCGGATATCTTTCAACCCTCACCTTTCGGAGATGTGCTAAATTCATTAAGGTCTCTCTCCCTGTCAGGAGAACCTTGGCCGAACTATGTCCGGCTAGAATGGGATGCGGACGACGAAGAAATTCTCTGCCCACCCATCACCCACTTAGTAGTCACTGTCGACGACTTAACCGACATGCTCGACTTCGACTCCAAAGACATCGATGGCATGGACGACGATGTGGGAGACGAACATGAACCACCGCCCATAGGGCGCTGGACCGCCACTTCATCGCATGACGTATACATGGTGGATACACCCAGAGAGGGCAATCGCAAAGAGACAGCAGAGGATGCCTCCTCCAAGCAACCCCGGCGCCGACGTCAGCGGCGCCGCTCTAAGTCCCGCCATAGCAAAAACAGCGATAACAATGCAAGAGGAAATAACAGTCCAGTCGACTCTAGAAGAAATGATGACTGCACCACCCCGGTGGCAGAGCACGATCAAGATGCAAACTGCAAACATAGTACGGATCCGACGTCCGACCACGACGACGCCAAGGATAAGCCTCATCAAACCCCGTCTAGGGAAGAAAACAGTCTGGACGAAGATGCACACATCATCTCGGAAATGCACTTGGAGCAAGAAAACCTCCGCAGAAGTCTTATTGCCACAGCGAGGAGCCTGAAGAAACAGAAGCAAAGGCTCAAGGTTGCACAAGATACGCTCAACAACAAGTGGAACAAAGTAACAAAGTATGGTGGAAGTTACCATAAAAATAGCTATCCAAAGCGCAAGCTATTACCGGAATTCGACGATGAGGCCTTAGAGCCCATACAGCCGAAAAGTGATACGGCCAACTGGCCGGATCCACCACCTTGTGAACGCGATAGAGCGGCTAACAAAGTCGCGCATAAGTCAACACACGATCTACGTGAGAACTTGCATCAAAAATCCGGCGTGACCAGATCTATATATGGATCTAGGAAGCACGCTACGGTACAAAACCAACGCCGAATACTACAACCATCCGAACACCATGGCGCATCCCAATACAGGGGTGTCGCACAGCCCTTATATTTCACTGATGAGGTGCTGGATCACGAATTCCCAGAAGGATTCAAACCGGTGAACATAGAGGCGTATGACGGAACCACAGACCCTGGAGTCTGGATAGAGGACCTCATCCTCCATATTCATATGGCTCGTGGAGACGATCTCCATGCCATTAAATACTTGCCCCTCAAGCTTAAAGGCCCAGCTTGGCACTGGCTGAAAAGCCTCCCCGGAAACTCAATTGGAAGTTGGGAAGAGCTCGAGGACGCTTTTCGGGCCAATTTTCAAGGGACTTATGTCTGACCACCGGATGCAGACGATTTAAGTCATATAATCCAACAGTCCGGAGATTCCGCCCAAAAGCTATGGAACAGGTTCAACACCAAGAAGAACCAAATCGTCGACTGTCCGGACGCTGAAGCCTTAGCAGCTTTTAAACACAGCGTCCGAGATGAATGGCTCACCAGACACCTCGATCAAGAAAACCGAGAACAATGGCAGCCCTAACAAGCCTCATGACCCGCTTTTGTGCGGGCGAGGATAGTTGGTTGGCCCGTAGCAGCACCAGCGACCCAAGCACATCCGAAGTCAGGGATGGCAATGGTAAACCATGACACAACAAAAACAAGCGTTGAATTAAAGAAGTTAGCCCAAATAACACGGCGGTAAACGCCGGATTCAGGGGCTCCCGACCAGGTGAGCGGAAAAAGCCTTTCAAGGGCAGCAGAGAAGGACAATCTGGCCTAAAAAAATTCTTGACAAACTCTGTCAGATTCATGGCACCCCAGACAAACCTGCAAATCATACCCACCGAGAATGTTGGGTCTTCAAGCAGGCCGGTAAGCTAAACGCCGAACACAATGGGGAAGAGACACCAAGCGAAGACGGGGATGAGCCTCGACAGCAAAGCACCGGAGGAAAAAAAAGTTCCCACCAGAGCTTAAAACAGTAAACGTGATCCATGTGACAAAGAGGAGAAGCAAGCATGCACTCCGAGGCACACGCGCCATAGAGCCCGTCACCCCTAGGTTCAACCCCTGGTTGGCCTGCCCGATTACTTTTGATCGTAGGGATCACGAGACAAATATTCGGCACGAAGGACGGACGGCCTTGGTGTTAGACCCAATAATAAATGGGTACCATTTCACATGAGTCCTCATGGACGGCGGTAGTGATCTAAATCTGATATATCAGGACACAGTCCGCAAAATGGGGATAGACTCGACACAAATAAGCCACAGTAATACTACCTTAAAGGGAGTAATACCTGGCCAAGAGGCCCGCTGTACGGGCTCTCTACTACTAGAGGTGGTATTCGGTTCTCCCGATAATTTCTGAAGCGAAAGGTTAACTTTTCACATTGCCCCATTCCGAAGTGGCTATCAAGCACTACTCGGAAGAACGGCTTTCGCTCGTTTTAACGCAATACCGCATTATGCTTTTCTCAAGCTTAAGATGCCCGGTCTACGTGGCATCATCTCAGTTAGCGGAAATACCGAATGTTTCCCACGTACGGAAGAGGATGCGGCGACTCTAGCAGCGCAAACTAGACGACCTCACCAACCTGAAAAATGGCAGGTCGTCAAGTCCACGGACACGGTCAAACGAATCCGGCATTCCATCATATATACATGAGATTGGTTTGATGATCAAACCCTCATAAACGATACCAGGGGCTTCCCGCGTGTAATCAGGGCCAGCCCGGCTCAACTTGGCTTGTCTTGAATTTTGATAGTTCATTGATAATAACCAACTCTTCTTTTTGGCATGACAACTTTCACCTAAGTTCTTTCCTTTTACAGATGACAATCGTGCTACACCCGTCCAGGACACGGCACAACAGAGACACAAGCACAGACGTGCAGCAGGGACCCGCCCAAAGGTTTCTTTTTAGATTAAGACCCTGCGTAAACCTTTTTTACTGTCTCTTGTTGCTCGTATCCTCCGGATACTCCACAAAACCGAGAAGGATGCTGGCATTATTAGCATGTGGCCACGCCAGGATTTTGCACGTACCCGGACACATCGGGTTTCTTATTAAGGGCATTGTTTAGCCCGGTATATGTTATAAAGATCGAACACCTTAGGGAGTGTTCGGCGTCACGAGTTTGGCCCTATATGCATCAGCTCCGAATCATGTCTTTGGTCAAATGTTGGGTTTGCCCGGCTCCCACGTTTTGGTACCTTACGTTCCGTTATATCGGCTAAGGTAGCACTGGGAGAACTACTGCGATTGTGCCCTAGTTCATCTGGATGAGCACCTCAGTAGAGAAAGCCGAAAACTGACTGTCATGATATAGCGAGAGACTGGTCAACCACTCGATGACTCATCGGAATCTTCGGGATTCCTCCGCATTAACGAAGGGCCGTTTCCCGGTCATGTACGTACGTGCCCCGTATTCGGACAAGCGCAGAAGTACCAGGGGCTATATAGTAGCCCCACCGTCAAACTCCTATGGCTAAGTGAAAGTGTTAAAGCAATATAGTCCGATTGCCTCGTTCGCTGCGCTATCACCTCCTTAACGGACCAAGACATTGGATTAAGTGGGGATATGCATCTTTTGCGAACACCCCCGCATTATATGCGTGGGGGCGGAAGCCGACGACTGCAAACTTTCAGGTTATATACATATATACATAAACGGCCGCACAGGGGGCATCATAGTACTTTCGGGCAAAAGTATAAATACAGCCTTGATAATTCAGTAAAACATTGTTTGTACAATGGGAATACATGTCACTAGAACATAATATTCTTTGAGCACTGAGCCTCTATCGAACGAGCGCCTTCAAGAACTTCTTCAAAGTAGTGCTCGGAAGCCACTCGGCCTACGGTCAAACCCTGTGTTGCAACAGTGGTGGCCTCCATCTCCGCCCAGTATGTCTTGACACGGGCAAGGGCCATACGCGCACCCTCTATGCACGCCGATCTCTTTACAGCATCGATGTGTGGCACAACACCAAGGAATTGTTGCACTAAGCTAAAGTAGCTATTCGGCCTTGGCCCTCCCGGTCACAGGTGATCCACAACGGACCTCATGGCAAGTCCGGACAACCTATGGAGCTCGGCCCACTCGGCCAATCGCTCATTCAACAGCAGTGGATGGACTGGAGCGTGAAACTGTGACCAGAACAGCTTTTCCACTTCCAGACCTTTCTGATCCTTGAAGTACTCGGCTGCATCAGCAGCACTTGCAGCCAAATCCATGTACGCGTCCGTAGAACTCCATAGCCGGTCCAGAGGAGCATACTTCAGATCTCCGAACTTAGTCCGCAACAAGAAGGGCTTCCTAGACACGATATCTGCAGCATGATTCAGCTCCTCCTTCATCGCTCTAATTTTGGAGCGGGCTTCCTTGGCAGCCACCAGGGCCTTCTCCAGGTCCGTCGCCTTCGCCCGGTTTTCTTCTTCAAGAAGCTGGTAACGGTCAGCGGCATCTTTTAACTCTACAGCCATCTTGGCTATTTTTCCTTGCTCTCGCAATGCGCGGCCTGTTCGGCCCTTAACTCTTCGGCCGCCTTTAGAGCGGCCGCATTGCTACTCCTTGCTTGCTCCTTGGCTCGGGCAAGCTCCGCCCAAAGTGTCTCCATGATGGCAGCTCCATCTGCAGTCACAACATATTAAAGATACTGGCATCATGCTACTCTTATTATGTGACGATCACCAGAAAAATCACTCACCCTGTGCCTCGTCAAGCCGCTTGTTGACAAACACGATGTCGGCATCTGCCACATCAAGTTGCCGCTTTAGCTCGGCAAACCCATCAGTCCGGCTAGCCACCAGAGCTTCAGACACCTGCACATAAAGGCGGTCTAGTTATTACCTAGGACTATGATCCTCTGTTTGCCGCCATTTTCGAAGACAACCAGAGTCTCGGGGGCTACTATCTGCATAGGGCATACCTAACGTATGCGGTACTGTTAAAAACATACATTATTTCACGTACCTCGAAGCCTTTCAGCAGACTCATAAAGTCTTCATGCAAACCGCTTTCAGCGGATGAAATCCTTTCAATTACCATACCCATTAGCGTACGATGCGCTTCCGAGACGGCCGCTTGCCTCAGAAGATCCTTCAGCGCGCCCGACCGCACACTGTACGGACCCTTGCTATCGGCCTCCTTAGGAGCCAGATACTGGGGATTCCGGGTAGCCAAAGGGTTATCCTCTGGCCCTAGTGGTTCCGGAGATACCCTTCGCGACGACACTTCAAGGTCGCCCGCTTCTTGAGGCGGGGTGTCCGGGGGAGGCGTTTATCTCTCCATCATCTCCGGAAGAAGATCCCCCGAAGATGAACTCTGTCGAGAAGGGCTACGATCCGGACTACAATTTATAAGCATCGGTTATTGTCTTCGGAAGTAAGGTAGGATGTTTTCACCATTAAGTACTTTTCGATTACTTACAGCTCGGTAGAGGGCTAATCCCCGCGCGGACATTGTGCGGCAAAAATACCCTCCGAGGCAGGACCCTCTGATGAAGATTTCTTCTCACATTTGGAAACCTTAGTTTCCGGATCTTCAGAGGTAGTCCTCTTCCTTCCCCGGGGAGAGAGAATGTCAGATTCTTCCCTTTGATTGTCCTCCCTCACGGAGGTGCTCATTCCCCCGACTAGAATAAGTAGCGAGTGAGGCCCGCTTTCGCCCTCTTCATTCCCCCCATCATCTTCCTTTGAGGACACTGGATAAGGCGCTGGCTCGAGCATCTTGTCCAGTACCGGATTTTCCAAGCCCTCAGGAAGGGGGGCCGAACACCTGATCATCATCGCCTTTGTTATCCAATCCTGGTCAAAAGGCGGCTCTGTAGAATGATGACATGATAAATAAAAGGACAACAGGTTCGGCATGGGATTACTTACTTGGGCAGCGGGGCGGTTGCAACTCAGGCCCACGTCCTCGGTGGTGTCCGGACACTCTATTTGGGGTCCGAAGAACGATTTGTACATCTCTTCGTGCGTCAGGCCGAGGAAATGCTGAATAGCACGCGGTCCTTCCGGGTTGAATTCCCACATGCGGAGGGGCCGGCGTTTGCAAGGCTGGACTCGACGAACTAGCATAACTTGCATTACCATAACTGGACTGAAATCTCTCTCAAAGAGATCTCGGATACGGCTTTGCAGTATTGGCACGTCCTTGGCTAGACCCCAGCTCAGCCCCCTGTTGATCCATGACATCAGTTGCGGTGGGGGGCCCGAGTGAAAGGTGGGGGCAGCTACCCACTTGGCACTTTGGGGAGATGTGACGTAGAACCACTCCCGCTGCCACAATCCGGATACTCTCGGAAGGAACCCTCTGGCCATGGAGCGACAGCAATTTTGCTTATTAAAGCACCTCCGCACGCTGCATGCTGCCCCTCGATCATCTTCGGCTTCACATCAAAAGTCTTGAGCCACAGGCCGAAGTGAGGGGTAATGCAGAGGAAGGCCTCACATACGACAATAAATGATGAGATGTGAAGAAGGGAATCCGGGGCCAGATCATGAAAATCCAGCCCATAATAGAACATAAGACCCCTAACAAAGGGATCCAGAGCGAGGCCTAGTCCTCGGAGGAAGTGGGTGATGAACACAACGCTCTCGTTGGGTTTGGGAGTAGGGATGACCTGCCCTCAGGCGGGCAGCCTATGCGAAATTTCGGCGGTCAAATATCTGGCCTCTCTCAACTTCTTGATGTCCTCCTCTGTGACGGAGGAAGGCATCCACCGACCTTGAAGGTTGGATCCGGACATAGTTGAAGGTCTGAAGCACCTGACGCGAGCTTTGGGTGTTAGAGCTTGGGGCGGGGGAAGGATTCGATTGAGCGCGGGAGGGAAAAAATAAAAAGCCTTGTCCCCTTTATATAAAGAGGGTGAATATCAGGCGTCCTCCTCGTGGCCGTTTGAGACTTACCTAAGATCTAGGAGTCATACCAACATGCACAGTTGGGTTACCCACGTTTTTATTGATGAGAATCCCGTGATAAGTGGGGCACGATCTCTGCTTTGACAAGACGTGTCAAGGAAACCGCCTCGCGTTATGTGTGGAGCTGGTTAAGAAAAACGGTTCGAATAATGACCGGGCCGTGGCGTGATGCCATGCTGTCAAAACGTGTCAGCAGAATAGATTTGTGGAAATACTATTCTCTCTACGATGGTATGTGGAACTTATTTTGCAGGGTCGGACACTATCCTTGTATTTCAAACTCTTCCATGGTGTATTCAGAGGAGGAACCCGCCTTGCAATGCCGAACACAATACTGCACGCCGGACTCATCGTCATTGAAGCCTGGTTCAGGGGCTACTGAGGGAGTCCTGGATTAGGGGGTCTCCGGACAACCGGACTATATCCTTTGGCCGGACTGTTGGACAATGAAGATACGAGATTGAAGACTTCGTCCCGTGTCCGGATGGGACTCTACTTGGCGTGGAAGGCAAGCTAGGCAATACGGATATGTATATCTCCCAATTTGTAACCGACCTTGTGTAACCCTAGCCCCCTCCGGTGTCTATATAAACCGGAGGGGTTTAGTCCATAGGACAACAGACAATCATACCATAGGCTAGCTTCTAGGGTTTAGCCTCTTTGATCTCGTGGTAGATCAACTCTTCTAATACTCATATCATCAAGAACAATCAAGCAGGACATAGGGTATTACCTCCATCAAGAGGGCCCGAACCTGGGTAAACATCGTGTCCGCTGCCTCCTGTTACCATCCGTCTTATACGCACAGTTCGGGACCCCCTACCCGAGATGCGCCGGTTTTGACACCGACAACCGCCGTAACTTTCTGTATCCACGAGATCCCATCTTGGGGCCTGTTCCGGAGCTCCGCCGGAGGGGGCATCGATCACGGAGGGCTTCTACATCAACACCATAGCCTCTCCGATGAAGTGTGAGTAGTTTACCTCAGACCTACGGGTCCATAGTTATTAGCTAGATGGATTCTTCTCTCTTTTTGGATGTCAATACAAAGTTCTCCCCCTCTCTTGTGGAGATCTATTCGATGTAATCTTCTTTTGCGGTGTGTTTGTTGAGACCGATGAATTGCGGGTTTATGATCAAGTTTATCTATGAACAATATTTGAATCTTCTCTGAATTATTTTATGTATGATTGGTTATCTTTGCAAGTCTCTTCGAATTATCAGTTTGGTTTGGCCTACTAGATTGATCTTTTTTTGCAATGGGAGAAGTGCTTAGCTTTGGGTTCAATCTTGTGGTGTCCTTTCCAAGTGACAGTAGGGGCAGCAAGGCACATATTGTATTGTTGCCATCGAGGATAACAAGATGGGTTTTTTATCATATTGCATGAATTTATCCCTCTACATCATGTCATCTTGCTTAAGGCGTTAGTCTGTTCTTATGAACTTAATACTCTAGATGCATGCTGGATAGCGGTCGATGTGTGGAGTAATAGTAGTAGATGCAGGCAGGAGTCGGTCTACTTGTCTTGGACGTGATGCCTAAATACATGATCATACCTAGATATTCTCATAACTATGCTCAATTCTGTCAATTGCTCAACAGTAATTCATTCACCCACCGTAGAATACATATGCTCTTGAGAGAAGCCACTAGTGAAACCTATGGCCCCCGGGTCTATCTTCATCATATTAATCTTCCAACACTTAGTTATTTACTTTGTTTTTATTTTACTTTGCATCTTTATCAAAAAAATACCAAAAATATTATCTTATCATATCTATCAGATCTCACTCTCCTAAGTGACCGTGTAGGGATTGACAACCCCTTATCGCATTGGTTGCGAGGATTTATTTGTTTTGTGTAGGTGCGAGGGACTCGCGCGTAGCCTCCTACTAGATTGATACCTTGGTTCTCAAAAACTGAGGGAAATACTTACGCTACTCTTCTGCATCACCCTTTCCTCTTCAAGGGAAAACCAACGCAGGTGCTCCAGAGGTAGCAAGAAGGATTTATGGCGCCGCTACCGAGGAGGTCTACGTAGAAGTCAACATACCAAGTACCCATCACATACCCTTATCTCCCGCATTACTTTATTTGCCATTTTCCTCTCGTTTTCCTCTCGCCCACTTCACCCTTGCCGTTGTATCCTCCCTCTCTTTCTCTATTTGCCTCTCTTTGCGCGTTTCTTGTTTGCTTGTGTGTTGGATTGCTTGCTTGTCTCGATGGCTCTTCCTCGATTTGGTGATCTTCACCTTAAAAGGTTAGAAGAAATCGAAAGCTACGTTAGGAGTTTTATGGTCTTGCAATTTGAGCATAATAGTTTCTTTAGAAACGAGCTTAGGGAACAAAAAAGCTTTATGAGTTATATGAATAAAGAGCTCGATGATATGTCTAAAGAATTTGATGGTTTGAGATCCCAAATTGCTTGTCTTGAGAAGTTAATAGCTGAAGTTTCGGATAAGCAGGCTACCGTAGTTAATAAGATGGCCGCTAAACCGGAAGACCATGATAATAAAGATGAAGATCTAAAAGTTATTGATGTGTCCCCTATTAAATCTTTGTTTTGTAATATGAATCTTGATAATGATGGGACTGAATATGATCCACCTTTACCTAGAAGGCGTTCCAAGAATTTGGAGTTTTTAGATCTTGATGCTAAAATTGATAAAAGTGGGATTGAAGAAATCAAAACTCTAGATATTAATGAACCCACTATTTTGTATTTCAAGGGATTTTATTATGATAATTGCTCTTTGATATATTGTATTTCCTTGTTACAATCTGTGCTAAATTCTCCTCATGCTTATAGCCAAAATAAAGCTTTTACTAAACATATTGTTGATGCTTTGATGCAATCTTATGAAGAAAAACGTGAGTTGGAAGTTTCTATCCCTAAAAAACTTTATGATGAGTGGGAACCAACTATTAAAATTAAAATTAAAGATCATGAATGCTATGCTTTGTGTGATTTGGGTGCTAGTGTTTCCACGATTCCAAAGACTCTGTGTGATTTGTTAGGTTTCCGTGATTTTGATGATTGCTCTCTAAACTTGCACCTTGCGGATTCCACTATTAAGAAACCTATGGGAAGAATTAATGATGTTCTTATTGTTGCAAATAAGAATTATGTGCCCGTATATTATATCGTTCTTCATATAGATTGCAATCCTTCATGTCCTATTATTCTTGGTAGACCTTTCCTTAGAACGATTGGTGCAATTATTGATATGAAGGAAGGAAATATTAGATTGCAATTTCTGTTAAGGAAAGGCATGGAACACTTTCCTAGAAATAAAATTAAATTACCTTATGAATCTATTATGAGATCCACTTATGGATTGCCTACCAAATATGGCAATACCTAGATCTATCCTTGCTTTTTATGCCTAGCTAGGGGCGTTAAACGATAGCGCTTGTTGGGAGGCAACCCAATTTTATTTTTATTCCTTGCTTTTTGCTCCTGTTTAGTAATAAATAATTTATATATCCTCTGTTTTGGTTGTGTTTTTTGTGTTTAATTAGTGTTTGTGCCAAGTAGAACCGTTGGGAAGACTTGGGGAAAGTCTTGTTAATCTTGCTGTAAAAAACAGAAACTTTAGCGCTTACGAGAACTGCTGCTATTTTTATTTGGAAAGTTATATTTATTTAATTATTTTTTCAGATGATTAATAGATAAATTCCTCGCGTCCAGCAATTTATGTTATAATTTTTGGGGTTCCAGATCTTGCGCTAGCTACAGATTACTACAGACTGTTCTGTTTTTGACAGATTCTGTTTTTCGTGTGTTGTTTGCTTATTTTGATGAATTTATGGCTACTAAAATAGTTTATAAACCATAGAGAAGTTGGAATAAATTAGGTTTAACACCAATATAAATAAATAATGAGTTCATTACAGTACCTTGAAGTGGTCTTTTATTTTCTTTCGCTAACGGAGCTCACGGGATTTTCTTCTTTAAGTTTTGTGTTGTGAAGTTTTCATGTTTTGGGTAAAGATTTGATGGATTATGGAACAAGGAGTGGCAAGAGCCTAAGCTTGGGGATGCCCATGGCACCCCCAAGATAATATAAGGACACCTAAAATCCAAAGCTTGGGGATGCCCCGGAAGGCATCCCCTCTTTCGTTTACTTCTATCGGTAACTTTACTTGGAGCTATATTTTTATTCACCACATGATATGTGTTTTTCTTGGAGCATCTTGTATGATTTGAGTCTTTATTTTTTAGTTTACCACAATCATATTTTCTGTACACACCTTTTGAGAGACACACATGATTCGAAAATTATTAGAATACTCTTTGTGCTTCACTTATATCTTTTGAGTTATATAGTTTTGCTCTAGTACTTCACTTATATCTTTTAGAGCACGGTGGTGGATATGTTTTATAGAAACTATTGATCTCTCATGCTTCACTTAGATTATTTTGAGAGTCTTAAATAGCATGGTAATTTGCTTAAATAATCCTTATATGCTAGTGTGACGCCCCGAGACCGTTGCGCCATGTGTCTTCCAGTTATTCGTATTGTTGCTCTGTCATTCGTTTGCATGTTGCATCTTGCCATGTCACCATCCGCATTGCATAATCATGTTTTCAAAACTTGCATCCGTCCGGGTTCCCCCGTTCTCTCCGCTGTCCGTTCTGAGTCCAACCACACTCGCACGCGCCCGCGGCATGTCTGAAATATTATTTTATAAGTGGCCGGAAAATGTTCTCGGAATGGGTTGAAAGTTGGCGTGCGGTCTTATTTTAGTGTAGGTAGACCGCCTGTCAAATTTCATCGCGTTTGGTGTCCGTTTGATGCCCCAACGTATAACTATAGCGGCACCGCTGCCGGTCTAACGTCGGACATTTTCGGTCTCCGAAAACTGCTGTTGGGCCCTTCCTCTCTCTCTCTCTCTCTCTTCTCTCTTCTCTCCTCTCAGCCTCGCCACAGCCCACCTAGTCCATCCACCTACCCCTCTTCGCGTCCAGAGCCGTCCGATGCGGTCGCACGGTCTGAAAACCCCTCTTTGCACAGTGCACCGACCCCTCATGTGCGCGTCCGAAACTTCCCCGGACCCGACCCGGGCAGTCGTCATCGTTGTGTCCGGATCATCCCCAAACATCTACAAAACATCACCGTTTTCTTAATTGGACTTCCCAACCTATATTTTTCTCAGCCGTCCGTTTATGATCGTAGGAACGTGATAGCCTCTACCCTAATCCCTTTGCAATATAAATAGTGGGCAACCCTAAAACCTAGGGATCTGGCCCATCCATCCACTTCTTCCGCCGCCACCCTCTCTCCAAATCCTCCTCGGAGTCCACCTCGAGCTAACCACAGCCACTCACCTTCTTCCTCATTCAGCTACCACCACACACCACCAGCCAAATCCATCCAACCACCAAGCACCCAGTCTCTTCCCTCGGATCAGCGGCCGTCTCCACCCGATCTCCATCCACCTCGGATCCGCTCCCGATCCAAAATTTCACCCACTTCCCTCCTGTCTCTTCGCTGAATGGAGCCTCCGAGGTCGCAGCTTCCCACCGTGGAGTCCCTCGTCGCCGGCCAACAAAGCTCTGCCTCCTAGCCAACGGAGGACCTCTTCGCGCTCTCTGCTCCTTCGTGACCGAGCAGCCTCGCTGCAACCTCGCCGCCGGCCAGCGACTGCTACACCTCTCCTTCCCCCGTTCCTCTCTCTGTCACCGCGCGGCCGCACCTGAGGACTTTCTCGCTAGACCAGCAGGACCAGCTCCACCGCGCGCTGTTTCTTCCTCCTCCTCGAGGAGAAGCTCCCCGTCGCCTAGCACCTCGCCCTGACCTTCTCCACGCCTTCGCCTGACCGGTCACCGCCAGCGACTAGCACCAGTAGATGGCAACATCACTGCCCCGCTGCTCCGAGGCCAAGTCCCGTCGATCTGCAACCATCTCCCTCGAGTTCTTCCCCAACGCCAGCCTCCTCAGTCACCTCATCGCCGGAGACCCACCAGCACGTCACCAACATCGCGCCCCGCCATCTTCAGCCTCGTGCCGTCCAAGCCGCCGTCGTTGCTTGCCTCCTCTGGTGCCCTTGCTCCGCCTCAAGACATGTCCTCGCTGGACCCTGAGAGCGCCGCCTCTACCTCGAACCCCCGCCCGGATTCACACCGCTCCGCCACCCCGTGTCCGGCCCCTGCCCGCCGGAGCCGCATCTCCCTGTGCCCGCAGCCCCGCAGCCGTGCTGCGCCTCTGCTTCCTTCGAGCAGAGGAGCTCGTTTGACCCCGCTCCCAATCGTCCTTGTTGACCTGGGTCCAGTCGATCGCCAGATCACAACCAGATCCGCCAGCCTGTTGTTTCCACCGCCTTGGGCCAAGGCCCATGAGGCCTGGTGAGAACCCCAGCGCCCTCCTTTTTTTTCCTTAATGTTGGGCCTCTGCTTAGTTTCGGCCCGGCTACATTTTTTTCCTGCTGGCATTTTTCCTTATATCTAGTGCATGCATAATTACAGAATTTTGCCATCATTTTAAAATGCTCTCACCTAAATAAGTATGCATCAGAATTAATTAAACTTTATATGAAAAATGCTTAGAATTTTGTGTAGACTAATAATTTGCAACTTTCATCCATGTTAAAAATGCTTAAACTTGCTGTTTGTTCATTTTGCTCCTATGCCATGTTAAAATGCTTTAATTCATAACTACTTAACCATAGCTCGGATTTAAATAAACTTTATATGTAAATGGGGTAGAAAAATGCCTAGTTTAAGTTGGTGGCTTTACTTTGCATGTTTAACAACTCTAAAATATGATTTAGGGCAAAACAGTACCAAACCTAAATTATGCATATGAGGATTTTTTGGACTTGTTGTTTGTTGTTTCGGCCTCACTTAAACTTGCCTAGATAGTTAGTTTAATTATGCTTCACATCTTGCCATGTTTAAGAACATTTAATATTGATGAGTACATAACCAAGAGCGAACTAAATAAAAGGATGTGGTGTTTCGTCAATATGCAATGGAGTTGCTTATTGAGCTCCACTTAATTTATAGGATTGTTTGTGCACTTTGCTTTGCCATGCCATGCATATTTAAAACCATACATGCATCATACTTGGTTGTGCATCATGCCATGTTTATGTGATGATTGTTTACCATGTTGTTTGCTTCTTTCCGGTGTTGCTTCTTCGGGTTAGTTCCGATAACGTCGCGTTTGTGAGGATTCGTTCGACCTCGTCAGTTGGTCTTCTTCATGGACTCGTTCTTCTTCCTTGCGGGATCTCATGCAAGATGAACATACCCTCGAAATCACTTCTATCTTTGCTTGCTAGTTGCTCGTTCTTTTGCTATAATGCGATACCTACCACTTGCTATATCATGCCTCCCATATTGCCATGTCAAACCTCTAACCCACCTTGTCCTAGCAAACCGTTGTTTGGCTATGTTACCGCTTTGCTCATCCCCTCTTATAGCATTGTTAGTTGCAGGTGAAGATGGAGTTTGTTCCTTGTTGGAACATGGATATGTTGGGATATCACAATATCTCTTATTTTAATTAATGCATCTATATACTTGGTAAAGGGTGGAAGGCTCGGCCTTATGACTGGTGTTTTGTTCCACTCTTGCCGCCCTAATTTCCGTCATAGCGGTGTTATGTTCCTTTATTTTGCGTTCCTTACGCGGTTGGGGTATAATGGGAACCCCTTGACAGTTCGCCTTGAATAAAACTCCTCCAGTAAGGCCCAACCTTCGTTTTACCATTTGCCACCTAAGCCTTTTTCCCTTAGGTTTTGCAGACTCAAGGGTCATCTTTATTTTGAATCCCCGGGCCAGTGCTCATCTGAGTGTTGGTCCAAAACAGATCCACTTGCAGCGCCCACCTCAGGAAAACTTGAGGGTTGGTTTTAGTTGTACGTAGTGTTCATCCGGTGTGCCCTGAGAACGAGATATGTGCAGCTCCTATCGGGATTTGTTGGCACATCGGGCGGTTTTGCTGGTCTTGTTTTACCATTGTCGAAATGTCTTGTAACCGGGATTCCAACTCTGATCGGGTCCTCCTGGGAGAAGGAATATCCTTCATTGACCGTGAGAGCTTGTGATGGGCTAAGTTGGGACACCCCTGCAGGGTTTTGAACTTTCGAAAGTTGTGCCCACAGTTATGGGCAGATGGGAATTTGTTAATGTCCGGTTGTAGAGAACTTGACACTTAACTTAATTAAAATGCATCAACTGCGTGTGTAGCCGTGATGGTCTCTTTTCGGCGGAGTCTGGGAAGTGAACACAATTGTGGAGTTATGTTTGAATGTAAGTTGCTTTAGGATCACTTCTTGATCACTTTTAGTTCACGACCGTGCTTTGCTTCTCTTCTCGCTCTCATTTGCGTAAGTTAGCCACCATATATGCTAGTGCTTGCTGCAGCTCCACCTCACTACCTTTTCCTACCCATAAGCTTAAATAGTTTTGATCACGAGGGTGTGAGATTGCTGAGTCCCCGTGACTCACAGATTACTTCCAAAACCAGTTGCAGGTGCCGATGAGACCAGTGCAGGTGACGCGACTGAGTTCAAGTGGGAGCTCGATGAAGATCGTGTTCGTTGTGTTGTTGTGTTTTCCTTTCAATCAGTAGTGGAGCCCAGTTGGGGCGATCGAGGATCTAGCATTAGGGGTGGTCTTCTTTTATTTTGGTTCCGTAGTCGGACCTTGATTGTATTCTGGATGATGTAATGCTATATTTACGCATTGTGTTAAGTGGTGATTGTAAGACAACTCTTTATCCCTTTCATATTCAGTACATGGGATGTGTAAAGATTACCCCTCTTGAGACATGCCTACAATGCGGTTATGCCTCTAAGTCGTGCTCCGACACGTGGGAGATATAGCCGCATCGTGGGTGCTACAGCTAGGTATACAAGATTAATAATAAAATTCTCTTATGAGTGTGTTGAATACTAAGAGAAGTTTGATGCTTGATAATTGTTTTGAGATATGGTGATGGTGATATTAGAGTCATGCTAGTTGAGTAGTTGTGAATTTGAGAAATACTTGTGTTAAAGTTTGTGATTCCCGTAGCATGCACGTATGGTGAACTGTTATGTGATGAAGTCGGAGCATGATTTATTTATTGATTGTCTTCCTTATGAGTGGCAGTCGGGGACGAGCGATGGTCTTTTCCTACCAATCTATCCCCCTAGGAGCATGTGCGTAATACTTTGCTTTGATAACTTGTAGATTTTTGCAATAATTATGTGAGTTCTTTATGACTAATGTTGAGTCCATGGATCATACGCACTCTCACCCTTCCACCATTGCTAGCCTCTTTAATACCGCGCACCTTTCGCCGGTATCATACACCCACCATATACCTTCCTCAAAACAACCACCATACCTACCTATCATGGCATTTCCATAGCCATTCTGAGATATATTGACATGCAACTTTCCACTGTTCCGTTTATTATGACACGCTCCATCATTGTCATATTGCTTTGCATGATCATGTAGTTGACATTGTATTTGTGGCAAAGCCATCATTCATAATTCTTTCATACATGTCACTCATGAGTCATTGCATATCCCGGTACACCGCCGGAGGCATTCATATAGAGTCATATCTTGTTCTAAGAATCGAGTTGTAATTCTTGAGTTGTAAGAAAATAAAAGTGTGATGATCGTCATTATTGGAGCATTGTCCCAAGTGAGGAAAGGATGATGGAGACTATGCTTACCCCACAAGTCGGGATGAGACTCCGGACGAAAAAAGGGGGAGGCCATAAAAAAAGAGAAAAGGCCTAAAAAATATGAGAGAAAAAGAGAGAAGGAACAATGCTACTATCCTTTTACCACACTTGTGCTTCAAAGTAGCACCATGATCTTCATAGTAGAGAGTCTCCTTTGTTATCACCTTCATATACTAGTGGGAATTTTTCATTATAGAACTTGGCTTGTATATTCCAATGATGGGCTTCCTCAAAATGCCCTAGGCCTTCGTGAGAAAGCAAGTTGGATGCACACCCACTTAGTTTCTTTTTGAGATTTCATATACTTATAGCTCTAGTGCATCCGTTGCATGGCAATCCCTACTCACTCACATTGATATCTATTGCTGGGCATCTCCATAGCCCGTTGATATGCCTAGTTGATGTGAGATTATCTTCTCCTTTTTTTCTCCTCCACAACCACCATTCTATTCCACCTATAGTGCTATATCCATGGCTCACGCTCATGTATTGCGTGAAAATTGAAAAAGTTTTGAGAATGTCAAAAGTATGAAACAATTGCTTGGCTTGTCATCGGGGTTGTGCATGATTTAAATACTTTGTGTGGTGAAGATAGAGCATAGCCAGACTATATGATTTTGTAGGGATAACTTTCTTTGGCCATGTTATTTTGAGAAGAAATAATTGCTTAGTTAGTATGCTTGAAGTATAATTATTTCTATGTCAATATTGAAATTTTGTCTTGAATCTTTCGGATCTGAATATTCATACCACAATTAAGAAGAATTACATTGAAAATATGCCAAGTATCATTCCACATCAAAAATTCCGTTTTTATGATTTACCTACTCGAGGACGAGAAGGAATTAAGCTTGGGGATGCTTGATACGTCTCCAACGTATCTATAATTTTTGATTGCTCCATGCTATATTATCTACTGTTTTGGACATTATTGGGCTTTATTATCCACTTTTATATTATTTTTGGGACTAACCTACTAACCAGAGGCCCAACCCATAATTGATTTTTTGCCTATTTTAGGGTTTCGAAGAAAAGGAATATCAAACGGAGTCCAAACAGAATGAAACCTTCGGGAACGTGATTTTCTCAGCGAACATGATCCAGGAGACTTGGACCATATGTCAAGCAACCAACAGGGAAGCCACGAGTAGTTCTTTGTAGACCTTCGGGTCCGTAGTTAGTAGCTAGATGCTTCATCTCTCTCTCTTGATTCTCAATACAATGGTCTCTTGGAGATCCATATGATGTAAATCTATTGCGGTGTGTTTGTTGGGATCGACGAACTTTGAGTTTATGATCAGATCTATCTTTTTATATCCGTGGAAGTATTTGAGTTTCTTTGATCTCTTTTATGCATGATCTCTTATAGCCTCGTATTTCTTCTCCGGTATTTGGGTTTTGTTTGGCCAACTTGATCTATTTATCTTGCAATGGTAAGAGGTGCTTTGTAGTGGGTTCGATCTTACGGTGCTTGATCCTAGTGACAGAAAAGGAATCGACACGTATGTATCGTTGCTACTAAGGATAAAACGACGGGGTCTATCTCTACATAGATAGATCTTGTCTACATCATGTCATCCTTCTTATTGCATTACTCCATTTCTCCATGAACTTAATACACTAGATGCATGCTGGATAGCGGTCGATGTGTGGAGTAATAGTAGTAGATGCAGGTAGGAGTCGGTCTACTAATCTTGGATGTGATGCATATGTAATGATCATTGCCTGGATATCGTAATGAGTATTTGAAGTTCTATCAATTGCCCAATAGTAATTTGTTCACCCACCGCTTTGCTATTTTTCTCGAGAGGAGCCACTAGTGAAACCTACGGCCCCCGGGTCTCTCTCTCATATTATTTGCCTTTGTGATATACTTTTATTTGTGTTTATTTTCATATCTATTAATGCAAAAACCCAAAAATACTTTGCTGCAATTTATTCTTATTTATTTGTTTGGCGTTCAATCTATCAATCTACTACAAATTTACCTCACGTCTGTTTGCCTATCTTGAGGCGCCATACCCCGGAAGGGATTGACAACCCCTTTAACACGTCGGGTTGCGAGAAGTTGTTATTTGTTTGCAGGTGATGTTTACATTGCGTTGCTTGGTTCTCCTACTAGTTCGATAACCTTGGTTTCATATCAGGAAAATACCTACCTCCACTGTGCTGCATCATCCCTTCCTCTTTGGAGAAATACCGATGTAGCTTCAAGCGACATCAGCCACTAGTGAAACCTACGACCCCCGGGTCTCTTTCTCATATTATTTGCCTTTGCGCTCTATTTTATTTGCCTTTTATTTTCAGATCTATTAAACCAAAAATACAAAAATACCTTGTTGCAATTTATTTTATTTGGCGTTCGATCTATCAATATTTATAACTCTCTCACGTCCATTTGCCAATTTGTGTCGCCGTTACCCAAAAGGTATTGACAACCCCATTTACACGTCGGGTTGCGAGTATTTGTTATTTGTGTGCAGGTGTTGTTTATGTAGTGTTGCTTGGTTCTCCTACTGGTTCGATAACCTTGGTTTCATCACTGAGGAAATACTTACCGTCCCTGTGTTGCATCATCCCATCCTCTTTGGGTAAATACCGACATGGCTTCAAGCCGCATTAGCCCACTGCATCTTGACGCGGGCGAAGGCCATCCGGGCACCCTCTATGCAGGCTGAATGCTTCACAACATCAAACCGAGGTCGCGTGTCGACGAGCCGCTTCGCCAAACCGAAGTAGCTGCTGGGAATGGGCTCGGCCGACGAGAGCTGGACTATTAGATACTTCATAGCCAAGCCCGCCACCCTATGCAGCTCTGATAGCTGCTTCAGCTGGTCGTTCAGAGACGTCGGGTGTACCGGCACGAGATATTGTGGCCAGGGCAGCCTCTTGGTTGATTTCCCCTCCTGGGCTCAGAAGAATTGCGCAGCATCGGCGACACTCTTCGGAAGATATGCAAACGGGCCTGGAGAACTCCATATTTGGATAAGTAAAGCATACCTCTGGCCTCCAAAAATACTCTGGAAAAGAAAGGCCTTACCAGCCGTTATCTGCCTCGCCTGATGGATCTCTTCGCGAGCACTACGGGACTCGACCCGTGCTTCTTTGTCATCTTGAAGAGCCTTGGCGAGCTCAGATGATTCGGTCGAAGCCATCTCCTCCAAGATTTCACACTTGCGGATGGCATCCTTCAGCTCCTGCTCGACCTCGGCCACCTGAGCTTTGTGTTGACTACGGGCATCTTGTTCGGTATTTAGTTCCGTAGTGGCTTTGTCAGCGACTGCCTTATTCGCCTCCGCCTCTTTCTTGGCCTGGGCAAGAGAGACTTTGAGGGTCTCAACCTCGGCTGTGCTAGCTACGATCATAATCATAGCATTCAAAGAGTTAACCTCTAAACTTACATATCACTTCTGATATACAACTAAGTTATTAACATTATACGCATACCTTGCGTTTCGTCGAACCGCTTGTTAACACGGTCGATCTCTTCATCAGCCACCTGAAGCTTCCGATTGAGTTCGAAAACTTCTACGGCCTGAGCGGTTGCCGCCAACAGGGAAGCCTGTTACAATAACAAAGCAGCATGTTAGCTCTCCCGAATACTATGTGGATCCTCTGTCCGGTTTCTCTTAAAAAACTGGACAGAGCCTCAGGGGCTATTGTTTGTGCACAACTATATTCCTCTATATACAAAGTTTTTAGAGAATTACGCCGCATACCTCAAAGCATGTTAAAAGGATGGTAAAGGCTTCATTCAGTCCGCTCTTAGCAGACTAAACCTTCTCCACCACCACACCCATCAGGATGCGGTGCTCCGCCACGATGGAAGCACGCTGTAGTGCTTCCTCTAGAGCGTCAGGCGCCTCCAGATTAGTGGATGTCGCCGACGGAGCTGATGCTCCTCCCCCTCTTTCAAAGGGGGCTGCTCGCCTGATCCCGGAGTCGCGTTGGTCTCTGGGACGATGTACATCTGGGGCCCGAATTGTTGGGGCTCCCCGCCGTCGGTTGTCATGGGGGGCATCCCCCTAGGTCTTCGGCGACCGACGTATTAACATGTGCCTTCTTGACGGCCTCACTCGCCCCCCTCGGCACGAAGAGGTCCTTCGGGACGATACTTCGGCGTCATCCATGGGGGTAGGCGAGGGGGCTCGTGGCGGCATGTCACTCTCTGCCATTTCGGGTGGCAGTGAGTTCCCCTCCAATAATGGAGTTTGCGGGAGCTCGCGTGAAGGTTTGAAAGGAAAAATAACAAAATAACTTATGTAATGAAAATAGGTAGACCGGAGATAAGCAGTAGAGTTCTGAATACTTACGTTTCGGCCAGGGGCTTCACCCTGGGAGGTCTCCTGGGACTAGTTTGAACTCAGAGTCCGAACTGTCCGAGAGGACCACCTTCCCTCTCTTGGGTGCCTCCCCCTTCGGGTCCTCGGAGGCCGCCCTCTTCTTCTTCCTCCCCTTATGTGGGGAGTCTCTCTCCACCTCCTCCTCCTCTTCTTCCTCATCTCCCTCGTGGGAAGAGAGGGCTTCTGTCTCTCCGGACACCGTGTCCGAAGGACCTTTGTGGCAGGGGCCGCCCTTGGCCTCATTGCCCTTCTTCTTCTTGGCCTTCTTCTCCGGCGCCTGATAAGGCACCGGGACCAGCATTTCTGTTAGCTGGGGTGTAGCTAGGTCTTTGATGTCGCTTGAAGCTACGTCGGTATTTCCCCAAAGAGGAAGGGATGATGTAGCACGGCGGCGGTAGGTATTTCCCTCAGATATGAAACCAAGGTTATCGAACCAGTAGGATAACCAAGCAACACAATGTAAATAGCACCTGCACACAAATAACAACTACTCGCAACCTGACGTGTAAAAGGGGTTGTCAATCCCTTTCGGGTAACAGTGCTAGAAATTGGCAAATGGACTTGAGAGAGTTGTAAATATTGATAGATCGAATGCCAAATAAAATAAATTACAGCAAGGTATTTTTGTATTTTTGGTTTAATAGATCTGAAAAGAAATGCAAAGGAAAATTAGATCTCAAAGGAAAATAATATGAGAAAGAGTCCCGGGGGTCGTAGGTTTCACTAGTCGCTTCACTCGAGAAAAATAGCAGACGGTGGGTTAACAAATTACTGTTGGGAAATTGATAGAACTTCAAATAATCATGAAGATATCTAGGTAATGATCATTACATAGGCATCACATCCAAGAATAGTAGACCGACTCCTTCCTGCATCTACTACTATTACTCCAGATATCGACCGCTATCTAGCATGCATCTAGTGTATTAAGTTCATGGAGAAACGGAGTAATGCAATAAGAATGATGACATGATGTAGACAAGATCTATCTATGTAGAGATAGACTCCATCGTTTTATCCTTAGTAGCAACAATACATACGTGTTGGTTCCCCTTCTGTCACTGGGATCAAGCATCGTAAGATTGAACCCACTACAAAGCACCTCTTCCCATTGCAAGATAAATAGATCAAGTTGGCCAAACAAAACACAAATATCAGAGAAGAAATACGTGGCTATAAGAGATCATGCATAAAAGAGATCAAAGAAACTGAAATACTTTCATGGATATAAAAATATATAACTGATCATAAACTCAAAGTTCATCAGATCCCAACAAACACACCACAAAAAAGAGTTACATCATATGGATCTCCAAGAGACCATTGTATTGAGAATCAAACAAGAGAAAGGAAGCCCTCTAGCTACTAACTACAGACCCAAAGGTCTAAAAAGAACTACTCACGCATCATTAGAGAGGCACCAATGGAGGTGATGAACCCCATCCGAGATGGTATCTTGATTGGATCTGGTGGTTCTAGACTCTGCGGCGACTGGATCAATATTTCGTCGACTCCCCTAGGGTTTTGGGCATATTGGGGTATTTATAGAGAAAAGAGGTGGTCCGGGGGGCACCTGAGGTGGGCACAACCCACCAGGGCGCGCTTGGGCCTCCTGGCGAGCCCTGGTGGGTTCTGCTCTCCTCGGAGCAACCCCCCAGGCGTAGGTGATGAACCACAAGTATAGAGGATCCATCGTAGTCCTTTCGATAAGTAAGAGTGTCGAACCCAACGAGGAGCAGAAGTAAATGACAAGTGGTTTTCAGTAAGGTATTCTCTTCAAGCACTGAAATTACCGGTAATAGATAGTTTTGTGATAAGGTAATTCGTAATGGGTAACAAGTAACAAAAGTAAACAAGGTGCAGCAATGTGGCCCAATCATTTTTGTAGCAAAGGACAAGCCTGGAAAAACTCTTATACAAAGGAAAGCGCTCCCGAGGACACATGGGAATTATCGTCAAGCTAGTTTTCATCATGCTCATATGATTCGCGTTCGTTACTTTGATAATTTGATATGTGGGTGGACCGGTGCTTGGGTACTGCCCTTCCTTGGACACGCATCACACTTATGATTAACCGCCTTCACAAGCATCCGCAACTACGAAAGAAGAATTAAGGTAAACCTAACCATAGCATGAAACATATGGATCCAAATGAGCCCCTTACAAAGCAACGCATAAGTAGGGTTAAGCTTCTGTCACCCTAGCAACCCGTCATCTACTTATTACTTCCCAATGCCTTCCCCTAGGCCCAAACAATGGTGAAGTGTCATGTAGTTGACGTTCACATAACACCACTAGAGGAAAGACAACATACATCTCATCAAAATATCGAACGAATACCAAATTCACATGACTGCTTATAGCAAGACTTCTCCCATGTCCTCAGGAACTAACGTAACTACTCACAAATCATATTCATGTTCATAATCAGAGGGGTATTAATATGCATAAAGGATCTGAACATATAATCTTCCACCAAATAAACCAACTAGCATCAACTACAAGGAGTAATCAACACTACTAGCAACCCATATGTACCAATCTGAGGTTTTGAGACAAAGATCGGATACAAGAGTTGAACTAGGGTTTGAGAGGAGATGGTGTTGGTGAAGATGTTGATGGAGATTGACCCCCTCCCGATGAGAGGATCGATGGTGATGACGATGGTGACAATTTCCCCCCTCAAGGAGGGATGTTCACCGGCAGAACAGCTCTGTCGGAGCCCTAGATTGGTTCCGCCAAGGTTCCGCCTCGAGACGGTGGTGCTTCGTCCCGAAAGCTTCCTCCTTATTTTTTCCAGGGCAAATGACACCTTATACCAGAAGATGGGCATCGGGGGCCTGCTAGGTGGCCCACGAAGCAAGGAGGCGCCCAGGAGGGTAGGGCGCGCCCCCACCCTCGTGCACGGTAGCTTGCTCCCCTCTGGTGCTTTCTTCGCCCAATAGTTTTAATATATTCCAAAACTGACTTTCGTGGAGTTTTAGGACTTTTGGAGTTGTGCGGAATAGGTCTCTAATATTTGCTCCTTTTCCAGCCCAGAATTCTAGCTGCCGGCATTCCCCCTCTTCATGTAAACCTTGTAAAATAAGAGAGAAAGGGCATAAATATTGTGACATAATGTGTAATAACAACCCATAATGCAATAAATATCGATATAAAAGCATGATGCAAAATGGACGTATCAACTCCCCCAAGCTTAGACCTCGCTTGTCCTCAAGCGGAAGCCGATATCGAAAAATATGTCCACATGTTTAGAGATAAAGGTGTTGATAAAATAAAATATGGACATGAGGGCATCATGATCATTCTTAGAATAGCAACATGTATATATAGTCATATGGTTTCTTATGCTAAAGTAACAATCTTATTCACAATGTAAAGCATGAATCAGAAACTTCATTGAAAACTAGCAAACTATAATCTCAGTCATTGAGGCAATTGCAATTTATCATATCATCGGAAAGAGTCAATATAAGAGCTTTTCAGCAAGTCCACATACTCAACTATCATTTAGTCTTTCACAATTGCTAACACTCACGCAATACTTATGGGTATGAAGTTTTAATCGGACACAGAGGAAGATAGGGGCTTACAGTTTTGCCCCCAACCTTTTACCTCAAGGGTAATGTCAACAATAATGCTTTATGAGAACCCACATCCAATTAGCTATATAAATCAGGATCTTTCCAACACACAGTGATTGCCAAAGGATAAAATGTAAAAAGGAAAGGTGAAGATCACCATGACTCTTGTATAAGGTATATGACAAAAATAAAAGACAGGCCCTTCGCAGAGGGAAGAAGAGGTTGTCATGTGCTTTTATGGTTGGATGCACAAAATCTTAGTGCAAAAGAACATCGCTTTATATTGCCACTTGTGATAGGGACCTTTATTATGCAGTCTATCGCTTTTATTTCTTCCATATCACAAGCTCGTATAAATATTATTTTCTCCACACTAATAAATCATACCTATTTAGAGAGCAATTCTTATTACTTGTAACAATGACAACTTACTTGAAGGATCTTACTCAATCCATAGGTAGATATGGTGGACTCTCATGGCAAAATTGGGTTTAAGGATATTTGGAAGCACAAGTAGTATCTCTACTTGGTGCAAAGAATTTGGCTAGAATGAGGGGGAAAGGCAAGCTCAACATGTTGGATGATCCATGACAATACAATTTATTTCAGATATAAGAAAGCATAACCCATTACGTTGTATTCCTTGTCCAACATCAACATTTTAGCATGTCATATTTAATGAGTGCTCACAATCATAAAAGATGTCCAAGATAGTATATTTATGTGAAAACCTCTCTTTCTTTATTACTTCCTATTAATTGCAACGATGACCAAAACTATGTTTGTCAACTCTCAACAACTTTTATTCATCATACTCTTTATATGTGAAGTCATTACTCTCCATAAGATCAATATGATCTCTTTATTTATCTTTATTCTTTCTTTTATTTTATATTTTTTATTCCCTCAAGATCATAGCAAGATAACCATGCCCTTGACTCAAAACTAATCTTTATTATATATAGCTCACGGACTCGATTACATAGATAAGGATCAACACAAAACTCACAGCTAGATCTTACTAAACTTTATTCTACTAGATCAAGATATAACCAAAAGGATCGAACTAAGAAAAACAGTAAAGATAGAGGTGTGATGGTGATACGATACCGGGGCACTCCCCCAAGCTTGGCAGTTGCCAAGGGGAGTGCCCATACCCGATACTCAGTTATCCGGAGGTGATAGTGATGATGGAGTTGTTGATGATGTAGAGTCACACATCGAGCGTAGGAGATCCTCCAACTTGTGGACAATGCCCTTGAGTGCGGTGATATTCTCTTGCAACAAAAGGATTTCACGTGTGAGATACTTATTTTGTATGCGAGCTTGCTCAATCATCTTGAAAGCTTCAATCTCATTTGGGGTGAGATGGTTGTAGTAAGGTTGAGAGGAGCCTTCTTCTTCTACTGTCGGGACTTGCTCCTTTGCGACCTCCTTGATCTTGTCACCTTCCTTGATTTCCCCGATTTCCTCTTGCTTCATCTCTATCTTCATTAGCCAAACATTGCCGCCCGCATTGTTGGAGGAGGGGGACGACATGATGCCTGGCCTTGAAAACTCTGGCAGAAAACAGCTCGAAACAAGAATAGGACATATTTGCATGGTATGATGGTCAAAACCTTCGGGAGATTATATAATGAATTTTTACCGACTAAAAGAAGTATCGTGCAAGAAAACGGAGTCCGGAGGGCACACGAGGTGCCCACGAGGCAGGGGGCGCCTAGGGGGTAGGGCGCGCCCTCCACCCTCGTGGACGCCTCGTGTCCTTTCTGGACTGCTTCTTATTTTCCTATTTTCTTCAATATTCCAAAACGGATAAAAAATTGCTATTAGAACTGTTTTGGAGTCGATTTACTTACCGTACCACATACCTATTCCTTTTCGGAGTCTGAAACATTCTGGAAAGTGTCCCTTATGTACTCCTCCAGGGTTACGGTATTAATAACATTGGTTTCAACATTTATGGGATCACCTGAGATATAATGTTTAATTCTTTGGCCGTTCACCACCTTCGGATTTGTGCCTTCGAAGTTATTGATTTTTATGGGACCGGAATGATAGACCTCCTCGATAACATAAGGACCTTCCCGTTTAGAGAGGAGTTTTCCTGCAAGAAATCTTAAACGAGAGTTGTATAACAAAACATAATCACCTACATTAAACTCACGCTTTTGTATCCTTTTGTCATGCCATCTTTTAACTTCTTCTTTAAACAGTTTGGCATTCTCATAGGCATGGGTTCTCCACTCATCAAGTGAGCTAATGTCAAATAGTCTCTTCTCACCGGCAAGTTTGAAGTCATAATTGAGCTCTTTAATGGCTCAATATGCCTTATGTTCTAGTTCGAGAGGTAAGTGACATGCTTTTCCATAAATCATTTTATATGGAGACATACCCATAGGATTTTTATATGCAGTTCTATAGGCCCATAATGCATCATCAAGTTTCTTGTACCAATTCTTTCTATATCTATTAACAGTCTTTTACAAAATTAATTTAAGCTCTCTATTACTCAGTTCTACTCGACCACTAGACTGTGGGTGGTATGGATATGCAATTCTATGATTAACATCATACTTAGCAAGCATTTTACGAAAAGCACCATGAATAAAATGTGAACCACCATCAGTCATTAAGTATCTAGGGACTCCAAACCTCGGAAAAATAACTTCTTTAAGCATCTTAATAGAGGTGTTATGATCAGCACTACTAGTTGGAATAGCTTCTACCCACTTAGTAACATAATCAACAGCAACTAAAATATGTGTATACCCATTAGAGGAAGGAAACAGTCCCATATAATCAAAGCCCCAAACATCAAATGGTTGAATAACAAGTGAATAGTTCATAGGCATTTCTTGACATCTACTAATATTATCAATTCTTTGACATTCATCACAAGACAAGACAAACTTACGGGCATCTTTGAAGTGAGTAGGCCAATAAAAACGGATTGCAATACCTTATGTGCAGTTCTATCTCCAGCATGGTGTCCTCCATAAGCCTCAGAGTGACACTTGCGAAGGATCTGTTCCTGTTCATGCTCAGGTACACAACGTCTAATAACACCATCTACTCCTTCTTTATAAAGGTGTGGATCATCCTAGAAGTAATGTCTTAAATCATAGAAAAACTTTTTCTTTTGCTGGTATGGGAAACTAGGTGGTATAAATTTAGCAACAATATAATTAGCATAATCAGCATACCATGGAGCAGTACGACAAACATTTATGACAGCTAATTGTTCATCAGGAAAGCTATCATCTATAGGTAGTGGGTCATCAAGAACATTTTCTAACCTAGACAAGTTGTCTGCAACGGGGTTCTTGGGCACCCTTTCTATCAATAATATGCAAATCAAATTCTTGTATCAAGAGAACCCATCTAATAAGTCTAGGTTTAGCATCTTTCTTTTCCATAAGGTATTTAATAGCAGCATGATCAGTGTGAACAGTTACTTTAGAATCAGTAAGGTCTGAACTTATCACAAGCAAATACAACTGCTAAAAATTCCTTTTCAGTAGTAGCATAATTTCTTTGGGCATTGTCTAGAGTTTTACTAGAATATTGGATAACATTTAATTACTTATCAACTCGTTGTCCTAGGACAGCACCTACAGCATAATCACTAGCATCACACATAATTTCAAAGGGTAAATTCCAATCAGGTGGCTGAACAATAGGTGCAGAAATCATTGCTTTCTTAAGTATTTCAAATGCTTCTACACAATCATCATTAAAGACAAAAGGAACATCTTTTTGTAAGAGATTAGTCAGAGGCCTAGAACTTTTTGAGAAGTCTTTAATGAACCTCCTATAAAAACCGGCATGACCAAGGAAACTTCTTATACCTTTAATCTCCTTAGGACACGCCATCTTTTCAATAGCATCAACTTTAGCTTTATCAACTTCAATACCTCTTTCAGAAACTTTATGCCCCAACACAATACCTTCATTAACCATAAACTGGCACTTCTCACAATTCAAGACAAGATTAGTTTCTTCACATCTCTGCAAAACTCAATCAAGGTTGCTTAAGGAATCATCAAAACAAGTTCCATACATGGATAAATCATCCATGAAAACCTCAACAATCTTTTCACAGAAGTCAGAGAATATAGCAGTCATACATCTTTGAAAGGTAGCAGGTGCATTACATAAACCAAAAGGCATACGTCTATAAGCAAAGGTACCGAAAGGGCAAGTAAAAGTGGTCTTTTCCTGATCCTCTTTCGACACAAGTATTTGAGAGAAACCAGAATAACCGTCTAGAAAGCAAAAATGTGTATGTTTGGATAATCTTTCTAGCATTTGATCAATAAATGGTAAAGGGTAATGATCCTTTCTAGTAGCTTTATTTAATTTGTGGAAATCAATTAACATTCTATAACCTGTAACAATTCTTTGTGGGAACAATTCATCTTTATCATTAGGAACAGCAGTAATACCTCCCTTCTTAGGGACACAATGGACAGGACTTACTCACTGACTATCAGCAACATGATAAATTATACCTGCCTCCAGAAGCTTTAGTATTTCATTTCTTACCACTTCTTTCATCTTAGGATTTAAGCGTCGTTGGTGATCAACAACCAGTTTAGCGTCTTTCTCCAATTTTATTTTGTGCTAGCATAGAGTGGGACTAATGCCCTTAAGATCATCAAGAGTATATCCAATAACAGCGCGATGCTTCTTTAGAGTTTTCAATAATTTCTCTTCTCCCTGCTCTGAAAGGTTAGCACTAATAATAACAGGATATGTCTTCTTTTCACCAAGATAAGCATATTTAAGAGTATCAGGTAATGGTTTAAGCTCAAACACGGGATCACCCTTGGGTGGAGGAGGATCCCTTAGAACTTCAATGGGAAAGTTGTGTTTCAAAATAGGTCCCTCTTTAAAGAATACTTCATCTATTTCCCTTCTTTCATTCATAAACATATCATTTTCATGGTCTAGCAAATATTGTTCTAAAGGATTATTAGGAGGCATGGCAATAGAAGCAAGACCAATAATTTCATCTTTACTAGGCAATTCTTTATCATGGGGTTGTCTACGAAATTTAGCAAAATAAAATCATGAGAC
Organism: Triticum urartu; assembly: GCF_056163025.1. Lineage (NCBI taxonomy): Eukaryota > Viridiplantae > Streptophyta > Magnoliopsida > Poales > Poaceae > Triticum > Triticum urartu. The sequence goes on from NC_141875.1 coordinate 126,459,003, forward strand.
ATACCCCATAAACCAACAGTAACAATATCCTTTTTGCAGTTTATCTTAGCATTAACAGTATTCAAGAAGGGTCTACCAAATATAATGGGACAAAAGTCATCTTGCGGGGAACCAAGAACAAGAAAATTAGTAGGATATTTAACTTTCCCACATAATACTTCAACATCTCTAACAATCCCAACTGGTGAAATATTATCTCTATTGGGAAGCTTAATTGTAACATCAATATCTTCTTTCTCAGCAGGTGCAATATCATGCATAATTCCACGATCCAATATCATCACATAGCCTAAACCATGTCAATGCCTTTCCCTTCAAAGATAAAGGGAAGACCGTCTTCTTGATAACATCCTCGGGCATACCTGCAAGCTTAAATAATCCACAAACTTCATCCATATAGATTAGGTGCATATCGGGATGTAATGTTCCATCTCCTGTAAAAGGATTAGCTAGCAGTTTCTTTATCATACCCGAGGGAATTTCACAGTAAACATTTTCAGTAGGTTCAGTAGGTTGAGGAGCAACTCTTTTATCTACTGGTCAGGCTGAAGATACCCCGAACAAGCCCCTCAAAGGATGATTTTCCATAGTAACAAGTGACAGTAAATTTCAGCACACTATATAAATTTTTCCTTACCAAAGGCGCTTCACTCCCCGGCAACGGCGCCAGAAAAGAGTCGTGATGACCCACAAGTATAGGGGATCTATCATAGTCCTTTCGATAAGTAAGAGTGTCGAACCCAACGAGGAGCAGAAGGAAATGACAAGCGGTTTTCAGTAAGGTATTCTCTCCAAGCACTGAAATTATCGGTAAAAGATAGTTTTGTGATAAGGTAATTCGTAACGGGTAACAAGTATCAAAAGTAAACAAGGTGCAGCAAGGTGGCCCAATCCTTTTTGTAGCAAAGGGCAAGCCTGGACAAACTCTTATATAAAGGAAAGCGCTCCCGAGGACACATGGGAATTATCGTCAAGCTAGTTTTCATCATGCTCATATGATTCGCGTTTGTTACTTTGATAATTTGATATGTGGGTGGACCGGTGCTTGGGTACTGCCCTTCCTTGGATAAGCATCCCACTTATGATTAACCCCCTTCGCAAGCATCCGCAACTACGAAAGAAGAATTGAGGTAAATCTAACCATAGCATGAAACATATGGATCCAAATCAGCCCCTTACGAAGCAATGCATAAACTAGGGTTTAAGCTTCTGTCACTCTAGCAACACATCATCTACTTATTACTTCACAATGCCTTCCCCTAGGCCCAAACAATGGTGATGTGTCATGTAGTCTATGTTCACATAACACCAGTAGAGGAAAGACAACGCACATCTCATCAAAATTTCGAACGAATACCAAATTCACATGACTACTTATAGCAAGACTTCTCCCATGTCCTCAGGAACTAAAGTAACTACTCAAAAATCATATTCATGTTCATAATCAGAGGGGAATTAATATGCATAAAGGATCTGAACATACAATCTTCCACCAAATAAACCAACTAGCATCAACTACAAGGTGTAATCAACACTACTACCAACCCAGAGGTACCAATCTGAGGTTTTGAGATAAAGATCGGATACAAGAGATGAACTAGGGTTTGAGAGGAGATGGTGCTGGTGAAGATGTTGATGGAGATTGACCCCCTCCCGATGAGAGGACCAATGGTGACGATTTCCCCCCTCCCGGAGGGATGTTTCCCCGGAAGAACAGCTCTGCCGGAGCCCTAGATTGGTTCCGCCAAGGTTCCCCCTCGAGACGGCGGCGCCTCGTCCCGAAAGCTTCCTCCTTATATTTTTTCAGGGAAAAAGACACCTTATACGAGAAGATGGGCATCGGGGGCCTGCCAGGTGGCCGACGAGGCAGGGGCGCGCCCAGGGGGTAGGGCGCGCCCCCACCCTCGTGGATGGTGGCTGGCTCCCCTCTGGTGCTTTCTTCGCCCAATATTTTTAATATATTCCAAAACTGACTTTCGTGGATTTTCAGGACTTTTGGAGTTGTGCAGAATAGGTCTCTAATATTTGCTCCTTTTCCAGCTCAGAATTCCAGCTGTCGGCATTCCCCCTCTTCATGTAAACCTTGTAAAATAAGAGAGAAAAGGCATAAGTATTGTGACATAATGTGTAATAACAGCCCATAATGCAATAAATATTGATATAAAAGCATGATGCAAAATGGACGTATCAGCAGCCAGGGCCCATTAGGTGTCTTCTGGTCCATAAAAAATCTCCGTAAAGTTTTGTGGTATTTGGAATCCGTTTGGTATTGATTTTCTACGATGTAAAAAACATGCAAAAAACAGCAACTAGCACTAGGCACTATGTCAATAGGTTAGTACCAAACAAATGATATGAAATGACTATAAAATGATTATAAAACATCCAAGATTGATAATATAACAGGATGGAACAATCAAAAATTATAGATACGTTGGAGACGTATCAGCATCCCCAAGCTTAACTCCTACTCGACCTTGAGTAGGTAAGTGATAAAAACAATTTTTTTGATGGAATGCTGCCTATCATGTCATATCATATTATTTTTGGACTTTTATATATTGTTCAAAGCAATAGTCTAGTTTTGACTTGATAACTTATATACTCAAGCATATCAACAAGCAACCATGTCTTTCAAAATATCAACGCTAAAATAAGTTATCCCTAGCCCATCATGCTCAACCATTGATCCATTCATGAAACACACTCGCATATTAACTACACCAAATACTCAAGTACGATCATATTGCCTCCTACTTGGTGCTTTTATAAGAAAACATGGAGACCCAAATTCAAAATAAAATTTTCATAAAGTAAAAGAAAGGCCCTTCGCAGAGGGAAGTAGGGATTTGTAGAGGTGCCAGAGCTCAAAGCGAAAAAGTTAGAGATCAAAACATTTTGGGAGGTGTATCCATCACACCAACTAAAACGACTTCGAGTTCCCAACACTTTCCATGCTAGATATATCAACACTTTCCAAGGAATTTATTATTTTACAACATAAAGTAAATTCATTTTTCATTTCGGGACTGGGCATCCCTAATACCTTTGCCTTACTCTCGTGCAATGACAAGTGAATAAACACTCATCGTGAGAATAACACATCTAGCATGGAAAATATTGGCCACCCATCACCGCTCCGCGAGCGAAACGAACACACAAAAGAGAAGTTTATTTTGAAAATTAGAGATGGCACATACAAATTTGCTTAGAACAACAAAATAAACCGCATATAGGTAGATATTGTGGACTCATGTGGCAAAACTAGTTTAAAGGTTTTTGGATGCACAAGCAGAGATCATACTTAGTGCAAAATTAAGGCTAGCAAAAGATTGAGAAGCGACCAACCAAGAAATGAATAATCTCACAAGCGAGCATTAAGCATAATTAACACCGAATAATGAACCACAAGTATGATATAATTTCATTGCATAATTGTTGACTTTCGTGCTTGCATACGGAGTCACAAACCTTAACACGAATATTCTTACTAAAGCATAATTACTCATCAACATAACTCACATATCACATCATCATATCTCAAAACTATTACTAAGAATCAAGTTTAATTTTTCCAATGAGCTTCATGAAAGTTTTTATTATATCCTTCTCGGATATCTATAACTTTGGAACTAATTTTCATATGTTGCTTTTGACAAGCTCAAACAAATATAAGTGAAGATCATGAGCATAATTTTTTTTCTTTCTCTCAAATTAATTTAAGTGAAGCAAGAGAGAATTTCTTATAAATTTTATTAACTCTCAAATAAATATAAGTGAAGCAAGAGAGAATTTCTTCAAAAATACTAAAGCACATCGTGCTCAAAAAGATATAAGTGAAGAACTAGAGCAAGTCCATAGATCATAAAAAATTTAAGTGAAGCATAGAGAACAATTCTAACAAGTCTTGACATAATCTTCTCTCTCTCTCAAATAGGTGTGTCCAGCAAGGGATCAAGACATAAAACACAAAATAAAACAAGCAAAGACTCATATCATACAATACGCTCCAAGCAGAACACATAATATGTGATGGATAAAAATATAGCTTCGAGTAAAATACCGATGGTCATTAGAAGAAAGAGGGGATGCCACTCGGGGGCATCCCCAAGCTTAGTTTCTTTCTCTCTTTTGGATAATAGCAGGGGATGCTGGGGCATCCCCAAGCTTAGGCTCTTCATACTCCTTATTCCTTCATCCATCGTAAGATAACCCAAAACTTGAAAACTTCAATCACACAAAAGTCAACAAAACCTTCATGAGATCCGTTAGTATAAGAAAATAAATCACTACTATAAGTGTTGTATCAAAGCAATTCATATTTTTTGCATTATATCTACTGTATTCCAACTTTTCTATGGCAAAAACTCATCAAAGAAAACCATAGAGCCATAAAAACCAGCACACAACGCAAAGAAAACAGAATATGTCAAAATCAGAACAGTCTGTAGTTATCTGGGTGTTTCGAATACTTTTGTAACTCAAAAATTCTGAAAAATTAGGAAGACCTGAGCAATTAGTACATCGATCTACTTCAAAAGGGCTGGATATTTTATCGCCCTCTGGTAAAAAATGAGAATTATTTTAGTGAGAGCAAAAGTTTCTGTTTTTTCAGCAAGATCAAACTATCACCCAAGAAGATCTTAAAGGCTTTACTTGGCACAAACACTAATTAAAACATAAAAAACACAATCATAACAGTAACATAATTGTGCTAACACTCAAAAACAGGAAGCAAAACGCAAACATAAATTTTATTCATTGAGTTGCCTCCCAACAAGCGCTATAGTTTTACGCCCTTAGCTAGGCATAAAGCAAGGATCTAAGTTTTTTCATCCTTCTTCTTAACTTTATTAGAGGTGTTTTCATCACGGGGTTTTGTAAACACAACATAAAGCATATTATCCATAGAAACCTTAGTGTTCCTAAGTTGGTGTTCATCATAACTTTTTTGATTCCCCGCAACAATCCAAGAGTAATGTTGATTAACATTATTGAAAACATGTTGGATTATATCTAAAATGGGGACTTCCTTTTTAAGATTCTCATCAAAGATTTTATTATCCCCAACCTAATGTCTTAAAGCATAGTCACTATTATAAATAATTTCATCTATCATAGGTTTTTCATGATTCATACCATAAAAATCAAGGATTTCCCTGGCTTCCCGTATTATATAGTCAAACTCATTCATAAGAACGAGAGTGGACAACTTTTTAGCCTTAGTATTCTTTATAATGGGGAGCTCAAGAAACAATCTTTGCAAAGTAGGATGAGTACGGATAAATTTGCTTTCAAGTTTCAGAACTAGTGCTAAAATAGCATCCGCACAAGATCTAGTAGTTTTAAGTATAGGAGCATCATCAAGACTTAGATTCCCAACACAATTGAAAAATTCTTGGATACATTCTTTTCCCACAACATTCGATAAAAGTTTTAGCATCCAGATTACCCGTACGTCCAATCTTAGGAGTTAGGCTACCATCTGTTGGTGCCATACAGAAATCACTCATGATTGCAAGCAAAGGATAGATCTGACAAGAAAACAGCGAACGGAAAAAGAGGGGCGAGTAAAACGGCAAAAAATTTTGTTAAGTGAGGGAGAGGAAAATGAGAGGCAAATGGAAAATAATGTAAATTGCGGGGAGATGAGATTTGTGATTAGGAACCTGGTATATGTTGAAGATCCTCCCCGGCAACGGCGCCAGAAATTCCTTTTGATCTCGCTTGAAGCTACGTCGGTATTTCCCCAAAGAGGAAGAGATGATGCAGCACAGCAGCGGTAGGTATTTCCCTCAGATATGAAACTAAAGTTATCGAACCACTAGGAACCAAGCAACACAACGTAAACAGCACCTGCACACAGTTGGCGCCCGCCGTGGGGCCTGCGCACGATGGTGATGAGTTCTTGAAGGGATCTCTCATAGGGATCAAGAAGTTTGCGATTGTCCGGATGAAGAAGAATCATTATGGAAGGAGTTATATTGTCGAGAAGACGAGCAATCAGATCTAATCCCGTCTGAGGTTCAAAAGAAATTAGGGTTACACATCCCTTCGCCGCTGCAAGTTGCCGAGTTTGAGGACGTCAAGAATTTCCGCTGTTTGTGTCCCTGAGCCGCCATGACCAGGTGCGCCTCTAACTGTCGCGCGGCGGCCGCCCCGCTGTACCAGCGCCTCTCCAACCCTCCGCTGATCCAACCGCACCTCGCGGCCATCTGCCTACTCAAGTTAACTCGCGACCCAGCTGCGTCAAATTGCACTGAGCCGTCCTGACTCAAACTGTCTTCGCCGTGAGCTGCCTTCGCCGGCTTGTGAGTCACCTGTGACCGCTCCTTGCTTTGTTGAGTCGCTGGTCTCTGTTTCCACCGTGCCAGCGCGCAACTGCTACCGTGACCTCACCCCGGCCGGCCTTCACTGACCTGCTGCCTCGCGTGTATCTATTCCAAAATCACTGATGGAGAGCCACCCGTCTCTGTTATTGCGCTCGCATCTTCACGGGTCTCTGAGAGCCGCCTTGCTTCTGCTACAATTTTTAACCGCCATACCGCTTTGAAAGTGGCCACCGTCAACCGAGCCATCAAATCGCCAAATGGCCAAGACCAAGATTTCCGATGTAGCCGTTCTTACCCAAGTCGAGTTGCCGCTGCTGCAACTTTTTCTCCGTGTATCGGGCAGCTTCAAGTACTGAGGCAGCAAGGAAGATATTGCTGCTGCTCCACATCATCATACAGGGTCACCCAAGGCAAAAGCAATCTACCACGCTGTTGTTGTTGCTTCTTCGGAAGTACAACTTCAACTAGTACTCACGTGAAGCTACTGTGCTAGTTCATCCTTTGTTTGCTACGTCCATTGTTGGATACGACCAGATTTATCGACTCATGACTTCCATGAAGTACAGTATTTTGCTGATGGAGTTGAAGCTGCCAACGTCGTGACTTGGAAAAGGGATTTCAACAACTTGAAAATCATTTGGATGACATCAAAAGTTGAACCGTCGACGTTGCAGACATCTTGAGCCGCCGAGGACTGAGCCAAAGCCACTGCCATGGCTCACCGGTTTCTGAAACATCAGGACAATTGTTCATTATCAATGAGGCATTATACGGAGCATGCATTGGCAATGTTCTGCACCGGTATTTCGTCCGTGCCACGCTACCATAAAAGCGGACATACATAAGTCGCCGCTCCTATGGCCCGGTCTACATCAACTTTGCTCATCTGCGAGGCTGACCACGCCTACGATTGACTCGATTGTCCATGCGGCTTACCGTGCCTGCGATTAACTCGCCCGTCCGCACCGGCTTATAACGCCGCGACCGACTCATCTATCTGATCCCGTGGCCGACTCGTCCATCATTGATTTCAGCTTCACCATGGTGATCATCAACCTCGCGGTGGATAGTTTCTGGCTTAACGTATCAGGTGAAATCCATTCAGTATATTTTTATATTATGTATTGCTTTTTATTTAAAAGAGCAATTACTATGGCTTGCAAGTTCTCCAAATGCAGGACAAGTTATATCACTGAGCCGTTGACTGATTCATACTGGTTTATATCACGGTCAAATATGGAGAATTTCAAGACAACTCCTCGAGTCGCCTTGAGACTCGGGGGCTACGATGACATGACTCGGTAAATAATTGCCAGTTTACAGCGCTGAAGCTCCCAATATCCAGTTTAAAATACGGCTCAAGGTAAACCTGTCTCCCACAAAGCTTTGAAACTCTCAATATCCGATTCAAAATCCCGGTTCAAGAAGAATTTATCTCTTGCAAAAAGTTAAAGGTTTCCGAAGAGGACATGTTGCCATGATGCGCAGTTCAAACATGGGTATCCAATTCGGCTTATATGCCTTGTTACAAAATACATGGGGGCTTCCAACTCACTGAGCATAGCTATGACTACCCTTTGATCCGTCTTATAGGCTAGGTTGTAAAGGTCATTTGGGGGCTTCCTATTCAAACATAGGTCGTATTCGAACCAAAGAGAACATAGCTATCGGTACCCTCTTGATCGGCACAATGCCAAACTCACTAGGAGCTTCTTGATCATATTCGACTCATAGCTTAACCCCTTTTGGGTCCGACTTTGATCGTATTTGAACCATAGTCATTAAAAAACTCTCAAGGTCATTTGGGGGCTTCCTGTTCAAACATAGGTCGTATTCGAACCAAAGAGAACATAGCCGTCGGTACCCTCTTGATCAGCGCAATGCCAAATCCACTGGGGGCTACATGATTGTATTCGAATCCTAGCTTAACCCCTTTGGTCCAGTTCACTGATCGTATTCGAATCAGAAGCCTCAAATTTTTCTCTCTGTTTGACTTAAGTTTTTTGAAAATAGTCTTTTGGGTTTATATTGAGACTTTTTTGCTCATATCTGAAGCATAGATATGTGGTTTCTATAAAACCCGGCCTGGCTTTTGACGTTAAGTCGCCAGCATATGACAATATTAATACTTGGAAGGTTTGGCTTCTAAGTTTTGAGTTATCACCCTTACTACACATGTATCATAAGCCGGCAGTACAATTCAATATCACATGTATGATATTGTTTATACATGATTATGTTTAAACTGACCCTGGCTATGGATTTTAAGCCGTTGGTATATTTTTAATTGTGCCATTGGAATCATGCGTATATCAATCATTGGATTATTGCCCTTATTGGATACGGCGATATAAGCCAGCGGTATGAGCCAATTCCACAAGTATGTTTTCCTGATTATATAAATATGCAAGGTTTGATAACCCGCCCTGGTTTTGACATTAAATCGACAGTATGTTTAGGCTTGAATGCCTTAATTCTAGTCTTTTCCATACTTGCATAAAGGCTATATTATGTTTGGGTTGTTACCCGCGCTGGCTTTTGACGTTAAGCCACCAGGGTGTATGTTGTTTAAACTCTGTGCAGGTTTTGCAGAACTATGACCTATATAAATGCTTAAGTCCAAGCTCTTTATTAAAATTGATGCTTCAAAATGATTATCCATTCTGGATTTTCACAAAGGCTATAAGCCACCGGGTTATAAAAATTCTGGCTTACAATGGAGGCGTATTAAATCACCATCGGTCAAGAGCCGCCGGGTATTTAAACTCCAGATTTACTTGTCAACAGATAAGGTATTCAAAGTCGCTTTGGTGCAATGGCTATTATTTTATCAATGGATATGGTTTATTCTAGAATAGAAGGAATAGTCCCGAGTCGCTGCAGGCTTACGACCCGGCACTTAGGGGCTACATTATTCAAGTTGAGGTTAGATCAAATATGCAAGTCCCATGTCACTGCCAACATGCACCATGGCACTTGGGGTCTAATTCAAAGTCATTTTTTGCTCACCTTATTGAAGACCCGACTCATCACATTGTAATGAGCCGGCCCTTGGGGGCTACTAATTGCTCCTGTTAAAAATTCAAGGTACACAAGTTAAATCCATTACATTAAAGGGTCCATTATTGCTCAGTTGGTAAAAGCACAAGGCTCTTAACCTTGTGGACATGGGTTCAAGCCCTGCGATAGAGGCTACATCATATGATGTTATTATCAGTTAATGAATTATATACAAAGTCCAAGCTCAGTATTATCTTAGTGAGCCGGCCCTTGGGGGCTACACGTTGTTGTTCAAATCTACATGACCATATCTACAAAGTCCCTGCTCATTATTGCATAATGACCCGGCCCTTGGGGGCTACACTGGTTGAAGTTTTTATGAGTATAAGGCAATTAAAAGTCCCAGGTTGCTGCAAGCATGACAACCCGACACTTGGGGGCTACATATATGGAGTATTCAGTCTTTACTAATGACTGAGATGAACAAACACGGATTTCTTCAAAGTGGCAGTATTTATATTAAAGCAGGTCTTAAGTCATCACTTTGTTCTGCTCAAGACTTGGGGGCTACAGGTAAGATGGATATAAGGGAGAAATATCTTCCATAGTTTTGAGCAAACCATATTTGACCCGGTGTCTGCAATAATCATGACCCGACGTCACCAACAATCATGACTCGGCGTCACCAATAACTATGACCTGGCGTCGGCAACAATTATGACCCGGTGCTATCAATATTTACAAACCGGATATTTTGGCAATGATAAACTGGAAAGTTCTACAAGCCGGCTGAAAATCAGATGAGTATTTCAAGACCAATATTTTTGTTAAGCATTGGGAGTTGAATCAAATATTCTTTACAATATATTTCTGTGAGAAGCCAATTGATTATGAAGCTGGTCTATTGACCCGGACTATCCAGAAGAAGGAAATGACAAGGACTTAAGGATGATCAGGTGCCGGCTTACAAGAATTTTTAACTCAGAACACAACATGTCAAATTTATTCTTGTGTCTATTTTGCAGGATCAGTTTAACATGGATAAATCCAAATTAAACTGGGGGCTAATGTCGGGGATATACCCCGTGGTATAACCCGGCCGGAAGTATGACCCGGCCGGGCTTGGCGACTCACGAAGTGACCCGCCCGGATCTCTCCACTCACTGATGACCCGGCTGGGCCTGGTGACACATTGGTAACCCGGCAAGCGGATCAGACGGATGACAAGGCCCAAGGCCCAGTATGCCGGTTCGTATGATGATAGGCCGGCTTAAGAGGAAAGGCATAAGGAATATTCTCCTACAAAGAAAGAAATACTAGGACTCCACTTGTAATAGAGTAATCCTAGTCCTACTAGGACTAGTCATGTAACCCGCCCCTTCAACATATATAAGGAGGGGCAGGGCACCACAAGTGGGACAAGTTCGACAAGTTAGATAGATTAGGGTTAGGCAAACAAGCCTATAGCTCTCGAGATAGAGCACCCTTGTAATTGTGATCATCATCATCAATATCAATGAAGCAGGATGTAGGCTTTTCCCTCCACCGTGAGAGGCCGAACCTGGGTAAAACCTCGCGTCTCTCGTCCCGCTCAACCCCTCTCAAGCTACCACATAGATGCGTTGGCCTCACGACTAAGTCCTTTCAACGAGGACATCTGCCGTGACAATTCCACGACACAACCCGACATGTAAAAGGGGTTATCAATCCCTTTCGGGCAACGGTGCCAGAAATTGGCAAACGGACGTGAGAGAGTATTTGATAGATCGAACGCCAAATAAAATAAATTGCAGCAAGGTATTTTTGTATTTTTGGTTTAATAGATCTGAAAATAAATGCAAAGGAAAAGTAGATCGCAAAGGCAAAAAATATGAGAAAGAGATCCGGGGGCCGTAGGTTTCATAGTGGCTTCTCTCAAGAAAAATAGCAAACAGTGGGTGAACAAATTACTGTTGGGCAATTGATAGAACTTCAAATAATCATGACGATATCCACGCAATGATCATTACATAGGCATCACGTCCAAGATTAGTAGACCGACTCCTGCCTGCATCTACTACTATTACTCCACACATCGACCGCTATCCAGCATGCATCTAGTGTATTTAAGTTCATGGAGAAACAGAGTAATGCAATAAGAACGATGACATGATCTAGACAAGATCTATCTATGTAGAGATAGACCCCATCGTTTTATCCTTAGTAGAAACAATACATATGTGTCGGTTCCCCTTCTGTCACTGGGATCAAGCACCGTAAGATCGAATCCAATACAAAGCACCTCTTCCCATTGCAAGATTAATAGATCAAGTTGGCCAAACAAAACCCAAATATCGGAGAAGAAATACGAGGCTATAAGACATCATTCATAAAAGAGATCAAAGAAACTCAAATACTTTCATGGATATAAAAAGATATAACTGATCATAAACTCAAAGTTCATCAGATCCCAACAAACTCACCGCGAAAAGAGTTACATCATACAGATCTCCAAGAGACCATTGTATTGAGAATCAAACGAGAGAGAGAGAGGAAGCCATCTAGCTACTAACTACGGACCCGAAGGTCTATAAAGAACTACTCATGCATCATCGAGACGCACCAATGGAGGTGGTGAACCCCATCTGAGATGGTGTCTAGATTGGATCTGGTGGTTCTGGACTCTGTGGTGGCTGGATTAATATTTCGTCGACTCCCCTAGGGTTTTGGGAATATTGGGGTATTTATAGAGCAAAGAGACGGTCCAGGGGGCACCCGAGGTGGGCACAACTCACCAGCCAGGCGCACCCTGGTGGGTTGTGCTCTCCTCGAAGCACCCCCCCCCAGGCGTAGCCAGGGCCCATTAGGTGTCTTCTGGTCCATAAAAAATCTCTCTAGAGTTTAGTGGCATTTGGACTCCGTTTGGTATTGATTTTCTGCGATGTAAAAACATGCAAAAAGCAGCAACTGACACTTGGCACTATGTCAATAGGTAAGTACAAAAATAATGATATAAAATGATTATAAAACATCCAAGATTGATAATATAAAAGCATGTAATAATCAAAAATTATAGATACGTTGGAGACGTATCAGTCTTCGGGCAGCGGTGCCGGACAGTTGATCCGCTCCGCCTTTGTTGTCCAACCCTGTACGAAAGACAGGAAGCACATTATATCTAAGTTAACTGACCGAATAGGTCTTTGGAGATATTATGCTTACCGGTGAGGTCGGGTTCTCGCTGTCGAGTCCGATGTCTTCGGTCTTCATAGGCCAACTTTTCTGGGCCTTGAAGAGCTGCTTCCATATGTCTTCATGCGTGATGCCGAAGAAGTGCTTCAAGGTCCGCGGCTCCTCCGAACTGAACTACCACATGCGGGAGGCCCGGAGTTGGCAGGGAAGAATGTGGCGGAAGAGCATCACCTGAATCACGTTTCTGAGTCTGGTGTTCGAACCCAACACGTTGGAGATGCGTTTATGCAGCATCTACACCTCCAATTGACACCCCCAATCAAGGCCCTTTGCAGACCATGAGGTAAGTCTCGTGGGGGGTCCGGATCTGAAATCAGGCATGGTCGCCCAGTTGGTGTCGCGGGGTTCGGTGATGTAGAACCACTCCTGCTGCCACACCTTGACCGTCTCCACGAAAGCCCCCTTGGGCCAGACGACGTTGGGAAGCTTGCTCACCATGGCCCCGCCACAGTCCACGTGTTGTCCATCGAACGCCTTCGGCTTCAGATTGAAGACCTTGAGTCATAGGCCGAAGTGTGGGGGATGCGTAGAAGAGCCTCACACACGACAATGAATGCCGATATGTGGAGGAAAGAATTTGGGGCTAGATCATGAAAATCTAGCCCGTAATAGAACCTGAGGCCTCAGACGAAGGGGTGGAGGGGAAACCCTAGCCCTCGGAGGAAATGTGGAATGAACACGACTCTCTCGTCAGCCTCTGGAGTGGGGATACCTTGATCTTTGTCAGGGAGCCTGTGCGTGATATCCGCGGACAAATTGCCTGCGCTCCAGAGCTCCTTGATGTCCTTCTCGGTGACGGAGGAGGTCTCCCACTTGCCCTTGGAGCCAGATCCAGCCATGGCTGGGAAGGATTGCAATGGGGGGAATTGGGCGCTGGAGCTTGAAGATGGGAAGACGGAGGCTAGAGGAAGGCATGGGGAAAAAAGAAGGGATTTTTACCCTCTTATAGGCAGCAAAAATACCAAACGCCCCCCTCAAGCCGCAAACCTCGCCTGTTCCCAACAAGATCATGCGTTAAGACGCGGTTGGGTTACCCAAACCATATTGATGAGAATCCCGTAATGAGCGGCCATGATCTCTATTATGACAAGACGTGCCAATAGAGGCTAAGCCTCGAAACACGAAACGAGAGGCGTGAAAACGGTTCAAAATGTTGAAGGGTCAAGTGTGACGCTTTGCCAAAAAAGTTGTTAGTAAAAGATATTGTTCCTGTTTTGATGTTTTGCCTTCATGGCTAAGCGCTGTATTGATTGTGCAGAGCCAGACACAGTTTCTTTATACAGGAAGCTGACTTAAAATATTCAGGAGGAGGAACCCGCCTTGCAATGCCGAAGATAATCTGCGTGCCGAACACATCATCATCGAAGACTGGTTCAGGGGCTGCTGAGCGAGTCCTGGATTAGGGGGTCCTCGGGTGTCCGGAATATTCAATAGGGGCCGGACTGATGGGCTGAAAGGATACATCATAAGACTGTCCCGCGTATCCGGGTAGGACTCCTATATGTGTGGATGGAAAGTTTTGTGTTCGGATCTATTGTTTCCTTCCTCTACAACCGACTCTGTACAACCCTAGGTCTCACCGGTGTATATATAAACCAGAGGGTTTAGTCCGTAGAGGCTATCAGAATATTCATAGGCTAGACAGCTAGGGTTTAGCCATTACGATCTCGAGGTAGATCAAATCTTGTGACCCCTATAATCATTGAATACAATCAAGCCGAGGTGATGAGATGAGGACAGCGACACTAGTCGCTGACTCGGCTGGCCCACGGGGTGGGAATCTGGCGCGGGGAGTTTTGACGCCATTTTTCTTTCCCCTAGCGCCCTCGATCGGCCCCCAACGCGCTGGGTTCGGCCTGGGTCCGCCGACGCCACTTTCAGCCCTAACCGGCGAAAATTAGACTCCTGAGGGCACCATTGAGCCATTTTTTGGAGCCGGCGATAAAAAGGGGCCCTGTTGGGGCGGGAGTGGAGACGCTCTAACCTTGTTCCCTAATCTCTCACGGGCGCACCAGTGATTCCTATTTGACGCTCGTGAGGGGGCAAAAGGGCGCCGACCCATGGCCGCTTCAATATTTCTTCCTTTTTATATTTCTTTTCTTGTTTTCTTTTGTCTTCTTTTTTCGTTTCTTTTCCTTCTTTGTTTTATTTTTCGTGTATTATGCAAACCTCATTGCGTCTTACAAAAATGTACATCGTATATTACAAAAAGGTCATGATGCATTATAAAAATGCTCGCCGTATATTACCAACTGTTCAACGAATATACAAATGTTCACTGTATTTTTTAAATTTGTTCAAAATATATTGCAAAAACGTTTAATGTGTACTAGAATTGTTTAACGTACATTAAAAAATGTTCAATGCTTACTCCAAAATTGTTCAACTTATATATCCATCTTTTTTAAATATGTTGATCATATAATAAAAAAATGTTCATTGTATAATATTAAAATATTCATCCTATATTAATAAAAATGTTCAACGTACTTAGAAAACGTTCAAGGGATACTACAGAATGTTCAATAATTTCTTCAAAATTTCAAAATAAAAAACAAAGAAAATCCGGTTGGATATAGTAAACGGGATAGTACTGCAAAACCCGCCGCTACAGTAAAACCAATTGAAAAAGAAGAGAACACAAAAAAAGTCGATCGCAGGTAGAGTGGGCTTGACGCACGCGGAGGTCACGCATGGATCTCTGGCGCACCAAGTTTTGCTAAACCTATTGGAGCTTAAGTTCAGGGGCGCCCCTATTTCTCGCCTTACGCCACGCGAGACGAGGGGGAATCCTCACGTCGGAGGGAGCCCCAGATGGGCCGCCCAGCCGCGCGGGAGGCCACGGCCAGTTTTTGTTTTCTGTTCTCGTTTTTGCTTTATTTTTGTACTTTTCTGCACACTTTAAATGAACGAGTATTTGAAAATGTTTAATAAGTATTAAAATTTTGAAGAAGTATTTAAAAAATGTTGCTAAGCTTTAAGACCATGTTGAACTTGTATAAAAAATGTTGATCACTTATGATTTTTTTTTCATATACGAAATTGTAGACCGAAAACGAAAACAAACATAAGAAAAAAATGTAAAAAAAAGAGACGAAAAAAGAAAACGAAACAAAAAATGGAGAAATGTAAAGAAAACCAAACAAAAAATGGAGAAGAAAAAAACAAGAAAACAAAATAAACAAAATAAAAAAGAAATGACAAATCAAAATCCAAGCAAGAATGAAAAATAGTTTTTAAAAGGAGAAGAAAAAGAAAAGAAATAAGCAAACAAAAAATCCTCGGCTCAAATGGCCTCAAGTAAGGCGACTCCAAGTACTTACCACGAATGAAAGTTGGACGCACTGGCTAGAACAGTGCCTCACAATCCTGGCGACCAGTGATCGACCTATCTCTCGGTTCGCAGCTCTTATTTTGATTTTTTCACCGCTTTTGGAAAGGTTCTAGAGCCTTCCGTAAACTTGTTTTATTTTTCTCTTGTTTTTTATAATTTCTTTTATTTTTTATTTTTATTTTCATTTTATCATTTTACTTTTTATTTTAAATTTTTTTCTTTGTTTTAATTTTCATATTTTCTTTTCCTTTTTCATTTTACTTTTGTTTTATTTTTCTTTTTCATTTTACGAACATCTTTAAAATTTCTGAAATATTTTGAAAATTTGCAAAGAATTTTGATGAAATCATGAAAAAATATTGATCATGTATTTAAAAAATGCTAATATAGAAACTAAAAATGTTGATCAAGCATTTGGAAAATGTTAAATGTGTATGGAAAAAAATTTCATGTATACGAAAGATTTATAAAAAATACAATGTGTATGAAAAATGTTGATCTTGTATTAAAAATATTAAATGCATATAAAAAATGGTTCCTATTGAATACAAAAAACGTTCAACGCACAATAAAAAAAGTAGATATAAAGAACATATATTAAAAATGTTTATTATGTCTTTAAAAATGAAAAATGTGTATAAAAAATGTTTGTCATGTATGCTAAAATTGTATATTCTTTGTATTCTTTTTTTCCGTTAAAAAAATTAACCGTGTTTTTGAAATATGTTGCCATGTTTCCAAAAAAGTGTTCAAAACTTGTATTTGAGAAGAAGAAAAATGTACACCGTGTATTTGAAAACAATTCGACGTGTATCAACAAAATGTTTTGCGTGTACACTACAAATGTAAATTGTTTACGGGAAAAAAGTAGACATGTGTTGAACATGAAATAATCGATATGGAAAACAACAAAGAAGCAAAAAGAAACAAATAATTTAATGAAAACCAAGAAAGAAACAAATGACGTGGATCCACAGACAACGTGGCCCAGGCGTGCCGCAATAACTGCCCGTAGCAGGGAGAGAAAGAAGAGGATCACGACGAATGATACTCCTCTTATTTCTCAACACATCGGCACATGGCTCCTCGGCATAGGCCAACCCGACGGGGTGTAACAGTCGGGTGTTTAGCCAGGGAGCGCCGACAGGACCAACACACACACACACACACACAGAGAAGAGGAGGATGGCTCCGAAGGAACCCTAGCAGGTCAAATGACGACTCACCCAGGACAGAAAATAACATACGCTCAACCAACAAAACCCCACTTGTCATAAGCCAACCAGAAATATGCCAACTTGGCGGTATTCAATAGTCAGATAGACATAAAGGGGCACAAAAGAGAGAGGGAGAGAGAGAGAGAGGTGGAACACGGCGTCGTCACTAACTGAACGAGACACAACGAGTCAATGGTTGACGCCTGTGTTTTGACAATTGGGTCACACGACCGATGCCCCCGGTGTAGCAAACGCGCACATCACCCTCTGTCTTTCCCCACTACCACCCGCGGTGGAAGGGGCCGACCCGACATATACACCCACTGGAATACGCCGACCCAGTGATGTGTCAACCCGACGGTGTCCTACAACCAGGTAAAGGGAAAAGGGTCGATTGACTCCGTAAGCAAAAAAATCGCTAGTTCGCTATTAGCTGTGACCAGTTTCCCCCAAAGCCTAAAAACCTCTAGCGGCGCCACGGCGATTAGACTAGTCACAATGGGAGTAATTTAAGTAGTAACATCACACATTTCAATACAAGATTGCTTATGTGACAGTTAATTAATAAGGAGAAAGAGGTTTGTGGTAAGTCTATAGCCTAATAAATGAACTCTTTCATGATATCACTCATATGTTACTACCCACTATAGAGGTAGTAACATAGACTAGTAACATCGACAAGTTACTACTCTATGTTACTCCCCACTGTGAGCAGTCTTAGGGTGTGAACGTGGATCAAGATTCCTCCTGGTGAATCTCGTCGGAACGAACGATCAATAGGGAACAGTGCCGCTGATGGCTACTCCCAACGCCGCTGCGGGTGCTGGGGCGGGGAAGGACGCTCAGGCGAGTCGCGCAACCAAGAAAAAGTTGGAGGAAGCCTTGGGGAAACTTGATATCTCGAAAGAAGAGGCTACTCCTTTGGTGATCGGCGATCGTGTCGAAGCAGGAACTGCGAAGTGGCTCCTGGCTGGTAAAGTTCTCCATAGAAACCAGTTTCGTATCCAGACCATTAACAAT
This sequence comes from Triticum urartu, assembly GCF_056163025.1. NCBI lineage: Eukaryota > Viridiplantae > Streptophyta > Magnoliopsida > Poales > Poaceae > Triticum > Triticum urartu. The sequence goes on from NC_141875.1 coordinate 126,477,137, forward strand.
GCTCTTCATCCGGCATGGGGCAATCCAAGAGGACTATAGTTCCAATGAGTTGGAATCAATATGTTTGTGGCAGAATTTGAGAACCAACGAGATAGAGATTGGGTATGGAGTGGTGCGCCATGGCATGTCAGGAAGAATGTCGTGGTGTCGATAGAATTTGATGAGTGTATGGTGAAGTTTGACCGATTACAAATCTGGGCTAGGGTTGTGAATTTACCCTGTAATTTGAGGGACGAAGCTTGGTGGAATCCTATTGCTAAGCAGATGGATCAAGATGCTCAATCAGTAAAATTTGATCACAATGGAGGGTTCCTGCGAGCTAGGATAACCATTGATGTGGATAAGCCTCCGAGGAGGTGGATACTAATTGATTTTGCAAGGAGACAGAAGGTAGACATGTATGATATTCAGTACGAACAAGTGCCATATTTTTGTTTCTCCTGTGGCAGATTGGGGAATTCATAACTATATTGTTATACACCGGGATCCCGAGATGAGAAAGGGGAACTCCCGTTTGGCCCAAAACTTCGTGCTCTAGATGAATCCAGAAAGTCGGCGACTAGTGATAATACCTCCAGGGAGCCAAAGTATGGTGTTAGCAGCAAGCAGGCAACAAGAAAATCAAGCACCAATAAGGACACTGGTGAGGAAGTGGTATCCCCTGTCAAGAACAAACAACCACCGAAGCGGAAGTATGGTCCAAATCAAGTCTATCAACTTGTGGTGAAAGTGTAGGGGAACGCAGTAATTTCAAAAAAAATCCTACTCACACGTAAGATCTATCATGGTGATGCATAGCAACGAGGGGAAGAGTGATGACCACTTACCCTCGCAGGCCGTAAGCGGAAGCGTTATGACAACGCGGTTGATGTAGTCATACGTCTTCACAATTCGACCGATCCTAGTACCGAAAGTATGGCACCTCCGCGATCTGCACACGTTCGGCTCGGTGACGTCCCATGAACTCTTGATCCAGCTGAGTGTCGAGGGAGAGCTTCGTCAGCACGACGGCGTGATGATGGTGATGATGAAGCTACCGGCGCAGGGCTTCGCCTAAGCACTATGACAATATGTAACGCCCCGAGACCGATGTGCCAGGTGTCCTCCAGTTATTCGCTGTTGTTGCCTTGTCATTGCTTGCGTGTCATGCATTGCATATCATGTCATCATGTGCATTTCTTTTGCATACATGTTTGTCTCATGCATCCGAGCATTTTTCCCGTTGTCCGTTTTGCATTCCGGCGCTCCTATGTCACCCGGTGTCCCTTTCTAACTCTTTTCGTGTGCGGGTGTTAAACATTTCCGGATTGGACCGAGACTTGTCATGCAGCCTTGGTTTACTACCGGTAGACCGCCTGTCAAGTTTCGTGCCATTTGGACTTCGTTTGATACTCCAACGGTTAACCGAGGGACCGAAAATGCCTCATGTGTGTTGCAGCCCAACACCTTTCCAAAATGGACCAAAACCCACCAAATACCCCTCCATCGTCTAGAGCGTTCGATCACGATCGCGTGGCCGCAAACTGCACCTCATTTGGAGCTTCCTAACTCCCTCTACCTCTATAAATAGGCCTCCCCGAAATTCCGGGTCTCCTCCACCCCTAACCCTAAATTTTCCCTCCGCGCCGCGCCGGACATGTCCGACTCCGGTCGGACGCATCGCCGCCGCCAATCGCGTGCCGCCACCTGTCCAACCCTCCGCGCCCCGCCGCCAGGCCCACCGGGCCCAGCCGCGGCCCTCCCGGCCCGGTCGGTCGCCGCCGCCAGCCCGCGACCGCGGCTCACCCGCCTCCCTGCCACGCGCCGCCTCACGCTGGCCACCGCGCGCCGCCGACCGCCCGTCGTCGCTCGCCGCCGCCATCTCCGCCGCTGTGCCTGCGCCCGCCTCCCGCTCCCTGCCGCGCCGCCCCGCGCCGGCGAGCGCCGCCCGAGCCGCCCCGGCTCCGCCACCGCGCCGGCGCCACCAACCACCACAGCCGCCCGCTCCGGCCCCGCAGAGGACTCCGGCGAGCTCCGCCTCTCCGGCGACCCCTCCCCCTTCTTCCCCGAGCACTGTTCCGGCGATCTTCTCAAAATTCCGGCGAGATCTCGGTCGTCCTCGATCCACGTGCAAACCCTAGATCCAGATCTGGAGAGGTTGACTTTTTGCCCCGTCTCAGTTATTTTTTTGCAATATTCATCATGCCATAACTCTGCATCCATAGCTCCGATTCGTGTGTGTAGCATATCAAAATGTTCGTCTCGATGAGTACATCATTTCATCGCATTGCATCATTTTCATTTGAGCTCATCTTGATGCCCAAAATGCTGTTGGAAGAGGGCTATGTGGTGAATTTGTCAGATCTGTTTCAGCAAATGGCATTTTGTCATTTTTGCCATGATTAATGTGTGCATACTATGATCCTGAGCTCTACATGTGTTTTGTTGTATGCCATGCCATCTTTACAGTGGTGCTTGCCATGTATTTTTGTGATATTTGTGGTGACTAGCACAAGCTTGCAAAGTAGCGTAATCGGTAATGCTGATTTCAGGGACTTAGAATTTCACAAAGTCCTTGTCCTGATTTTGTTGTTATGCCATATGTTCATGTTGTTTCCTAGTGATCCGTGCCTCTTTTGAGGATGATCATTAAGGATGTTTTGTTAAAATTGTGGTGCTCTATCCATCCATGTCTTTGTTTGAATTTATGGAGCACCCTAACTTGAGTCAATCGAGCTCTACTTTTGCTATATAGTGTTCCTGGCAGATTGTTAACTTGTTTAGCGATTTTGCCGAGGATGTTGCTATTGATCCGTGCATGCTATGTTGTTGTTCTTGCCATGTCTAGCTCCTATGCCATGTCTTCTTGATGGGTGTATACTTAGTTTGTCATGCCATGCCCTGTAGTGAGTGCATCGAGCTCGTAGACATGCCTACTCGTTAACTGATTTGCATGCTCCAGTTTTTCACTAAGTCTGAAATTTGTTTATGTTTTTGCCATGTTCACATGCTTGCAATTATATGTTCTGACCCCTTTTGGCTCAAGGGCACTAAGGGACTTTTGTTAAGTGCTTTGAGTAATTTCATGCCATGCCTTGCCTTACCATGTTAAGTTCCTGTAGCTTGTATTTTTCATGCTCTAAAGTTTGCTTCCTGATGATAAATTCTAGACTTGTGTTAATTTCACAAAGTCTGAAACCTGTTGTTTGAACCTGTTAATGTGTGAATTAGCCGTAGCTCAGTGTTCATCTTTTGTTAAGCATCTTGATTGGATCCCTGCCATGTATTTTGTTGTCATGCTTAAGTGCTGTAGCATATTTATCTTATTGCATTTAGATGGTTACTTGCTGTTTATCGCAGACCGGTGCCATATTTGTTTTGCTTGCCATTTCCAAACCGTGCATCCGATTCCGGTGATCTTTATATCGATTTCAACCGAAGTCACCTCACCTTTCTAGTGGCACTCTTGGATTTCCATGTTGAGGCCAGGTTCAATCATTCCTTTCCAAATCATGCATATGTATCACATACCACATCCCGCATATCATACCATGTTCATGTGTCGGTTGTTTACTATGTTGTATTCTTCTTTCCGGTGTTTGCTTCTTCGGGTTGGTTCCGATAACGTCGCGTTTGTGAGGACCCGTTCGACTACGTCTGTTTGTCTTCTTCATGGACTCGTTCTTCTTCCTTGCGGGATCTCAGGCAAGATGACCATACCCTCGAAATCACTTCTATCTTTGCTTGCTAGATGCTCGCTCTTTTGCTATGCCTATGGTGTGATACCTACCACTTTCTTATCATGCCTCCCATATTGTTAAGCCAAGCCTCTAACCCACCTTGTCCTAGCAAACCGTTGTTTGGCTATGTTACCGCTTTGCTCAGCCCCTTTTATAGCGTTGTTAGTTACAGGTGAAGATTGGAGATTGTTCCATGTTGGAACATGGATATTTTGTTGGGATATCACAATATCTCTTATTTAATTAATGCATCTATATACTTGGTAAAGATTGGAAGGCTCGGCCTTATGCCTGGTGTTTTGTTCCACTCTTGCCGCCCTAGTTTCCGTCATATTGGTGTTATGTTCCCGGATTTTGCGTTCCTTATGCAATTGGGTTATAATGGGAACCCCTTGACAGTTCGCCTTGAATAAAACTCCTCCAGCAATGCCCAACATTGGTTTTACCATTCGCCACCTAGCCTTTTCTTTTCCCTTGGGAGTCGCGCTCCTGAGGGTCATCATTATTTTACCCCCCCGGGCCAGTGCTCCTCTGAGTGTTGGTCCAAACTAGAGCCCTATGCAGCGCCCCCTCGGGGAAACTCGAGGTTTGGTTTTAGTTGTATGGAGAGCTCATCTGAGTGTGCCCTGAGAACGAGATATGTGCAGCTCCTATCGGGATTTGTCGGCACATTCAGGCGATGTTGCTGGTCTTGTTTTACCATTGTCGAAATGTCTTGTAATCGGGATTCCGAGCCTGATCGGGTCTTCCCGCTAGAAGGAATATCCTTCGTTGACCGTGAGAGCTTGTGATGGGCTAAGTTGGGACACCCCTACAGGGATTTGAACTTTCGAAAGCCGTGCCCGCAGTTATGGGCAGATGGGAATTTGTCAACGTCCGGTTGTAGAAAACCTGAAGTTGACCTTAATTAAAATACATCAACCGCGTGTGTGACCGTGATGGTCTCTTTCCGGCGGAGTCCGGGAAGTGAACACGGTGTTGGAGTTATGCTTGACGTAGGTTGTTCTAGGATCACTTCTTGATCATAGTTTCACGATCGTGCTTTGCCTTCTCTTCTCGCTCTCATTTGCGTATGTTTAGCCACCATATATGCTAGTCACTTGCTGCAGCTCCACCTCATACCTTTTACCCTACCTATAAGCTTAAATAGTCTTGATCGCGAGGGTGTGATATTGCTGAGTCCCCGTGACTCACAGATACTTCCTAAACCAGCTTGCAGGTGCCGTTGAACCATCCAGATGACGCAACCAAGCTCAAGGAGGAGCTCGATGAAGATCTTGTCCTTTGTGTTGTTTCGTTCTAGTTGATCAGTAGTGGGGCCCAGTTGGGGTCGATCGGGGACCATGTCGCTTTTGGGGTAGTCTTCTTTTATTTTGGGTTCTGTAGTCGGGGCTTGATTGTATTTGGATGATGTAATGCTTTATTCATGTAATTGTGTGAAGTGGTGATTGTAAGCCAACTATGTATCTTTTTCCCTTATGTATTACATGGGTTGTGTGAAGATTTTTTTTGAGGAATTAGACAGTGGGAGAGGCTCCCACTGTGTTTGTATTACTCAAAAGAAGGATACAATGTACAAGGAGGATTTACATGGTGCCTGACCTCCACTTGTGGAGGTTGGGGCCGCTACATTTTTTATGGATATGCAGTCAAGGGGGTTCTAAGCTATTTACAAAGGAGAGAATAAAGTCTCTCACATCTTCTCTGGTTCTATGTTGGAGCAGGCTAAAATCATGTTTGAAACGTTCGAGCCAAGAGAGAATAGTTGGGGTGATGCTTCTGAAATGTTTGTTATTCCTCTCTTTCCAAATGCTCCAAGCCGCGTGAAGGAAGACATCCATGAACATGGGATTGTTCCAATCATGAGCTTCCATGCTGATCCACCGAAGCCTTGAACCAGTTTGCTGCCAAGTTATCCCTAGAATGGACCAACAATGTTGGCTAAAAGGGCATTGGAAGATCATGTGTTCGACAGTCTCTTCAATTCGCTGGTCACAAAGAAGGCAATTGTAATTGTCTCCAATGTTGTAGTGTCTCCTCTTGAGCATGTTACGTGTGTTTAAGCGGTCTGAGAGAAGAAGCCACCCAAACACCTTAATTTTCACCGCTGACCTGGCTGCCCAGAGCCAATTGTATGATTGATGTGCATGCACCTCTCTAAAATAGAACTTGTAATATATGATTGCCTTAAATTGCACTGAACCCCAACAATATGTCCAGTTATCGTGGGGGTCGGGTCAGTAATGTTGCCAACATGCCTCGTCTTTTGCTGTAGATCATGGACTTCTTGCATTGCTTGAACTGAGAGTGGGAGGTGAAACGTTTCATGCAGCGACGTGCATCCCAGGAAATCTTTGACCAAAATATCTTCATTTATTGCGAAGGAAAAGGCGTGCTGGTACGTTTCTTCGAGAGTGGCGTCAAGCCACAGGTCTTTCCACATGAGCACTATGGCTCCATCATGCACAATTGCTTTTGAAATAACTCTGTAGATTGGGGTGAGCTTGAGAACATCTCGCCACCAGAATGATCCGCATGGTTCCATGGCATGGGGGGTTTTGTTTGTGTAGTATGTGGACCATACGAGCTCCACCCAAGGCACATCATGTCTGTTGTAGAATTTATGCAGGTATTTGAGAAGGAGGGCATCGCTTTGTATGCGTAGGTTTATTATGCCAAGACCCCCACACTGTTTTGGTTGACACACCATGCTCCATGCCGCAAGCGAGTTGCATTTGTCCCCATGTTCAGTCTTTTTTGTCCAAAGGTACTTCCTTCGCAATTTGTCAAGCAGCTCAAGTATCTTTGGCGGCAGTCTGACAGTACACAGAGCAAAGATAACTAGGGATGTGATCATGGTATTGAGTAGTGATAGCCTGGCTCCATATGACATCAAGGCCAGGGTGCTTGTCATCCGTCGTTCCATTGTGCAAACAAGCGGCATTAAATCTTGGACTGAGGGCTTGGTTGTCCCGAGAGGTAACCCTAGGTAAGTGAAAGGAATGGAACCTACTTTGCATCCAAAGATATTGGAGAGCTCATTGTAGCAGTCGGCCTCACAGTTGATTGGGATGAGTGTAGACTTGTGGAAGTTTATCTTGAGCCCAATGGAGACAGCGTAGTCAGTGAGAATGTTTTTAATCGTGTGGGCTTGGAACGGGCAGGCAGGAAGAAGAATGAGCGTGTCATCCGTGTACTGTATCACAGGGTAGTCGTGTTGGATCACTCTGGGGAACGGTAGCTGAATTCTCCCATGTCTGAAAGCATCGTTAATTGCAGCTTGTAAGAGGTCAGCCGCCAGTACAAAAATCAATGGAGAGAAGGGGTCTCCTTGGCGAACTCCGCATTTACAGTTGAATTGGCGACCCGGGACACCATTTAAAAGCACCGCTGACTTGCCAGAGGAGAAAATGCATTTTACCCAATTGAGCCATCTGTCATCAAAGCCCATATGCTGCATAATCATAAGCATAACATCATGTTCGATCGTGTCAAAGGCCTTGGCGAAATCCAGTTTTAGGAGAATGATCTTTTCCTTGGAGGTTTGACACTGATGGATATATTCGAACGCCCAGGCTAAACAGTCCTGTAGTGATCGGCCTTTCAGGAATCCATATTGATTTCGATGAACGATTTTAAGTATGAGCTTTTGTAGTCGGTTGGCAAGAAGTTTTGTGAGAATCTTAAGACAACAATTTCAACAAAGTGATTGGTCTAAAGTTAGAGACGGTCTCTGGGGAGCGAATCTTAGGAATGAGTGTAATAAACCCCTCATTAATGCTTTCGAGATTTAGGTTCCCCTCATAGAACTGGTTGCATAGCTCATAGAAGTCATTCTTAATAATATGCCATCATTTTTTGATAAAGATACCAGAAAAACGATCCGGTCCTGGGGCTCGGTCGGCCGACATTTCTTTGATGATCACATCTATCTCCTCCTTGGTGAAGGGAATGGTAAGTAGATCCAGTCCCTCAACTTTCTTGATGATGTCAGGGAGGTTGATTTTCATTTGGAATTCGCCTGATTTTCCCAACCGCTCTTTAAATGTTTGATATATGACTGCCTCTTTGCCCGCGTGGTCATCAACGACCGATCTGTCTGAGAGTTTGAGTATTGGTATTGTGTTCCGTTTGTACCTCTTAGAAGCCAGAGCTTTCAGAAATTTAGGGTCTTCGTCACCAAATTTGATCCAATGGATAGTGCATCTCTTTTGCCAATATTGTCGTTGATAGCTCAATAGCCGAAGGAGGTGCCTTTTCAGGATTTTCCTGAAGTTTTGCTCTGGTGTGGAGAGGGCTCTAATGTTTTCAAGAGCATCCAGATTGGCCAATGCCAGATTGGAGTTATCAATCGCCACTGTCAATTTAGAGATTCATTTGCTCCACCGCTTCAACTCATATCTTAGTGCTTTGAATTTTCTGGCTAACAAAGTGGCTGCATTTGAGGTATTCTTGGAAGTTCTTGACCAGACCGATTGGAACAGCTCACAAAAACCAGGATGTTCAGTCCAATAAGATTCGAACCTAAAACTTTTACTGTGTGGAATGGATGTTTCAATTTTCACCACACACGGGATATGATCTAAAACTGGTTTTCCCAAGGGCACAACTATGGTGTTGGGGTATGAAGATGTCCAATTGTTGGAAGTGAGAAACCAGTCGAGCTGTTCGAGTAATGGATCAAGCTGCATATTGCTCCATGTGTAGGCCCTGCCCTTGATTGGCAGTTCAATTAACTGATTAGATCGTATGATGTCGTTGAAAGCAATCATGTCATTCAGATTACCTCCAGGTTTGTTTCTGTTGTCGGGGCCTCGTATGTAATTAAAGTCTCCCAATAAGAGCCAATCATCATTAGTTGGTATATTAAGATTTTGGAGCCAGTTTGTGTAGGTCACTCTACAATCCCCTTGACAGGGTCCATAGATATTCACCAGTGTCCATTCCTGGGAAGACTGTGTGGAACGAAACTTAATGGCCAAAGCAAAGTCTTCTTCCAAAATCACAGAGCCAGTAAAAATGGCACTATTCCAAATTGTGACGATCCCTCCCGAGGCACCATGCGAGGGTATGTAAGCGAATTTGTCAAATCTCTTCGGGCAGCAAGACTTAATGAACATATTATCAATGGTGGGTTTTTTGTTTCCTGCAGACAAATTATAGCACAACCACTAGAAGCGATAGCATTAGATAGCGCCAAAAGTTTAGGTTCAGAGTTTAAGACACGTACATTCCAGCATAGGATGTTCCAATTCAACAAAGAAGACATGATTGGATAAAGCAAAATAAGGAAGCCGCGCTGCAGGCACTTTCAGATACTTCAAGCTTGGGACGGGCCGTCTGCCGGTTGTGTGAAGATTACTTCACTTGCGACATAAACAACCAACACATGAACATGGTATGATATGCGGGATGCGGTATGTGATGCATATGCATGATTTGGAAAATAATGATTGAACCTGGCCTCAACTTGGAAATCCAAGAGTTCCACTGGAAAGGTAAGGTGATTTCGGTTGAAATCGATATAAAGATCACCGAAATCGGATGCACGGTTTGGAAATGGCAAGCAAAACAAATATGGCACCGGTCTACGATAAACAGCAAGTAACCATCTAAATGCAACAAGATAAATATGCTACAGCACTCAAGCATGACAACAAAGTACATGGCAGGGATCCACTCAAGATGCTTAACAAAAGATGAACACTGAGCTACGGCTAATTCACTCATTAACAGGTTCAAACAAGCATGGCAAAAGTGCAAATGAAATCAGCATTACCGATTACGCTACTTTGCAAGCTTGTGCTAGTCACCAAAAATATCACAAAAATACATGGCAAGCACCACTGTAAAGATGGCATGGCATATAACAAAACACATGTAAAGCTCAGGATCATAGCATGCACACATTAATCATGGCAAAAATGACAAAATGCCATTTGCTGAAACAGATATGACAAATTCACCACATAGCCCTCTTCCAACAGCATTTTGGGCATCAAGATGAGCTCAAATGAAAATGATGCAATGAGATGCAATGATGTACTCGTCGAGACGAACATTTTGATATGCTAAACGCACGAATCAAAGCTACGGATGCAGAGTTATGGCATGATGAATATTACAAAAAAATAACTGAGACAGGGCAAAAAGTCAACCTCTCCAGATCTGGATCTAGGGTTTGCACGTCGATCGAGGACGATCGAGATCTCGCCGGAATTTGGAGAAGATCGCCGGAACAGTGCTCGGGGAAGAAGGAGGACGGGTCGCCGGAGTCCTCTGCGGGGCCGGAGCGGGCGGCTACGGTGGTTGGCGGCGCCGGCGCGGTGGCGGAGCCGGGGCGGCTCGGGCGGCGCTCTCCGACGCGGGGCGGCACGGCAGGGAGCGGGAGGCGGCGCGGGCACGGCGGCGAAGATGGCGGCGGCGAGCGACGACGGGCGGCCGGCGGCGCGAGGCGGGCGCGGCAGGGAGGCGGGCGAGCCGCGGTCGCGGGCGGGCGGCGGCGACCGACCGGGCCGGGAGGGCCGCGGCTGGGCCCGGCGGGCCTGGCGGCGGGGTGCAGAGGGTGGGACAGGTGGCGGCACGCGATTGGCGGCGGCGATGCGTCCGGCCGGAGTCAGACATGTCCGGCGCGGCGCGGAGGGAAAATTTAGGGTTAGGGGTGGAGGAGACCCGAAATTCGGGGAGGAGGCCTATTTATAGAGGTAGAGGGAGCTAGGAAGCTCCAAATGAGGTGCGGTTTGCGGCCACGCGATCGTGATCGAAAGCTCTAGATGATGGATGGGTATTAGGTGGGTTTTGGGCCACTTTGGAAAGGTGTTGGGCTGCAACACACACGAGGCCTTTTCGGTCCCTCGGTTAACCGTTGGAGTATCAAACGAAGTCCAAATGGCACGAAACTTGACAGGCGGTCTACCGGTAGTAAACCAAGGCCGCATGACAAGTCTCGGTCGAATCCGGAAATGTTTAACACCCGCACACGAAAAGAGGTAGAAAGGGACAACGGGTGACATAGGGGCGCCGGAATGCGAAACGGACAACGGGAAAATGCTCGGATGCATGAGACAAATAGGTATGCAAAAGAAATGCACATGATGACATGATATGCAATGCATGACACGCAAGAAATGACAAGGCAACAACAGCGAATAACTGGAGGACACCTGGCACATCGGTCTCGGGGCGTTACACAATATGACCGAGGTGGATTATGGTGGAGGGGGGCACCGCACACGGCTAAGAGATCAATGATCAACTTGTGTGTCTATGTGGTGCCCCCTGTGACGCCCCCGATTTGACCGTACACTAATCATGCACACAAATGTGTACGACCAAGATCAGGAACTCACGGGAAGATATCACAACACAACTCTAGACACAAATTAAAATTATACAAGCTTTATAATTACAAGTCAGGGGCCTCGAGGGCTCGAATACAAGAGCTTGATCATAGACGAGTCAGCGGAAGCAACAATATCTGAGCACAGACATAAGTTAAACAAGTTTGCCTTAAGAAGGCTAGCACAAATTGGGATACATATCGAAAGAGACGCAGGCCTCCTGCCTGGGATCCTCCTGACTACTCCTCGAAGTCGAACTCCACGTAGAATCATCCTCGGGATCCTCTGGCTCCTGGCACTACAAAAAAATACACTTCCGTGATGATACGTGTTTGTCACAGTAGGTCGCTTTTTTTTCATGCATGTACATCCATGACAAATTTATGACAGAATCAAGATAGTCATACCTGTGCTGTCGTAGAAGTGTTCCATGACATTACCAAAATTATCATCACGGAAGTGTCCACTTCCATGACAATAAATCGCGCGTCACAGAATTGCTTTCGTCAAGGGTGACCGACACGTGGCAGCCACCGTAACGGAACACCATTAAACTATCTGGTCGGGTTTTGGATCGGATAACCCGTTAACAGCCCTGACCAATGGGGATTTTCCACGTGTAAAATCATCATTGGCTAGAGGAAACACGTGCCGGCTCATCGTTGGGACAGATGTCATCCACTCACTGGACAGAAGGCGCCTATGATACGTCGACATGTGGCACGACCCAACAGTGGACCATTCCTGTGAAAAGGTCGGCCCATTTGACTTGGTCAAAAGCTGGCGGGCCGGCCCATGGAAAGCCTGTTAACGACCTGTTCGCATATAGCCCATTTACAGCCTTCTAACCCAAGGCCCGTTACGCCCTTTCCGAATTAGGCCCAGTAGCGTCATCTGGGCCGTCCAATATGATTCCAGCCCGTTTTCACTTCTGGCCCATGTATAGCCCATGACATCTTTTGGCCCATATGAGGCCCTTTGTAACTCTTGGCCCATTAGCAGCCCGTGCTGAAACTGGCCCGTAATGAACAGTGTATCACTTTACACCCATTAACGGCTCGTGGTGAAACTGGCCCGTAATGAACAGTGTATCACTTTATACCCATTAACGGCCCGTTATTCCGTTGGGCCGTCTCCAGCCCATGTTATCTTTCGGCCTTCTCAGAGCCCATTTATTCTTGGGCTCATTTCCAGCATTCGTTTACTTACGGCCCGTTACTGTCATTTTCTGCTTGTGGGCCAAATTCAGCCCGTGGTTACAGTCGGCCCGTTTGTGGCCCGTTAATACGTTGGGCCGTTTTCATAGCGTCATCAAATACGGCCTATTAACTATGGCCCGTTATGGTCGGCCCATGAACGGACGATTCCAACTCTAGCCCGTTTACGGCCAGAATGCGGTCTGTTTGGCCCATGTTTGGCCAATCGATCATACGACCCGTATAAGGCCCATTGATGATACGACCCGTAGAAGGCCCATTGATGATACGGCCCATAGAAGGCCCATTGTTTCTATAGCCCATAGAAGGCCCACTGTTTCTACGGCCCGTAGGAGGCCTGGTGTCACTACAGTAAATATTAGCCCATGGTTATTGTGGCCTAGTTTTAAAAAATAGGTTATTGCAGCCACTAGCAAACCACAGAAAAAGAACTGCACTGACTACAAGCAAACAAATAAACAAGACAGCAAGGAAATAAATAAGCAAGCAACTTACACTAGGCTATCACGGCTATTACACATATTACATCCACTGGGCATCAAAGTTCGCCACCAGTACAAATATAGGGAACACATCGGCATATAAAAGCCGCAGCAAAACAAGTCCAGAATTGAAACCACTTCAGAAGAGCTCAAGAAATAATATCCTGGGTACCCATAATGCTGGCAAGATGCTTAGCAAGCTTATTAAGTTTCTCTTGTTTGGCGCTTAAGTCCTCCAATGCTTGCTGTTGCACTAGAAAGTATGCATCTGAATTCTGCAGGGACTTCCTCAGTCCTTCGGCTTCCTGTCGCATAACATCTGATCGATGTCTTTCAACTTGAAGTTGAGACTCAAGAAGCCGAACTGATTCAGGCAATGAGTTCGAAGAGCTGGTGCCAGCAGTGGTAGCCAGTAACTCGAACACTACATCAAGACAGGACTTTGGGGTTGTCTCAGTGTCTTCAATATAGTTTTTATCAGCTTTCTTGGAGACCAACAGTGATGTCTCACTATCTTGAACCTTATCTGCATTACTTCCTTTACCATTACATAACAGGGTACTCTTCTCCAATATTTTATCCGCGTTCTAAAAGAGAAACAAACAAACACATCTCAGGTTTACAATGTAGTATATGAAACTCATTTTGGTAAACCAGTTCAGTAGTAAGGTGGACAGGATAACAACATGAAACAAACATATATCTATGTAGTATGGTCATCGTATGGTCTATATATATGAAACTCATTCTAGTTTATGTTGCCAAATCAAGATAGATACAGTTCGAATCATATCTATTTAAGACAAAGCAGCATAGACAGAATATAAGTGTGGAAACTACACAACAATAACAACACTTGTAATGTGCATGGCATGAGGACATAACTGTTTATTCAATTGAAATTGAAATCAACATAGAGCAAGTTACAACAGCAAACAGCCAAACACGTTGAAGAAACAGGTTTAAAACATACCTATTGCGCCATTGGAGTTTCAATTGCATCCTTCAAATTTGAAATTAGTTGGTATCAGTAAATACAGTGATGCAAGAGCAAAGTAGTATGAACCATAGCTACGGAACCTGACCTGAGAACAATTCTTCTTCTGCTTTAAGCGTTGACTTTGGGTTCGGAGTGGTGGTCCTCGTGATTTGGGCACTGCAGTTGCCTTACTAACTGCTCGTGTTTGGGTGCTCTGTGGTGGAGACGGTGCTGTGTCAATGGGAACTGGGTGTCTATCTGCTGGGGTTGGGGTTACAAGGGGTGTAGCTGGTTCTCTGTCCAACTGGGTAGGGGTACAATCTGCATGAGTGTGGGTTATGTGTGGTGGGGCTGGTTCTTGGGAAAGTACAACCGTGGTTCTATCTGCATCAATAGGTAGCACGATCTTTTCTGAAGATCGTGTTTTTACTCCCACAGATACTGCCATCACTCCCTCCAATTGAAATGGCTGATAAACAAGAAAAGTAATTGAATGTACATACATTGTAAGATAGACAGGTGCAATGGATAGTAGGGAAGAAAACAGGGCATGAAATAATTCACATTTATCTTGTCTAAGCAAACAGAATAGCAGGACATAATTTCACATATATGATGGCTAATTAAACAGGATAGCATGACACAATTTCACATGTATGATGTCTAACTAAATAGGATAGAATGACATACTTCAAAATATGACAACTATGTAAACAGGATGACATGATATAACTATACGATGTGTCTATTAAAGTGGTTGGCATGCTATAAATCACAAACATGCCGTCGATGGAAACATGATGGCATGATATAATTCATGGATAGAATGACATAATTTAAATATGATGACTATGTAAACATGATGAGATGATATAACTATATTATGTCTTTAGAAAATGGGTTGGCATGCCATAATTCAGATACATGCTGTCTAGGTAAACATCATGGCATGACATAATTCAAATATATGATTTGTATACTAAGGAAGTGAGCAGAGGGCAATCACATATATGATGTGTCAACTAAGGAGATGGCATTCAATATTGTGTATATGATGTGAAAACTAAGCATTGCAATACAACATATGCATTATATGAGTAATATAACCCTTCCAAGTTTGAGCATACACCTCAGGGGGATAATAGGACTAGTCATCTGCCTCTGAATCCTCCTCTGAAGAGCTATCTGTAACCAGCAAGATATCTGCTTCAGCAGGTAGCATTGTCTGCTCTGAAGACCTTGTTTTCACTCCAGATTTCTCCATCACCAATTCAAATGGCTGATGCACAGGAAGAGCAGTTGAATATACAAACATTGTCGACAAAAGCAATGAGAAATACAAAAAAGGACGGCATGATATAATTCACATATATGACGCTTGCCTAAACAGCATGGCATTGCATAATTCACATACATAATGCCTTGCAACAAGATAACATTGCATAATTCACATATATAATGTCTTGTAACAAGATGGCATTGCATAATTCACATATATGGTAATTAGACACTAAACAGGTGGCATTCACACAAAGCATGTCTAAACTAAGCAAATGACATAGCAATGCAAGATACCATACGCACGATATGAGCAACATAACCCTGCCAAGTTAGGGCATGCACCTCGGGGGGGGGGATATGACTGGTCATCTGTCTCTGAATCCTCCTCTGAGGAGCTATCGGTAACCAGCAAGACATGCGCTTCGTCAGATAGCATTGTCTGCTCTAAAGACCTTGTTTCCACTCCAGATTTTTCCATGACCGTGCCAAATGGCTGATGCACAGGAAGAGTAATTGAATGTACTAAAATTGTTGACAAATTTAACACGTAATAAAAAAATGATGGCATGATATAATTCACATATAAGATGACTGGCTAACCAGGGTGGCATTGCAAAATTCACATATATGATGCCTGGCTAGACAAGATGGCATTGCATGATTCACATATACGATAAAGAAACTAAACAGATGGCATTGACACAAAGCATGTGTAAACTAAGCAGATGACATGTTTAATGTATACAGTAAGCAATGCAAGGCACCATATGCATGATATTACCAACATCAGCATGCCAAGTTAGAGCGAAGACCTCATGGGGTAAATAGGAGTTGTCTTCTCCTTCTGAATCCCCCTCATAATAGTTATCTTCCTCTTGATTATGATCTGAAATGGGTGGAGGGGGGCTGCCTTTGCGCCCACCATGGAACGACGTCTGCATGAAATTTTATTGCCACGCAAGGCTCGTCTCTTTTGCTCTACATGATTAGTTCCACTGTGTACAATAACTGGCATGCATAGGAATAAAACATAGTGAGATTATGTAAGGAGTGCATGCACAAATCCAGAGTGATGGTAGCAAACTGTGGATAGACCCAAAACCAATGATAGCAGGCAGATAATAGCTTTAGTTAAAAAATACAGATAATGGATCCTTTAATGTTTGGTTGCACCCAACATGAAACTCATATTAGACACCGGAGATTAACCAGATAGTAGACAGATAGTACTGATTGTTGCCCCAATATGTACCCCACAACCATTTAAAAACACAAGTTTCAGCATTAGTTTGGACCTGACTCGGAGTCTAATAGGTGAACACGACGATAATGTAGCATGTCATCATATTAAGCGACACATAACGTAAGCAGACACGAAAGACTGCGACCTCTCTTGCGGACCCGTGTAGTCCTCAAGGTCATCTGCTCAGTTGATGATGGTAATGCAGTTGCCGTGGCTGCCGGCGGCGGGGAAGAAGATCTGAGGCGGCGAACGACATTCTGGAGAGCGGATCCCTGCTGTGGTGAACCCTTCCATCATTGGAGCAGTTGAGCTGGGGTGGAACACAGCGCCGCAGGAGCAGGACAAACCACATAAGGTTTTCTTTGACACATATCTGTAACAGAAGTAATTGAGTAAGGGCTTGTTTGAATTTGAGGATTCTAACAATGAATGGATAGGAAATAGACAGGAATAGGATAGGAATGCACGTGCAAAACAGAGAATTTAAAAACACAGGATTTCTGCCAATCTGGGTGTTTGATTCACAACAATTGAAAGATCACATGATGCAAAAAAGCATGGTGAGATTAAGTCAAACCACAAGAAAATGTACGGTTATAATGCTATTATGCTACTATCTCTTAGTCTTGTGCTTGATGAATAGGAATATGAAAAGGAGGAGAAGTGGAAATTAGAATTCCTACAGTTTTTCTTTCAAGGAGACACTAAAGGAACAAATCCTACAGTTTTCCTTTACTCCATTCCTTTGCACCAAATTCATGAAAAGTAGTACCATAGGAAACTCTCCAATTCCGATGTTTTTCATTCACTTTTCCTTTCAAGCACTGGCGATTCTAGTAGGCAGGCTTGAGCAAGGAAAATCCTACACTAAAAAAATGTTTTTGTGCTACTTCTATTATTTTGGACCCAGGCCACTGCCATACTAGCTCAACTCCCAGGCCCATCGACAAATGCACAGCTCAAACACGCAGAGATAAATAATGATGGTGTTCAAGAGAGTCCATCACGGATAGCTAAGTTTCCTGGTACCTCACTGCTTGTCATATAGTAGGATAAAATAATCGTATTTCCCGTTACTACGAGTGCTCAATGGACAATATATATAACATGTAGAGTAAAAAAGATCTTAGGCGTCTGGAGATGGAGCCTGAGGTACTGCACCGGCTAACTTGGCTGTCGGAGGAGGGGAAGAAGATCTTAGGCGTCTGGAGATGGAGCCTGAGGTACTGCACCGCTGTGATAGAGGGTTTCATCGTTGGAGCAGCTCCGGTGAGTTGTACGATGCCGAGGCTGAAGCAGGACAGGAGACAACGAACAACGTTAACCTGAGTGGAATTCTAATAGCATCTCCAATACATGATGTAAAATACATCAGCCGCTCATCTCTAAACTTAACAGTCGAAACTGAATTTGACTGTCGAAACTGAACTTAACTGTCGAAACTGAATTTTGCTGTCGAAACTGAATTTTGCTGTCGAAACTGAACGCACTAGCAAGGTGAGGCTACACATCCGTCGACTGACCTTTTCATCTCTGGTCAGTCGATTTTGCAGCCATTGGATACGAAATCAAGGGCCTGCGGTTCATCTTCAACCTCCACCCCCTGAGCCGGCCAAACAGCAGCCCCCCGCCGCCCGCGGCCGGCGGTGCGCCGCCCCACCCGCCCCGAAAATACTCCCCACCGCCGGTCCGCCACCGCCTCGGCCATCCCTCTAGCCCCCCCCGTGCCGAGCTTTTTCTCCGGCGATCCCCACACCACCGCCCCACCAACGCCCCGCCACCGCGGGCAACCACCGCCCCCATCCTGAACCCTAAGATAGATAGTGGGGTACCTCTCCGGCGAGCCCCCTCCCCGCTGCGGCTGGTTCTTCCTTCACCCCGGCGGCATCAGAGTGAAGTGTAGCTAAATCAGAGCAGCATCGCAAGCAAGAGAAAGAGCGAGAGCAGCAGCGCGAGCAAGAGCAATAGCAAGAGCAGACCAGGCAGGGGATCGAGAGCAAGAGCAGAGAAGCAGCGCGAGCAAGAGCTAAAGCAGCAGGTCCTACTGATGTGGATGTCGCCGCCGAGGGAGCGATTCCATAGAGGAAGTGGCCGGCGACGCCGTCGTGGATGGAGCCGCGCCGTGTCGGCTCGGGACCGAGCGGCGGCAGCACCGTGAGATCGAATCAAGAAGAAAATACAGCGATTAGTGTACAACCTCTTTGGTGGCGCCGATTAGGCCGCAGCTTCATCTGAGGAAACGGTGATGATGTTGCTCTTCCGGTGGTGCAGGTGAAGATGGCGGTGTGGGAATGGAGGTGGCGCGAAAGACGAGGGAAACGTCGGGGCAGCTCCTTGGAGGTGGAGGATGGTGTGGCTGAACCGGCAGGATGATGAGATCGACGACAGATCCTCATCTGGTACGGTGGATGAGGGATATCGAGGTGTTGCTGTGGACGACGTCGTCAGGGAAGAGGCTCCGGCTGGGTGGCGGACGGAGCAGGGTGCGAGGTTTCGTCACGGGTTTTCGCGGCCTCGGTGTACGAATGGGTGGGCAGATGGGATAGCAGTGGGGAACCATGGCTTAGAGACGCGCTTGTCCGAAATGTGGGGTAAGTTACGAAAGTACCCCCACCGATTTGAGGAGGTTCTTTCGGTTCAGGGGTACCACGGGCATTTTGCGTGTCGGGATTTCACATGAGGTGGGAGTTTTCGCACGCGTTGTAATTTCGGAATAGCAAGGCACGAGTTGAGATGGAGGGAGTTGTCGGAGCACAACGAGACAAAGATATATCTTTACTATTTCAGGCTAACAAGGCACGGGTTGAAGAGGCGGGAGTTTCCCAGCACGATAGACAGAGACGCTAGCTTGAATTTTCGGCATAACAAGGCGCGGCTTGAAATTTCGGAAGAACAAGCTTAACGTGTACCCAAAAAAAGACAATTTGCACCTCAACACGCACAACACACACAAATACCATATAGACTAGAGTAAGGTACACGTGCATCGCATGCATGAGATTTGGCAACCAAATTATGAATAAATACCACATTATAGCATGCAAGATTTGAGTCATATATGCATGATGTAGATGTTCGTTTAATTCTTATAGTTCATTTCATTCAAAATCATCTAGTTTTTATAAGAAAGCTAATCTATTTTAAGATTCATGTAATTGTGCGTCATAAGACATAAAGTAAAAACAAATAATGGCAAATCATGTAGAAAAACATTTGGGCAATTCTGATACGGAAGATTCTAGAACAAATAAGAAGTGCTTGTGTTTTGATGTTTGTGCATTATGCTTAAGTTCAACCATGGAGTCTTCTAGATTATACATGTGGCGAAATCTGGTGGAATCTAGATGATATCCAACCGCCAGTAGTGCTCAAATTTGCCATCTTTGGACCATCGGATTCGCCTCATCCAACGACCATCTTTCAAAGTTAAAGTTACCCGCACACAATATAAAAAATATATAATATATATATAGGGGTATAGATATAGATATGTGATGCAAAAGCCGCCCATCATCTCCAATTAGAATAGTGTGTCCATGCACGGATGCGACGTGGCCAAATGATGTCTGCCATCGGTATCTCAAATTCAAATCAGTCTGACCTTGTTCAATGTGTATACATTACAACATGATCGTTTCCAAACCACACCGCGCAGATCTCCGTTATATTCATGCATGCATGGGTTTCAAACATCAGGATCTCTTATTCAAATATTTGAATTCAACTTTACATTGATTGTGAACTCACCTATTCAGCTATTCTTTTACACCCACACAGTAGTCTTCTCTTTATAATTGAACCACTAACCTTCTCTCGTGCATGCATGCACACACACTACCAGTCGGCATTATCCATCGCACACATGCAATCTTTTTCTTCAGGTCGGTCTCCCATGAAGGCACACACCAATACACATCCCCCTCTTCATCATATCGGGCATTCTTTATCTCTCACGCGTGCATGCGCAACGATCGATGTTCCTCTATGTATGTGTGTATATAGCTAGGTCTTTCATAGTTTTCCACACAAACCGATCAATCGATATATCCAGTGAGGTCTCACCCTCTTTCTCACGTCCACATCGATCAATCTATACCTCTCTATATAGGATTAACATATATAGCTAATACACCCACATTAATTATGTATCCAACGTCCCCCTCTCATCATCCATGCCTTCCACTTCATCTCTCAGACGCGTGCACAATGGCGAAGACAGGGGGCAGTAAGGGCCCTGCCGCCTCCCCCCTAACATCACTATATATCAAGGCTAATATGAATGTGATCATTAGACAATTGCTGCTAAAAATGGTTTAAGTTCATGAATTGACCCTCCTCATAAAGGATTAGCAATGCTTGGCCCCCTAGCTCATTTATTTTTCATGGCTCCGCCACTGCGCGCATCAGCTTACGTGTTCGCCCTCTCTCTCTAAATATCAATCTCGCACTTGTGCATTCCTTCATAGTCTCCCTCCACTCGGCCCCTCGCACCATATTCTAGGCCCCCACCGGATTTTGCCACATGTACAATCTAGCAGACTCCATGGTTGAACTTAAGCATAATGCACAAACCTCAAAACAACAGTGGTTCTCTTTTGTTCTAGAATCTTCCGTATCATAACTGCCCAAACTTTTTTCTAGTTGAATTGCCATTATTTGTTTTTACTTTATGCTTTAAAACGCACAATTCCATGAATCATAAAATAGATTAAGGGCTTCTTTGATTCAAAGGATTCTCAAAGGAATTTTGGAGGATTCTAATCATTAGGAATTTTTCCTATCTTGGTTGTTTGATTCGTAGGATTGTAAACCACGTAATATGGCCGTGGAACAGATGATGAAGGCTCGCATCGAGAAATGCTGCGTCATGGACACAATGATGAAGATGGCAGAGGAGACGCGCTAGGAGATGGAGGTCGTGGAGGCGATGAAGAAGCAGTTACGACTCCGTGGCGAATTAGATCATTTGGGGTGATAATCTTCCTTCTTCTTTTGCTCCTGTGTTTCATCTTTTGCTTCGGGTGTATCGCCGCACGTGTCACGTTCTCTGCGAGGCATGAATAGAACAATGTTTTTCTGAGTGAATGAATAGAACAATGCTAACAATGAGATGACTAGAAAATTAGATCATTTTTATCACCATATGGCACTGGGCTGCCGTGTTTCGTGCTCCTCCGTCGCAGTACTACTCCAGTGGAAAACTTGAGTATACCGCACGGTTCTTTGCTCCTCCTTGATCAGGTCGTCGGTGCATTTATACGAGCAGTCAAATCACAAGGCCCCGCCTTCCAGCAGTAATGAGCCGTCAAATCACAAAGGCCCTTGCCTCTCGTGAAACCGACCAAGCTAGACTGCCCCGCCCTCTAACCTTTTAAAAAATGTATACTTTTGTACAGTAGTAGTATCGATGGATTGCGCCATGGAGCAAAACTTGAAATTAAAAAAAAGGTGGTACATATAGAGAGCGCTCGTCGCCAAATTATGCATATAGTACTATTAAAAAGGCTAGTCACAATAATGGTGTCCAGCACAACCCACCCCTCAAATAAAACTAAGAGGGTGTTTGGATACGTTTTAGTCCCATGACTAAAAGTAGTGGGACTAAAACATGCTAGCCTCACCCATGCGTGGATCCAAATACTAAAAAGGCTAAAATCAAGTTAATGAGCATTTATTATCCTCCAAACCCTCCAATCCAGAACTCGCCCATGTTAAAGGAGAGGAGTTAAATGAGTAGAGAGAGGACTAATCCACATTTTAGTAGGGGTACCCCTGACTAAATTTTTTTTGTCTCAAGACTAGTTTTAGCCCCTCTTTAGTCAGGGGTGCTTGGAACTTTAGCCTCTTAAAGAGACTATTTTTAGTCAGACTAAAATGACTCCCTTGGATCCAAGCACCCTCTAAGCATCCTGGAATTCTTTGACAAAACTAAGCACCCTGAAATTCTTTGACAACTAAACTGCTGGCTATATGATGTTGGCCATATATATTGTACATATATAATGTGAAGAAACGAGTGGTAGTACTATACCAACTAAAAGATGAAATGTAAGAAATACTAGTATGTACGTACTGAAGAGTTAAAGTAACGAGAAGAAACATAACATAGTTCTGCTGGGGGCTCAGCACAACACACCCCTCAAATTAAACTAAGCACACCTGAAATTAAACTTTGCAACTATTCCGGTAGACACTGCATTAGAACCACCATCAGCAACGACACTGCCACCTTACTCGGAGTCCTCGTCCACGTCCTCGACTTCGTCCTTGTCCCTGTTCCTCTTGGCCGATACTTCTTTGCTTGAACCGCACACTTGGCTGTTGCTCTTCATCCAACCCTTGTAGATATTGAAGCAAACTTAGCCATCCATTGCAGCATAGTGGATGTGGTCTATATCTAGTACATTCCGCTGCCATGCATGACGATGAAACGTGTAATGAGGTTTCTCCAGTTTACCGTACGAAGGATGAACCATGGCTCCTGCCAGGGTCAGCATTGAAGGCTGACAAGAGGACACCGGCTGATTCTTCTGGAGGTCGAAGGTGTTGCCTACAACGAGGCCTATCCGATGCAGGACTGCTTTGTCGTTACCAAAGTCTACAGTAACGAATTTGACTAGGTTGCTCTCGAGGAAGTCCTTAAAATCCTGGCACTCAACGTCGGCATGGCATATGTGGTAGACCAAGCATAAGTCATGCACGCAAACCTGGATCATGGCGGGCTTCTTCCTCTCTTCGTCCTTTAGATCCTTCTCTCGTCCTAGGACTGTGGTGTACTCAATATCTAGCCCAGTGACCCACTCATCATCTGAGTCTTCGAACATGTGTCTGAAGCGAGAAAGGCATCCTTTCACCGTCGCAGAAGAACGGGTGTAGATTACGTCGAACTCATCACCGGTGATGGTTCTAACCTTCTACTCACCGCCGATCATGGAGATTTGGGACGCCATGGATTTGGGAGGAGGGTTAGGATTAGTGGAACTGCCGTAATGTGAATGGACGTGACGACTAGGAGCAAACCGCCATAGTATTGAAGGATGTGCGGGGACGAGTAGGAGCGAACTGCCAGCGTGCGAACGACAGGGTAGTGGCTTTCCATTCTCCCATGATACGGGCTTCCGAGATACCTTGGATATGAGATCGAACGGTTGCATGGCGTGATTCTAGACCTATGGGTGAATATCCTATCCTGGAGGGTTATTCTACAAATTTTCAGCAACTTAGCATGCGACCGTTTGATCTCAGATCCAAGGGCTGCCAGCAGCCTGTATCATGGTCGCGCCTACCACGACCGTCGCGTCGCTCGCGCGGTCGCGCCCTTGGAGATTTAACACGGTGCTTTAGGCTATCTGATGTTGGCATGTCATACATAGTCATCACTTAGTCACTCATACTACAACAAGGTTGGCTATAAGTGTATTTTTTACTCCTCTCTATCTCTTTCTTCGTACTCAAGGAAGAAACGGTGCTAAGCGTGTGTATTTATTGCATTTGCCAAGGAGTGACCTCTTCCAATGAAATGGTGTTGCTAAGTTTGCTTGATTTAATTAGCTATAGACTCAAAATTGTTTTTTCACCTAGGTACGCACGCTTAGCACCGTTTCTTCCTTGGGTCACCAAACTAGTCTCTCTCTTCTTGATTAACTTGCCACATCAGACTTTATGCTTATGTGGCAAGCTTAAGCACCTATAGGAGCAAGTAAAAGTAAGTACAATAGTGTGCTTTACATGGCATTTTTGCATATGTGGAGGAAAGAGAGGCAAGGAAAAAGTGGAGAAGTGGGCTCTCATGCAAGAGCCAGCCTCTACTACATGGTGGAGCATTGGGAGAGGCACCTGTATGGAGGTGGTTAGGAATCTGGGAGACTCACACCGGTCGTAGCGCCGCAGTTAAAATGATAATGGCAAGTCATATCACGGGGACCCACCTGTCCAGCAGTAACTCGCTGTCAAATCACACAGCCCTACGTTTGCAGCAGCCTACTCCCTCGTCTTCTCGCGTCTCTGTCGAACCGACTAGGCGGAACTGCCCCGCCGCCTATCGCGCAGGAAAAGCCCCGCCCTCGACTTTTAAATAGTATACACTATACTAATTTTGTATCCATGGATTGCGCCCGCGCCATGGAGCAAAGCGTCTAGAAAACAGAGGAGAGACGGTGGTCTTGCAATAGAGAAGAGGGAGAGGCGAGACGGTGGTTTTGGAATGGAGATGATGGAGAGGAGAGGAGGTGCTTTTGCAATGGAGAAGAGGGAGAGGAGCGTGCGGCAGCGATTTAGGATTGGACAAGAGGGCCAGTGCTCTCTGACTGGATCAAAATCAAAATCAATTTGGTGACATGCATTCACATTTTGCTTGTCAAATACAGTACGTGGTCAAACTTTGACCCAAAATATGCGAAACAACAAAAAATACTTCCAAGACTAGTGCCGCTCTTCTCCTCTTAAACCATCGCCGCTCCTCTCCTGTTCCAATCTAAATGCAGCACCGCTCCTCTCCTCTTCCATTTCAAAACCACCGCCCCTCCTCTCCTATTCCAGTCCAAAACTAGCGTCACTCCTCTCCCGTTCTAATCCAAAACCAGCGCTGCTCCTCTCCTCTTCCATTCAAAAACCACCGCCGGCGAGTGAAGGTGCTTTGGAGAAGTAGATCGACGGAGGAGTATAACCGATACGTGAGGATCGCAGATGGCGACCCTGGGAAGCTAGCTAGGATGTTGGAGATACAGTCTTGGTTTGACAACAAGGACCAACTAGCGGCGACGGTGACATCCATGGCCAAATATCTGCAACAGAGCAAAAAGGCGGTGATACTCCCGGAGGGAGTCACGCCGGAGTACATAGAGCTGCTCCTCTGGGCCATGGAGCAAACAGATTCACCGAATCCGATCATGAGGGAGCGGTGGTGGGAGTATCGATCCCAGATGGAGCATCCACCAGAGATTGAAGGATCGAGCATCTACAGGGTGCCGTTTGTGAGGGTGTCCTGCCAGAGCGAGCCGGTGGAGTCTTCGTCGACCGAACCCAACTTCAAGAGGAGAAAAGCAGTTGGCCCGATGATGCTTCCCCGCCATCGTCTCCCTCGCCGTTCACATCGTCTCACGGGGCGGCTGTCTGCCGCCGAGGAATAGGAGGGGGCTGCCCCCAGCCCAATAGCCGGGTAGGTTGTGAATTGTCAGGAGGAGCTTAGGGTTGTCAGTATTTGCAGGTTGTGAATTGTGTTTTGTGTTGTGTATTTTGAGAGTACTTTCAGATATGAATGTCTTTTGAATTTTAGATTTTCAGTATTGAGCATATGAAGTATTTTATGAATTCTAGATATCTATTTTTAGCTCTTAAAAATGTAGTTTCATAGGAGTATAAAAGTGCAGACAATGTGATTCTCAGAGAAGAAACTGCAAGTTTCAGTTTCAGATAAGAAACTTCAAGTTCAGTTTCAGATAAGAAACTGCAACTTTCAGAGGCAGAGCATTTATATTAACACGACCTTTTCAAACAGGGTTAACATCATGTTGGAAGTTTTATTCATGGTCGAAAATGGAACTACCAGCTAGTTAACATCATGCTGATCAACATTCATGCATAGCACATCTTCATATGATGCACAGTCAAAATGCCCACACAATGTCGAGTGTGCGAAACATAGAGAAAATGAGGGACGAAGTTTTGGCAAGTGTTGGACGTGGTTTTGGGCTGCCCCGTCTAGGCTTTCATTTTTAACATGCGCAGCCCACGTCCTCGGATGGGAGGTCCATAGGCCTGTTTGTATTTTCTTAGGGCCGTCATGTATCGACCGGCCTACGGACCTCCCATCCGAGGTTTTATTTTTGGCAGCCCAATTTGTGTATTTTTTTGAAGAAAACACAGAGGTCTGTTCTATTTTTATATAAGAATAGGAATGCCGGGTCCAACTTATGTTTCCCTTCTAACTATATTGTATATATTTAAATTATTTTATATGTTGACTATTTAGTTCACATAATTGGCAAATAGATGACCGCTCTCGCGATCCCCTTCGCCCCTGCCACCACCTCCACCCTCGCCGTCGCCCCCACCACTACCTCCACCCTCGCCGCCGCCATAGATCTCGCCGCCGCCCCCCGCCTCCTGACTCCGGGCGCGCCTGCCCCCCTCAGCAAGTCCGCTTGCGCGCCCCATGGAGTCGCCGACCATATCCACGCGGGAATGACTGGAAGACAGGAAGATGTACAAGATGCATCTCCCACATGTCTACAAAGCCTTCCCGCGGATGCTCCAGCCGCTCGACTCCGTCGCACCAGCGGTGCTGCGGGAGACTCGAGGGAGGAGATGGAGGGAGCGGGCGATGCGGATCTGCGACGACGCTCTCTCCTGGACCCAGTGCACGCGCGAATGGAGGGAAGCAGAGGAGGAAGCTGCGAGGGAGGAAGCCAAGGAGGGACCGAACCCGTTCTCTCACTCGCGCAGGTATGCTCGGATGTGCAATGATCATGTGGATTGGGAGCTGCTGAATCTAGCCCTGCGGATCTACTTCGAAGGAGATTTCTCGGAGAAGCACATGATGCCCCACCCCAGTGAGCCGCCGATTGCGTTCGTTCGATGGGCGAAAGGAGAAGTGAATTCAGGAGATCCAAGCCGTGCTACGAGATGGGAATGCTTGACTGGACTCCTGCCCACCAGCACGCCACCGGAGCTGGAGCAGGTGGATCCCCTACCTTACCTCTCCCCCAAACCTGTAGAAGATTAAAATTAGGCTTGCAATCTGCTTCAATTGAGCTATCTGGTGGTTATTTTTGCTTCCAGAGAGACAACATCTGGCTGGAGGATGAGAAGGAACCAGGAACTCCGATGAATTTCCCCTATCACAATGGGGGGAGCGCCGGTTGGGCAGTGGTACGGCCCACCTCCGCCCCAAATGGGGGCACAATCTGGGCAGGCTCCTGTAATTGCCCAAGATCAATCTGCTGGTGGTTCTGACTCTCAGATCAGTGGGAAATCGCAAGGCAAGAATCAGCAAAAGAAGAGATAGGACATCGAGAAAACTGCTCCTGCCCCTGCTTCGGGCCTTATGGCATACTCTGAGGTGATCTGCTACAACTATGGGGAACCAGGGCATCATTTGGATAAATGTGTCAAGCCCAAGTGTTGTTTTATCTACAAAATGGTTACCCATAAAGTTGGGAATTGCCCTGTTAGAAGGAAAACCCACAGTTCTGCTAGATATGTTGGAAGTGCTGCTCCAGGATTATGTCCACCATTGACAGAATTTTCTGTGACACAGAATTAGATAGTTTTTTCTCCTTTTTAGTTGTAGAGCTCCGCCCAGATGTGGTAGTGACCACACTCCTTTGCTTTGGGACTCTGGTCTTAACCAAACTCCAAAGAGCAATAGTTTTATATTTAAAAAAGTGGTGGTTTCTTAGAGAAGATTTTACTGAGCTAGTCAGGAAAATCTGGAATGAGCCTACTGGGAGCAGCTGCCCCCTAGAAAATTGGCAGATCAAAATTAGGAGATTTAGAAGAACTACCAAAGGGTGGAACTCCAACGAGGAAGCTAATCTTAGAAGATACAAAAGGCTTCTCCTCCTTGAGTTTGATTCTCTAGATATTAAGGAAGAAACCACTGACCTCTCTGAGGCTGAGACTAATAGATTAAACTTTGTCCATGGAGAGCTCAAGAAAATTTGGCTTCAAGAAGAAATCAAAGCCAAACAAAGGTCTAGAGATAGGAACATTAAGGAGGGTGGTAGAAATACTGCTTACTTCCATGCAGTAGCTAACCAGAGGAGGAGGAAAACCCTCATTCACTCCCTTGATGGCCCTAATGGCCCTGTTACTGAGGTAGATGAGATGCTGAAAGTGGCTAGTGACTTCTACAAAGACCTGTTTAAGAAAGAAAACCCTTCTGGGTTCTCTCTACAAAACAATTTTTTCTCTGCTTCTGAAAAAGTCTCTCCTGCTGAAAATGAGCTGCTAGAAGCCCCTTTTTCAGAGACAGAGGTGAAGGAAGCCATTTTTAGCTCTTATCCTGATGGGGCTCCTGGTCCTGATGAGATTCCCTTCTTGTTTTACCAGCATTTTTGGGACTTGGTGAAAAATGATCTCTTAGATCTTTTCCAAGCCTTTCATAGAGGAGAGTTGGATCCAGCAACTTACTCATGAGGGGTCTGTTGGGATTTTTCCTTGCTGGTAAAGGCCTTAGGCAAGGTGACCCCATCTCCCCGCTTTTGTTTAATTTAGTAGTGGACGTTCTTAGTAAAATGCTGAGCAAAGCTGCTGATCATAGTCTGATTGCAGGGCTCTGTCCTGAGGTCTGCCCTGGTGGCATCATCTGCCTTCAATATGCAGATGATACCATCCTTTTCTTAGACAATGACTCCACACATGCTAGCAATCTGAAAACTGTTCTAACCTGGTTTGATCAAGTCTCAAGCATTAGAATCAACTACTCTAAAAGTGAACTCAGCCCTATCAACATGGATGATCAGGAGTTAGCTGACTTCCTCTCTATTCTAGTCTGTAATAAAGGTAACTTCCCCATTAAGTACCTAGGTATCCCTCTCCACTATGATAAACTGAGGAGAGAGGATATCCAACCCCTTCTGGATAAAATCATTAAAAGGATTGCTGGGTGGAGGGGCAAACTTCTCTCTTACAGAGGTAGATTGATCCTCATACAAGCTTGTTTGGCTAGCATTCCAGTGTATCTCCACTCCTTCTTCAAGTTCCCTAAATGGGCAGTGAACCTCATCAATTCTCAGATGTCTCATTGCTTGTGGAATGATTTTGAGGGAAATAGGAAGCTACACCTTGCTAATTGGGCTGTAGTCTCTATGAAAAATGATTTTGGAGGCCTAGGCATACCTAACCTCCAAGAAATTAACATCTGTCTTCTAGGGTCTTGGATTAAAAGATTCTATGAGGAAGACCTGAAACCCTGGAAGCTTCTTATTGCCCATAAATACCTACGAAATAAATCTAATATTTTTTCCCTTCCTCCAACCCTATGACCTCTAGATTCTGGAAAGGATTAAAATCTATTATGCATGCTGTAAAATTTGGCTACAGATGGAACATAGGGGATGGGAGCAGAACCAGGTTCTGGGAAGATACATGGTTTGGCACATCCCCCTAGTAGTCCAATTTTGGCCTATTTACTCTGTCTGCAATGAGCTTAACAAAAGTGTCAATGAAGTTTGGGACGGTCAATGTCGGGGGTTGGGTGCAACCTATGCCAAAGAATGGCTTATCATGGTGGGGGCGAGTAGAACGTCGCCGGTGCCTGGAAACGACATAAGGTGAAGGCATGCACGCCGGCGAATCTTACCCAGCTTCGGGGCTTTCCGTGGAGATAATACCCCTACTGCTGCTCTACGGGGTCTCCGCATGATCACTATGGCAAAGTGTGTACACGGTTGCTCCTTGAGCTGTTTCTTGGAGGTAGGAGAAGGCAAGGCTAGCTCTCTCCTTCCTATATGATCTGGTCTAGTGCTAATGGATTCCAACCCTTTGCATGGGTGCCCTGAGGGGTTTATATAGGCCTACCCCCAGGGGTACAATAGTAATCCGGCTGGACGCGGGCCCAGCCGTCAGTCTCTCTGGCCGCCGTCTTATCCGCCGACTCCTGGGGCCCGCCGACTGGTGGGCCCCACCGACTGTCTCGGTACGGAGCCGACAGGCCGCGTCCGCCGCGGGCGGGTCTTGCCGGCTGTAGATTACTATAGCCGTGCCTCTAATGACACAGGCTCGGTCATGGGGTCGTGGCGACAGCTCCGCCGTCTGGCGGGCGATCACTGTGGCCACTCCCTGTCGCGTCTTGTTAATGGCGCGTGGGACCCGTGGGAGGGGTCGGCCGACTCCTGGGGGCCGACTCCCAACTGGGCCGACTGGTGGCGCTCTCGCCATCTTCCGTACGCCCACCGACTAGTGGGATCCGTCGTCCTTGGGTCGTACCGGCAGGCCATCGTGGGCACAGGACTCCGCCCACTAGGACTGACGTCAGGGCCGGCATGGCAACAGTGTCGCGCCGGGCGGAGATCTCCATGGGTACGGCGTACTGTGGCCACACCTGTGCTTGGAAAAGGGTGGGAGTGGACCTTACTGAGGCCACTCCCCGTCCCATCCCTCTTTATGAGGGCATGGGGATTGTTGGCGTCACGGGCCGTCTCCCCATGGCCGGCTTCTCTGGAAGTCGAGAGTCAGGAGTCGGCTCATCCTGAAGTCGTCCTCGGGACTCGGCCGTGAGTTGGCAGTCGGCTGCCTCGCAGCCGACTCTCAGAAGGCGGCTCTTCGTCCTAGGGTCTTGAGGGGTGCAGCCTGCCCCGATGTCTTGAAAGGTTCTGGGCCTGGGTTAGCCTACCCGTGGCCCATTACTCCGACAGTAGTCCCCGAAGCTGGTGAGGCACCGAGGGCGATATGTTGAGGAGCCTCAACAGTTTCTTCTTTCCGGCGGTCGGATCTGGGCCTCGCTAGCCTTCTTCTGTCAAGCTGACTAGTTGGAGCCAGACTTGCTTAAGGCCGACTTGCCCCTAAAACAGTTTGAACGTCGTGGCGGAGTCCAGGCGGCGTGCCTGATAAGCCTCCGGGTTGCCGCCTATTGTGGACCCGTCGTGAGGCACCACGTGGCTGAGCCAGTCTGCCCACCCACGCGCGCGACGGGACAGGCCTATAGGTGGGGCCCGCCACTACCGCGCCTCGGCGTGTGAACGGATCCGTTGTGGCCGTGCGGACGGTTGGGGTTCCCGCGCGGTTATTGCACGCAGTAACTTCGTGTGGTAAATCGTGGGGGTCGTGGGGTCCTGGGCGCAGTTAATCCCACGACCGCCCCCTCGGCTTCTCAGCCCACGAGCCTACAAGTAGGCAGGGGTATGGGGGCGGCGACGCACGCGCGCCCATTCTCCCTACTCCCTTTCGCTCCCTCTGGCTTCTTCTTCCTCTTGCCGCTGCTGCTTCGAACCACGCCGCGGCCGCAACGATGAGCTCTTCCTCCGCCGCCACGCCTCCTGCTGTGCGCTCCGGAGTGTGGGATGGCTCCGAGGTCGATGACGACGACGTCGAGATCCTCCGCAAGACGTGGCGGCTGCCCGGCAGGGGCTTAGTGCGGGTCCGCCTTGCGCCGGAGGGGGAAATATCGCCGGCGCCGGAGGAGGGCGAGCGGGTCATATTCCGCTCACACCTTATCCGCGGCCTGGGGCTGCCGGCGAGCGGCTTCTTCCGCTCCTTCTTGGAGTTCCACGGGCTCAAGCCGCACCACCTTACTCCGAACACGGTGGTGCTGCTCGCTGCCTTCGCCACCCTGTGCGAAGGCTTCCTCGGTGTTCTCCCCTCCATCGAGCTCTTGGGTGAGTTCTTCCAGTCCAAGCTTGGCACACACGTCGCCGGCGTGCCGGCCTAGTGCGGTGCGTTTATCGTGATGCGGAGATCAGTTGCCGACAATCCATTTCCCACCATCGCACTGATTAAGTCGATGAAGATGTGGCAGCGGTCCTATTTTTATGTGAAGAACGTCGCCCCAGAAGGCGACTGGGTCAACCTGGCGGCTTACGAAGCCAGCGCGCCGGCTGGAAGGCTCCCTAGCTGGTCACACCGAGCGAGGACGTTGTCACCTGCTGGCGCTGCCGCCGTCGCGCGACTCCGAGTGCTGACGCAGTCGGAGGGCTTGACCGGGCCGACTTGCTGGCCGCCTTCGTGGTGCGCCGAGTCCTCCCACTCCAAGGCCGACCTCACCTGACCTACCAGATGAGCGGTCATCAGGACCCGAGTCGGATGTGCTCCAAGGACATGCCTCACGCGGAGGTGGCGAACACGGTGAACTACATCGCGAACTGCGGTCTCTCGCTGTATTGGAGGTTTGACAAGGAGCCGTACTCACGCGCCAACCCCCGCCTATTGTAAGTCGTCTTCCTTCTTCTTCTGTTTCTTTTGTTGCCGAGTCCGGCTTGTCCAGTCTGACCATTTTTGTTTTGAATCAGAACCCTCTCGTCCCTCCCTCGGCCGGCACCACGGGGCCGGCTCGTCAGTTTGTCGCCGATCGGGCGAAGAGCGACGTCGACGATCCTGACTTGGGGGCGGCGGCTATGGAGGCCGATGTCGAGGGAGGAGGAGAAGCAGGCGGCTCCAGGCCTACGGCCACTTTTGCCGACTGGCCTGATGAGGATGCTGAGGCGGAAGTCGCCCCGCGTCACCAGCCAAAGGCTGGCCAGCCAAGTGCGAGTTCCTCCGCCGTCTTGGACGCTCAAGGCGGCGCGAAGAAGCGCCGGGCCGGGCCGAGTACACTTGGTGGCCGGCCGAAGAAGTTTAAGGGAGCGGCCGCCGCGACCAAGCGGGAAGAGGCGGCCGCGAAAGCCAACCGCTTCCGCAAGGAAGTGAAGATGCCACCGCTGGTCTCTGCATAAGCGCCTTCGTCCCTTATCTTTATTTTCTCTTTGTTGATCTTATCTGAGTCTTTCATATGCTTTCCTCTCTTCAGGGCTCCCCTCACTCTTGAGAGGGTTGCCGCCGCCTCCGTTGTAGGGTCGGCGGAAACGTCTGCCACTACTCAGCGGATTGACCCTGCCGCCGACCTCCAGGAGGCGACGGAGCAAAACGCGTAGGAGAAGCGCGAGGAGAAAGAGGCCGCCCGCCTGGAGAAAGCAGAGGCCGAGAAGGTGGAGGCCTCCGCCCTGAAAAAGCTGGAGGGGGCCGAGGCCGCCGTCGCGGCAAGGCGGCAGGCTAAGGAAGTCGCGCACCGGCGATCGGCGGTGTTCGTCACCCCTCTGAACTCTGCGCCGCCGCCACCGGAGTTCACGGGGCAGTCATGAGAAGCCGGCGGCGAGTTCCCGATCATGGAGAGGGGCGGCAGCGATGCCTCCATGCCGGACGTGGTCGTGCCGCCACTGCCGCCCCCGCCGCCGTCTAGAAGCGCGCAAGGCAAACAGCCGGTGGACCCGCCCTTGCCGCTGACTGAAGACGAGGCCGTGGCAAGGCTACTCCTTCAAGTCGGCTCGCCAACGCGCCGCCGTCTTGAGAAGGCGACTTCGGCGCCACGCCCCTTGGAGACCGGCACCGCCAGCTCGACGATCCCAGACGCCGAAGCGACGAGTGCCGCGCCCATTGGGTGGGTGAGAGGAGGCGGCACGGACCCGCTGAACCAGGCGCTTCTGGATGTCCAAACGAAGCTGCGAGCTGAGAGCGACGCTATCCAAAACTGCACCAAGGCGCACCTGGCATCGCGGGCAGCCATCCGGGTATGCTTTCTCCTTTGTCTTTGTTTTCTTGTTCCTCTCTGTGGGCGCGCGCCAGTCCACCCACTGGGTGTAGTCCCCGAGTTTCGGGCCGGCTGCTGAGCAGGCGGCCCGGAACTCCAATTGGTGAGTTCCGGGTACTAACTTTTGTCTGAAATACTTGTTGCAGGACTATCACAACCTCCATGTCACCGCCTTTAACTGCAACGTTGAAGAGCTGGGCAAGAGGACCACCGACTTGTCGGAGAGCCGGAGTGAGTCCTTTTTCTTCTTTGCGGGGGCGCGCTGGCGCACCCGCGGGCTGTAGTCCCCGAGATTCGGGCCGACTGCTGAGCAGTCGGGCCGGATCTCCCCGGTGACCTTCTTTCTTGATGACTTAACGCCCTCCTTCTTCTTTCTCTTCAGAGGCCAACGCCACTCCTCAACAGCAGCTGAGCGAAGCCCACACCGTGTTGCGCGCCAAGGGGGAGGAGTGCAGCAAGCTCGCCGCAGAGCGCGATCTGCTGGCCGCACAATTGGCAGAGCAGAAGGAGCTGCTTAAGAAGACACAGAAGGAGGCGGAAGAGGAGGAGGCCGCCCTCCTGGCCGAGTCCGCGAGCGAGCGCTCCTCCTGGACTGACAAGGAGGCAATGCTGGCCTCCGGCTTCCACGAGATCAAGGACCTCGTCGACAGTGAGCTTCTTTGCTTTTCTTCTTCGAGCCACCGACTATAGGTCGAGCCGACTCCTGGTTTTTTGATTTGTTCTTCATTCTTTCCGTCTTGGCAGACTTCTTCCCCGGCCACTCGCAAGCCGCCATTCAAGCTATCGAGGCTGATCGCGAGGAGCGGAGGGAGGATGGCGTGGAGTTCACCGTCGATGCCCCCGGACCCTTGACGAGCATATTCTGAGCATTGGGGCTCGTCTGCGGCCAGCCCACCGGATGCTGCGCCGGCTTCAATGTGTCGGTGCCTAAACGATCGCTGCCCTGTGGCCGGACATGCAGGCTCCACGCACCCCCAGTCAGACTGCCGACTGGCTGGAGGTCGCTGATGGCCGTCTTGAGGCCTGGAAGGGTTCCTTGGCCCGAGCTGGAGCGCGTCGAGCCTTGGAATTCGTCAAGGCGTGGTATCCGAGGCTAGACCTAGACCGGCTGGCCACACTCCGGTCAGAGGCCCAGCCGGAGCTGACAGCCGCGGAAGACGCCCTTGTCAAGCGTGCGGCGGCGATCGCCGAGTACACCGACACCAGCATCTTTGTCCCCGAGCGGGCTGAAGACGGCGGGGAGGTACCGCCGGAGTGGTTTGGGATGAACCCAGACTACGGCGAGGACTCGGTGGAGGTGATCGGTTCCAGCATCGAGGAGGAAGACGAGGTAGAGGATGGAAGCGAGACGGAGGCACCGGAAGATGGAGCGTACGGCCAGCCTCAGCTCGACCGCGCCTCCAGCAATGAGCCGTGCCCGCCCGAGCCGACTGCCTCCGGAGGTGATCAAGCCGAGACCGCCTAGCCGGCTTCCCCAACATCCAACACCGCTGTCTCCTCCGATCCTCCAAACCCGTCTGCCGCCTCCTAGGCTGCCACCTTATCTTTGTTTTACCTGTTTTAATAGTCTTTGAAGAACTTGTTAATTCGCACAATTCCACCCGTGGGGTGTATTTTGAACTTCTGCTCGAAGGTTCGGCCAAGGGCCTTCGTTATGTAAATATTCATCCGACTTCTATCTTTTCTTGCTCATTGCTCTTTTGGCTTTTTCCTTTGCCGCCTTCCCTCAGTTGCCGTCTTTGTCAGTCAGACAGCCGCTCTGCGAACTGCTGCTGGATCAAATTCTTGGTCACTTTGGGAAGGCAGGTACTTAGCCGTTTTAGAGTTGTTTAGCAAGTCAGATAGAAGGCGGCGAGCCGACTGTTCAAGAGTCGGTTTGCGAAAAAAGGCTGGAAGCCGGCTTTAAGCTATGTTTATGCTTTGAGTCCTTAGCCATTTTTCATGTGGACGCCCATTCTTCCTTACTCCTGCTCACCAGATAGTCGCTCTGCGAGCTGCGGCTTCTAACAGGAGACGGCTTAGGCACCACACACTACTTGTCCGGCTGCAGGAAGCATTTCATAGCGCAGGGCGGCAAGTCCCCGGGCCGACTAGTCGAACCCGGTGCCAAGCGGCATAACAAAGAGTAATATACTCGAAGGCATAATTCTTATCATATAGATAAAAGAGGGCAGTCCCCGAGCTCTTCTCGGGGGGGCCCGAAGTCTTGGTACTTTTATACAAAAGGTAGCGTGATACATACTGTGTTTAACTGTAAAATTTTCGGAGGAGATTTGCATTCCATGGCCGCTCTGTCTCTTTGCCGGAGTCGTCCCTCTTGCGTGCTCGGGGCTTCTGAGCGTCGATCAGGTAGTAGGAGTTGTTGCCCAGCACTTTGCTGATGATGAAGGGGCCTTCCCAAGGCACCGACAGCTTGTGCTGGCCGGCTGTTCGTTGGATCAGTCGGAGCACAAGGTGGCCTTCTTGGAAAGATCTCGGCCTGACCTTCCTATTGTAGTATCTGCGCAGGCTCTGCTGGTAGATGCTGGACCGGCTGAGTGCCAACAGCCGGCCCTCTTCCAGCAGATCGACGCCGTCTTGACGTGCTTCTTCTGCTTCTTCCTCGGTGTACATGGTGACTCGCGAGGAATCGAACTCTATGTCCGTTGGGATGACGGCTTCAGCACCGTAGACGAGGAAGAAAGGCATGAAGCCGGTTGACTTGTTTGGAGTGTGCGCAGACTCTAGAGGACGGCTGGCAACTCATCGAGCCAGCAGCCAGCCGAGTGCTCCAGAGGCTCGACCAGTCGGGGCTTGATGCCAGACAGGATGAGGCCGTTTGCTCGCTCCACCTGGCCGTTTGACTGTGGATGGGCGACGGACGCTAGGTCCAGTCGGATGCCCTGTGTCGCGCAGAAACGGGCCAAGGCGCCTTTGGCAAAATTCGTACCATTATCGGTGATGATGCTGTGTGGTACGCCGTACCGAATTGTGATGTCGGAGATGAACGTCACGGCAGTCGGACCATTCAGTTTCTTGATTGGCTTTGCTTCTATCCACTTGGTGAACTTGTCCACCGTGACAAGTAAGTGAGTTAGGCCACCTCGTGCCGTCTTGAATGGTCCCACCATGTCTAGGCCCCAAACTATGAAGGGCCAGGCAATGGGGATGGTCTTGAGTGCAGAAGCTGGCTGATGCGGCTTGGAGCGGAACTTCTGGCACCCTTTGCATTTTTGGACCAATTCCTTGGCCTCTTCTAAGGCCGTTGGCCAAAAGAAACCGTGTCGGAAGGCTTTGGTGACGAGTGCTCTTGAAGCCGCATGGTGGCCGCACTCGCCTTTATGGATGTTTTTGAGAATTGCTTGGCCTTGCTCTCTCTCTACGCAACGTTGGTAGACACCAGTGACGCTGCGCCTGACCAGCTCTCTGTTGACTATGGTGTAGGCTGCCGCTCGGTGTTGTACTTGCCGAGCTAAGATCTCATCAGTCGGCAGCTCTTTGCTCACCAGGTATTTGAGGATGGGCTGGGCCCATGAGGGTGCTGCTATTCCTTCGACTGCCAGAACTGCGACTTGGACGAGGGCAGCTGGGCTGGGAGGCGGCGGGCTGGAGTCAGCAACCGCTTGCTGGATTAATGAAGTCCCCGGGCCGACTGGTGCAGCCCTCGTGCCGAGTTCTGGAGTCTTCGGGCTGGCCGCCGCAGTCCCCAGGCCGGGTTCTGCAGTCCTTGGGCCGGCTTCGACTGTGGCGGCTTTGAGCCATCTGCCAAAATCCTCGTACCATTTGCTGGGGCTCTGGAATCGGATCCGACTTCTTCGGGGGGAGCCGGCACAAAGATGGAGTCTGATTCTGGTGAAGGCTTGATAGACGGCTTGAGGAGGCACTGAAGGCGACGCCGGATGGTATTGCTTGGCGGGTAGAGCCGATTCATGCCAGGGCGTCTGCTTGGTCGTTGTCGTTTCTTGGCACATGGAGGAACTCGCACCCCTCGAAATATCCACTGAGTTGCTGCACGAGGAAATAGTAACTCGCCATGTTTGCATCTTTGGCGTCCCAGTCGCCAGACGACTGCTGGACCACTAAGTCGGAGTCACCATAACACAGGATCCGGCGAATGCCAAGTTCTTTGGCAAGCCGGAGCCCGTGAATGAGCGCCTCGTATTCGGCGACGTTGTTGGAGGCGGCAAAGTGGATTTGCAGTGCGTATTTGAGCTTGTCGCCTTTAGGAGAAGTGAGGACAACACCGGCTCCCAAGCCGGTGCGCATTTTGGAGCCGTCGAAATGCATTCGCCAATGGGTGGAGTCGGGCGCTGGTGGTAGGTACTGGGTATTGGCCCAGTCGACGAGGAAGTCGGCCAGTGCTTGTGACTTGATGGCGGTGCGGGGCTGGTAATAGATGGTGTAGGGAGCCAGCTCTATGGCCCATTTGGCCACTCGGCCAGAAGCATCTCGGCTTTCGATGATCTCAGCGAGTGGGGCCGTGCAGACCACAGTGATTGGATGCTCTTGAAAGTAAGGCTTCAACTTCTTGGCGGCAAAGTGCACGCCATAGCACATCTTCTGGTAGTGGGGGTAGTTCTACTTGGAGGTCGACAGCACTTCGCTCAGGTAATATACCGGTCTCTGAACAGGTAGTGCCTTGCCTTCCTCCTTGCGTTCCACTACAATGACTATGCTGACTACCCGGCTGGTGGCGGCGATGTACAGGAGCATGGGCTCCTTAGGAGTCGGAGCCGCCAGAACGGGTGGAGTAGTCAACATCTTCTTCAATTGGAGAAAGGCTTCGTCCGCCTTGTGGTTCCACTCGAAAAAAGTGGTCTTCTTCATGAGCTGGTATAAGGGGAGAGCTTTCTCGCCCAGCCGACTAATGAATCGGCTGATGGACGCCAAGCAGCCAGTGAACTTTTGCACGTCCAGCAGTCGGCTGGGTACCTCCATCCTCTCAATGGCCTTGATCTTTACAGGGTTGCACTCTATGCCACGTTCAAAGACCAGGAAACCAAGGAGTTGGCTGGCTGGTACTCCGAAGACGCACTTCTCAGGGTTGAGCTTGATCTAGAATCGGCGCAGGTTCTCAAAGGTCTCCGTGAGGTCTTCCAGCAGTGTTCCATGCTTCTCCGTCTTCACCACCACATCGTCCACGTAGACGTGGGCGTTTCTGCCGAGTTGCTTGAGGAGGCACTTCTGCATGCAACGCTGAAAGGTGGCGCCGGCATTCCTCAAGCCGAACGTCATGGTTAGGTAGCACAAGGCTCCAAATGGTGTGAAGAAGGCGGTCTTCAGTCTGTCAGCCGGGTTCAGCTTGATCTGGTGATATCCTGAATATGCATCCAAGAAGCTCAACAGCTCGCATCTGGCTGTGGAGTCTATCACCTGATCAATTCTTGGCAAAGCGAACGGTCCTTGGGGCAAGCCTTGTTGAGGCTTGTGTAGTCAATACACATTCGCCACTGCTTGGTCTTCTTCAGTACCAGGACCGGGTTGGCTAGCCACTCTGGAAAGAATACTTCCATAATGAAGCCGGCTGCTAGGAGTCGGGCTAACTCTTCTCCGACAACTCTTCTCTTTTCTTCTGATAGGCGGCACAAGGGCTGCCTGACTGGCTTTGCATCAGATCGGACATGTAACTTGTGCTCGGCGAATTCCGTTGGTACACATGGCATGTCTTCGGGGGACCATGCGAAGATGTCCCGATTCTCACGGAGGAAATCGACGAGCTCACCTTCCTATTTGCTGTCGAAGTTTGTGCCTACGACAGCGTACCTCTCTTGGTGCTCTGGATCCAAGGGTATCTTCTTTGTCTCTTTGGCCGGCTTGAACGAACCCTCAACCTCCGACTCCTTGGGGTTAGACGATGCCTCTAGCTGATTGCCGGCCATGGCCACAATCCGGTCAAGGAGCCGCTTCTCGGCCGCAATCACGAGGGACTCGGCCAACCGACTACTTTCAGCCGCACAGGCAGACGACTTCCGGTAGTCGCCGGCTACGGTCAGAATCCCTTTGGAACTAGGCATCTTCATATTGAGGTAGGCGTAGTGGGGGACCGCCATGAACTTGGCCAGGGCGGGTCGGCCAAGTAATGCATGGTATGGGCTCTCGAGATCCACCACCTCAAACCAAACTGACTCTCGGCGGAAGTGATCTTTGTCTCCAAAGAGGACGTCAATCATGATCTTGCTGATTGGTGAGCAGGAAAGGCTAGGAACAATGCCGTGGAACATAGTCCGGCTATTCTGAAGCTGTCTTTGCTTGATTCCTAACTTCTCCATGGTGTCCTTGTACAGGATGTGATGCTGCTGCCTCCGTCTATCAGAACTCGCGAGAAACGAGCAGCTCGTCTATCTATGGCAAAGGTGGCATCCAAGACCAAGGCATAGGAGCCCGGACTCGGCATCACCCCCGGGTGATCAGCTCTGCTCCAGCTGATAGGCTTCTCGGACCAGTGCATGAATTCTGGTGTCTCTAATGCTACTGCATTCACCTCTTGCTGCTGCAGCCGCCTGCTGCGTCGATCATCAGCCACGCTGGTAAATACCACGTAGGCTCCGTGCTCTTCGGGATACTTGTCTTGCACTAGCCGACTGGCCTGACAGCCGGCTGCTGGGGCGGAGGCGGAGGCTGCTGCCCAGCAGGCGGGGGAGGCAGGAGGCCGTCTCCTTTGGCGATCCTAGTGAGCCAGTGGCACTTCCGGGTGGTGTGATTCGACGGCTTCGCGCCGCTGTGGAACTTGCAAGGACCATCCAGAGTCTACTCGTATGAGAAAGCCGGCAACCAGTTGGGCTTGCCACCTTTCTGTCGCTTGGGTGGAGGCTGCCCGTGGGGCCTTGCGCTTGTGGTCGCTCTGCTGTTGTCGCCGACTGGCGTCTCCAGTCGGAGTTCTAGGAGCCTGAGGGGCCACTTTGCTAGTCGCACTAACTTGCATCTCCGCTTTCATGGAGGAGTCGGCCGTGGCATACTTGTCTGCTATGATCAGCAGCTGATCGAGGGTTTCTGGCTCGTCGCAGAGGAGCTTGTGCTTGAGGAGGGTGCCTTCCCTGCACCCGGCGGTGAAGTACTCGATAGCCTGCACCTCGTGCACGCCCTCACAAGAGTTCCGGAGCTCGGCCCAACGCATGAGGTAGTCGCAAGTCGACTCGTTGGGGCCTTGCATGCACAAGGAAAGCTGGCGAGGTTTGGGAGGACGCTTGTACATGCTTGTGAAGTTGCGGACGAATGCATCAGTGAAGTCGACCCAGCTGTTGATGTTGCGGCGCTTCAGGCTGTTCAGCCATGTCCGGGCCGTGCCTTGGAGCATGAGCGGAACGTATTTTATGGCAACGCGCTTGTTGCCATTCGCTATGTTGACGGCCGTGGAGTAGTTAACCAGCCAGTCCTCCGGCTTCACGGAGCCAGCGTACTTGGGCGTGTCTCTTGGGAGCATGAACCCTTTGGGAAAGGGCTCGTCTCGAATGTGGGGTCCGAAACAAGGCAGACCTAACTCGTCTTCTTCTTCAAGCGCCAGGGATCGGTGAAGTCGGTCGATCCGGTGGCGGGCGTCATTTTCTCCGACTCCCTCTCGGTGGCCAAGGCGGTTGCCGAGAGTCGGATGGTCAACAGGCGGCGAGGAGACTTGCCTTTCCTTGCGAGGAGGAGGAGGCGGACAGTCGTCCCGTCGTTCTACTGCTCTTGGGCGGCCGTCTTGGTCGCGCTCTATGGTAATGCGAGTCCGACTGCGGCTGACAGCCGGATCCTTGTCTTTCCTTCCTCGGGCGCTGCCAGTCGGCGTCTGAGACGTCGCGCCTTGGTCTCGGCGTGGAGGCGGGTCGTCGTTTTGTCGCTGCGGCGCCTCTGTGCGGTAGCCGGCCTCGTTCTGCGTGGCAGCCGCATCGAGGAGCCGCTGAACTCGCTCCGTCATTAGGCGGCGCTCTTCGCCCTTGAAGTTGTCCAGCTCGTCCGCCGCCGCCTGGGCGGCTTGAATGTTCTCTGCAGGCGTGGCGTACATAGGGCGATTTGCCCCGAATAGGTTGGCGATGGCCACGTCGCGCTGCTGTACCGCGCCTAGGTGGCTGGGCCTAGTTGGGGCTGGCGAGCCACCTACAGTGCGATCCATCTCACGCCGGTAGGCTTCTGACAAGCGTCTTATGCTAGCCAGCTTCTTCGCGCCTTCGACGAGCTGAAGGCGGCGCACCTCCAACGTCTCCGCGTCAGCGTCTTCCGGAATGGGCGCGGTCAGGTCTTGAAGTGCCGCGCCTAGTGGGTCATGCGCTCCTCCGCCAAGACGCTCGTCATGATCGGTGACGAGCACCACTGTGACCGTGCTTCCGTCGCTCTCCACGCGAGGGAGCGGCTCATCATAGACCACCACATTGGTGGGGAACGCGTCGAGCGACGCGGTGTCGGAGTCGACCAACATCGGGTCGGTGGAGCCTATAGACTCCAAGTCCACGGCAGGCTCGCCAGCGACATGGAGTTGGTCAAGGAGGCCCACGAGGAGGCTCTCGGGGCCGCCCGTGCCTGCGTCGGATGCAGGCTCGTCGGAGAGGCGAACCTCGCCGACAAGATCGGCAAGGCAGCTGGCTGCGCAAGCGATCTCAGCACCGTGCAGTGCGTCGGTGCAAACTCCGTCTAGCGTGCCGGGCTGGCTGCGCTCGCCAGGGAGAAAAAGGGTTCCTGTCCAAAGCAGGTCTCCGGACGACGGTGCACCAGGTCCCACGGTGGGCGCCAAATGTCGAGGGTTGGGTGCGACATATGCCAAAGGATGGCTTATCATGGTGGGGGCGAGTAGAATGTCGCCGGTGCCTGGAAACGGGATAAGGCGAAGGCATGCACACCGGGGAATCTTACCCAGCTTCGGGGCTCTCCGTGGAGATAATACCCCTACTACTGCTCTCCGGGGTCTCCGCATGATCACTATGGCAAAGTGTGTACATGGTTGCTCCTTGAGCTGTTTCCTGGAGGTAGGAGAAGGCAAGGCTAGCTCTCTCCTTCCTATATGATCTGGTCTAGTGCTAATGGATTCCAACCCTTTGCATGGGTGCCCTGGGGGGTTTATATAGGCCTACCCCCAGGGGTACAATAGTAATCCAGCTGGACGCGGGCCCAGCCGTCAGTCTCTCTAGCCACCGTCTTATCCGCCGACTCCTGGGGCCCGCCGACTGGCTCGGTACGGAGCCGACAGGCCGCGTCCGCCGCGGGCGGGTCTTGCCGGTTGCAGATTACTGTAGCCGTGCCTCTAATTTCGCGGGCTCGGTCATGGGGTCGTGGCGACAGCTCCGCCGTCTGGCGGGCGATCACTGTGGCCACTCCCTGTCGCGTCTGGTTAATGGCGCGTGGGACCCATGGGAGGGGCCGGCCGACTCCCAACTGGGCCGACTGGTGGTGCTCTCGCCGTCTTTCGTACGCCCGCCGACTAGTGGGACCCGTCATCCTCGGGTCGTACCGGCAGGCCGTCGTGGGCACAGGAGTCCGCCCACTGGGACTGACGTCAGGGCCGGCATGGCAACATTGTCGTGCTGGGCGGAGATCTCTGCGGGTACGGCGTACTGTGGCCACGCCTGCCCTTGGAAAATGGTGGGAGTGGACCTTACTGTGGCCACTCCCTGTCCCGTCCCTCTTTATGAGGGCATGGGGGTTGTTGGCATCACGGGCCGACTCCCCATGGCCGGCTTCTCTGGAAGTCGCCATTCAGGAGTCGGCTCATCCTGAAGTCGTCCTCGGGACTCGGCCGCGAGTTGGCAGTCGGCTGCCTCGCAGCCGACTCTCAGAAGGTGGCTCTATGTCCTGGGGCCTTGAGGGGTGCAGCCTGCCCTGATGTCTTGAAAGGTTCTGGGCCTGGGTTAGCCTACCCGTGGCCCATTACTCCGACAGTCAATGCCTAAAACTCTCTTTTAGAAGAAAGTTTAGTGATAGTCTCATGAAACAATGGTTCCAGTTGGAGGAAATTGCCAAAAGCATTACCTTTACTGCCGAGCCGAATGCCCTAATTTGGCAGCTAGACAATAAGGGGAAGTATTCTTCCAGCTCCCTCTATCATATTGTCAACTTTAGAGGGGTTCAACCCGTGTTTATCCCTGCTGTTTGGAAATTGAGAGTTCCCCCTAAAATTCATGTATTTCTCTGGTTCTCTCCAAAAACAAATTGATGACTAGGGATAACCTTAGGAAGAGACACATCATCAAACCCCTTGATTCTGTTTACTGCTTGGAACAAGAGTCTTGTTCTCACCTATTTTTTGAATGTATAGTTGCTAAACATCTCTGGGCCCACATTGAGGAATAGTTCTCTAGTCAGATTGGCTCATCCTTCGAATCTGTCGCCAGATTC
Source organism: Triticum urartu (assembly GCF_056163025.1). Taxonomy (NCBI): domain Eukaryota; kingdom Viridiplantae; phylum Streptophyta; class Magnoliopsida; order Poales; family Poaceae; genus Triticum; species Triticum urartu. The sequence continues at coordinate 126,520,900 of NC_141875.1, forward strand.
TGGATTGCTACCAAAAAGTGCTCAGTTTTATACAATGTTAGCTCAGCTGTCCTTTGGTGCCTCTGGAAATAGAGAAATGCTATGATTTTCAGTAACACCTCCTGGATTTCCATTCCGCGGGTCTTGAGGTTGATCAGGAACATGGTGACGAACTGGGCGATTCTCTCCTCCGGATCGGACAAGGACAAGTTGATGAGCTTCGTGGAAACCCTAACAAGATCCCTCCAGAAACCGTTGGTGATCACTTGTGGCTGAACAAGGCTCGACCTGCTCTGGGGCTGGACCCGTGGGCTCGTCTCAAGATCTCTGATGAAGATGATGGGCACCTGGCGCCAAAAAAGAGGGACATCCACCATGCTATGCCTTCCAGCCCGGTGTCTCCGCTTGCTTACTGGTCGCCGCAGGCTGACACGGCCCCTCGGCTGAAGACCATGAAGGCTTCGCTGGACCCTCCTTTTGTCATTTGAGTGCTCTATCCGCTCTGCCTTTGGCACCGCTCGGGTGATTTGTGTTATTCAGATAACTTGTTCATCCACCCCCTAGTTTGTAGCTTTTCTACCTTTGCTTTCAAATTGCTCTTTCAGCTGCCGTATCAGAATATGTCGTGGTTTCGTTCTCAGCAATGGAACTAGGGAGATGCTCCCTGTTTTTCTAAAAATATATATTTTATATGTTATTATATAAAGCTTGGTAAGACTGTGAATTTAAGGACGAATGTAATAATATCACTTATTATTTAAATATATTTATAACAAAATGCTCAGCCCCTTTTTATTTTTTGATAACATTGCTGGCCCAACCCAACATTATAATTAGAATCAGCCCAGGAAAATCGTGTATTTCGAGAAAGTGCAAATGGGCTGTAATTTTTTAGGAAATAAAATAAACGGGCCGCATGGACGCTACATTATTTGTTCACCCAGCCCAGCTAATGGCTCTAATTCAAAAAAAAGATCAAATTGACTGTAAATTCTACCGCGCAAAAAAAGACTATAAATTCTGAAAAAATGGGTTGAATACGTGCCACATTTTTGGAGGCTGAAATGTGGGCCAATAGGTCGAAGCCAATGCAAGTCGTTGTCAATTTAGTCAACAAATGATTCTGACATGTTAGCCGTTGGATGTTACATCCAACGACCGGCATCCATCTTCAATTTCTCGTCTTGTTCCTCCAGCGCCGCCGGGACCACCTCTCGCCTCCTGCTGATAGCAGCTCTTCTTAGCACGCTTCGCTATGAAGCGCTACTCCACCGTTGGCCAGGCCATCCCTCCACCCCTCCACACCTCCTGTTCTTCTCCACCGACTGCCGAACCACGCCGCACTAGAACCAATTATCCCTCGTACACCTCTCTGCCTGCGACTCTACTCCCGCGTCTTCTCATCTCCGGCTCGTTGCTGTCCGGGGCCTCGCCATTGTCCACCACCTTGGATGTGCTCGGCGCAGCGTGGTCAACGTGGTCAACGAATGACACCATCGGAAGTAGACTGTGCGTGGAGAGGCTGACAGCTGGGTCCACGGCTGCACACAAGGAAATGCCTCCTTATTACGCGCAAAATAATGATTCCTTCACCTGACATCTGGGACCCACCGGAAGGGCCTCTGTATTTCGCGAAATAAAGTGCCCCCCGCTGACATGTCGGACCCACCAGCTATCTTTGCACGCAAGGAAGTGCCTCCTTATTACGCACAAAAAAATTGAATATTCCCCCTGCCAGCTGGAACCCATCATAGTGGGAGGCTGACTTGTGGGCCTACCAAGTTGACGAGGACAGAGGGCTTTGTCAACTTAGTCAATATGAACGATTCTAGCTTCTGTTACCGTACGATATTCATCCAACGGCCGTAGTGCTTCTTCAACCTCTGGTCTTCTTGCTCCAGCCGCCCAAACCAGCGCCGGTCGTGCCGCGTGCTCCTGCCTCCCGTGGCCGGCTGTGATGCCGCGGAGGCCTCACCGCCCCCTACTACTCCCACCGCTGGCCAGGCCATCCCTCTACTCACCCACACCCCTATTATTCTGCGGCGACAGCAGCTTCACACCGCAGCCGAACCAGTGAACCCTCGTACTCCTCTTCGCGTGGGCATCCACTGCTACGTCTTGCCTGGCTCCGAGTCGTCCCTTTCCTAGTCCTCGCCGTCGTCCACCGCCCTGGTGCTCTTGGCGCGACGTGGTCAACGTGGTCAACGACCGACTTCCATCGGAAGAGTACTGTACGTGGAGAGGCTGACAGTTGGGTCCACGGCAGCCGCAAGGAAGTGCCTCCTTATTATGCGGAAAATAATTATTCCTCCACCTGACAGCGGGGACCCACCGGACGGGCCACCAGTATTTTGCGAAAAAATCGTTCCCCCCTGACTGCTGGGACCCACTAGACGGGCCACCGTATTTCGCGAAAAAAACGATCCCCCCCGCTGTCAGCTCGGACCCACCGGAAGTGCCTCCTTATTACGCACAAAAAAATGAATACTCCCCCGGCTAGTTGGGACCCACCTTGCTGGGAGGCTGACTTGTGGGCCTACTAAGTTGACGGGGACGAAGGGCTTTGTCAACTTAGTCAATATGAACGATTCTAGCTCCAGTGACCGTACGGTGTCCATCCAACGGCCGTAGTGCTTCTTCAACCTCTGGTCTTCTTGCTCCAGCCGCCCAAAGCAGCGCCGGTCGTGCCGCATGCTCCTGCCTCCCGTGGCCGGCTGTGCTGTCGCAAAGGCCTCACCGCCCCCAACTATTCCCACCGCTGGCCAGGCCCTGCGGCGACGGCAGCCTCACACCACAGCCGAACCAGTGAACCCTCGTAGTCCTCTCTGCGCGGGCTTCCACTACCGCATCGTCCCCTTCCTAGGCCTCGCCGTCGTCCACCGCCGTGGTGCTCTCCGCGCGGCGTGGTCAACGTGATCAAGGAACGACTTCCATCGGAAGAGTACTGTACGTGGAGAGGCTGACAGCTGGGTCCACGGCCACAGCCCAGTTTTTTTGTGATTTGCCAAGTAAGTCGCTTTGTCAGGCCTGTTGGGCTACAAATCTTTCAAGACGAGGAGAGCTTTCATTCGGCTGGCCGAGAAAATGGCCCATCAGTAATGAGCAATGGGTTGTACATTTTTAAAACACATCAAACTGGCAATTAGTTTCAAATATCTTTTTTTTCATTTCAAGATTTTAAATTACATTAATTTTTATGCGTGGAGAATTTGTTGGATTTTATATTGATATACATTTATTTTTAAAATCAGTTTGAATGTGAGTCGAAATTTCGGGATTAAAAACAGTTCGGACCGCACCGAAATATGCAAAATTTCGTATAATTTTTTAACCGTTGCCACAATATGGGTTGTAACGCTAACAAAAAGAATATGGGCTCCAAAAAAACCATAAGAATTAGCAAATGGGCTGTAAATTATTTGAAATAATGGCAGATGGGCTGTATGTTGTTTTCCACAGATTTGAGGCTTTCCTAAAAAAAAGGTTGACGCACAAGCACTGACTGTTGGATGTCCATCCAACGACCATCGTGCTTCTTCAATCTCTGCTCTTCCTGCTCCAGCCGCTCAAACAAGCGCCGGCGGGACTGCCTGCTCCCTCCTCCTCGCGGCCGGTTGTGCTGCCGCGCATGCCTCACCGCCCTGCCGTACTCCCATCGCTGGCCTAGCCATCCCTCTACTCACCCACACCTGCTGTTATTCTCTGGCGGCGGCAGACGAACCAGTAAACCCTCGTATAGTTGTACTCCCCTCCGCGTGGGAAACAATGATACGTCTCCAATGTATCTATAATTTTAGATTGCTCCATGCTATATTATTTACTATTTGAATGTTTATGGGCTTTATTATACACTTCTATATCATTTTTGGGACTAACCTATTAACCCAGAGCCCAATGCCAGTTTCGGTTGTCACCCTGTTTTAGGGTTTTGAAGAAAAGGAAAATTAAACGGAGTCCAATTGACCTGAAACTTCACAGAACTCATTTTTGGAAGGAACGAAGCCTAGAAGACTTGGAGTGCACGTCAGGGGGTCTGTGAGGAGGTCACGAGGCAGGGGGGCGCACCCACCCCCCTTGGGCGCGCCCTCCACCCTCGTGAGCCCCTCGTGGCCCCCCTAACGTACTTCTTCTGCCTATATATCTCCATATACCCTAAAAACATCCGTGAGCATAATAGATCGGGAGTTCTGCCGCTAGAAGCCTCCGTAGCCACCGAAAGCCAATCTAGACCCGTTCCGGCACCCTGCCGGAGGGGGCAATCCTTCTCCGGTGGCCATCTTCATCATCCCAGTGCTCTCCATGACGAGGAGGGAGTAGTTCTCCCTCGGGGCTAAGGGTATGTACCAGTAGCTATGTCTTTGATCTCTCTCTCTCTCTCTCTCGTGTTCTTGAGGTGATACGATCTTGATGTATCGCGAGCTTTGCTATTATATTTGGATCCTATGATGTTTCTTGCCCCCTCTACTCTCTTGTAATGAATTGAGTTTCCCCTTTGAAGTTATCTTATCGCATTGAGTCTTTAAAGATTTGAGAACACTTGATGTATGTCTTGCCGTGGGTATTGTGGTGACAATGGGATAGCACGTGATTCACTTGATGTATGTTTTGGTGATTAACTTGCGGGTTCCGCCCATGAACCTATGCATAGGGGTTGGCACACGTTTTCATCGTGATTCTCCGATAGAAACTTTGGGGAACTATTTGAGGTCCTTTGTGTTGGTTAAATAGATGAATCTGAGATTGTGTGACATTGGATATCTTATAATCATACCCACAGATACATATCGTATAATCATACCCACAGATACTTGAGGTGACATTGGAGTATCTAGGTGACATTAGGGTTTTGGTTGATGTGTGTCTTAAGGTGTTATTCTAGTACGAACTCTAGGGTTATTTGTGACACTTATAGGAATAGCCCAACGGAATGATTGGAAAGAATAACTTTGAGGTGGTTTCGTACCCTACCATAATCTCCTCATTCGTTCTCCGCTATTAGTGACTTTGGAGTGACTCTTTGTTCCATGTTGAGGGATAGTTATGTGATCCAATTATGTTAGTATTGTTGAGAGGACTTGCACTAGCGAAAGTATGAACCCTAGGCCTTGTTTCCTAGCATTGCAATATCGTTTACTCTCACTTTTATCATTTGCTACCTTGCTGTTTTTATTATTTCAGATTACAAATACCTTTATCTACTATCCATATTGCACTTGTATCACCATCTCTTCGCTGAACTAGTGCACCTATACAATTTACCATTGTATTGGGTGTGTTGGGGACACAAGAGACTCTTTGTTATTTGGTTGCAAGGTTGCTTGAGAGAGACCATCTTCATCCTACGCCTCCCACAGATTGATAAACCTTAGGTCATCCACTTGAGGGAAATCTGCTACTGTCCTACAAACCTCTGCACTTGGAGGCCCAACAACGTCTACAAGAAGAAGGTTGTGTAGTAGACATCAAGCTCTTTTCTGGCGCCATTGCCGGGGAGGCGCTTGAAGGTATATCTTTAGATCTTGCAATCGAGTCTTTTAGTTTCTTGTTTTATCACTAGTTTAGTTTATAAAATAAAACTATAAAAAAATGGAATTGAGTTTGTCTCATACGCTTCACCTTTTTAATATCTTTAGTGAGTATGATGGAAAGGAAAATTTTGCTCAAGTACTAGAAGAAGAAATCTATAAAATGTTTGGCACTAAATCTTTGAATGATGAGCATGATTGCAATGTTGTTAGTATGAATTCTTTGAATACCCATGATGCTAATGATATGCAAAACCACAAGCTTGGGGAAGCTATGTTTGATGAAGATGATAATTTTTGTCCCCCAAGCTTTGATGAGCAAATTTATTATGATGAAAGCATGCCTCTTATCTATGATGATTATTGTGATGACACTTATGCTTTAAATAATAATGATAACCATGAAACTTGTCATCGTGATTTCAATTTTCAATCCCATGATAGTTACTTTGTTGAGTTTGCTCCCACTATTATTCATGAGAAGAATTTTGCTTATGTGGAGAGTAGTAAATTTTCTATGCTTGTAGATCATGAAAATAATGCTTTAGGTGCTGGTTATATTGTTGAATTCATTCATGATGCTACTGAAAATTATTATGAGGGAGGAATATATGCTTGTAGGGATTGCAATAATATCAAGTTTCCTCTCTATGTGCTTAAAGTTTCAAAGTTATGCTTGTTTTACCTTCCTATGCAAGTTGACTCTTGTTCCTACAAGTTGTTTGCTCACAAAATCCCTATGCATAGGAAGTGGGTTAGACTTAAATGTGCTAGTCATATTTTCATGATGCTCTATTTATGTTTCAATTCTTATCCATTATGTGAGCATCATTGAAATCATCATGCCTAGCTAGTGGCATTAAACGATAGCGCTTGTTGCGAGGCAACCCAATTTTATTTTTGTTCCTTGATTTTTGCTCCTGCTTATTAATAAATAATTCATCTAGCCTCTGTTTAGATGTGGTTTTATGCTTTTAATTAGTGTTTGTGCCAAGTAGAACCTTTGGGAAGACTTTGGGAAAGTCTTGTTGATCATGCTGTAAAAAACAGAATATTTAGCGCTCACGAGAATTGCTGCCATTTTTATTTGGAGAGTGCTATTTAGTTAATTCTTTTTGAAGATGATTAATAGATAAATTAATCAGGTCCAGAAATTTCTTTGAGAATTTTATGAGTTCCAGAAGTATACGTTTGATCCAGATTACTACAGACTGTTCTGTTTTTGACAGATTCTGTTTCTCATGTGTTGTTTACTTATTTTGATGAATCTATGGCTAGTAAAATAGTTTATAAACCATAGAGAAGTTGGAATACATTAGGTTTAACACCAATATAAATAAATAATGAGTTCATTACAGTACCTTGAAGTGGTGATTTATTTTCTTATACTAACGGAGCTTACGATTTTTCTGTTAAGTTTTGTGTTGTGAAGTTTTCAAGTTTTGGGTAAGGATTCGATGGACTATGGAATAAGGAGTGGCAAGAGCCTAAGCTTGGGGATGCCCAAGACACCCCAAGGTAATATTCAAGGACAACCAAGAGCCTAAGCTTGGGGATGCCCCGGAAGGCATCCCCTCTTTCGTCTTCGTTCATCGGTAACTTTACTTGGAGCTATATTTTTATTTACCACATGATATGTGTTTTGCTTGGAGCGTCAATTTATTTTGTTAGGATTTGCTTGCTGTTATTTAGAAAAATATTTTGCATATTTTATTTCAATAAAAGTGGCATTGATAGCCTTCACTATGCCTATGTTACAAGTCCACATGTTGCTGTTTGAAAACAGAAAGTTTACCGCTGTTGCAATAATTCCCTAGAAAAGTCAGAATGTGATAAAATGTTGAAACCTTTTGAATATTAAGCTCTGATAAATTTTCTGCAGTGGGAATTTTCTTTCTTAATTTTTGGAGCTAGGAAAGTATGGATGTTGCAGCATTCTTTACAGACTATCCTGTTTAGGCAGATTGCTGTTATGTTTGCATTGTTTGCATATGTTTGCTTCTTTAATGATTCAATTTGAGGATAGGACTATTAAATATGCAGAGGCATTTAGTATGCAATGTTGAATAATAATTTTAGTGATTTCCTACAGTAGAGTATGATAAGGTTTTTGCAATGGTTTATACTAACTTATCTCACGAGTCCTTGTTGAGTTTTGTGTGGATGAAGCTTTTGAGATTTAGGGAGACCGTGATATGAGAGGAATTAAGGAGACACAAAAGCTCAAGCTTGGGGATGCCCAAGGCACCCCAAGATAATATTTCAAGAAGTCTCAAGCATCTAAGCTTGGGGATGCCCCGGTTGGCATCCCACCTTTCTTCTTCAACAATTATCGGTTAGTTTCGGTTGATCCTAAGTTTTTGCTTCTTCACATGATGTTTGCCATTCTTAGAATGTCATTTTATTTTGCTTTGCTTGCTGTTTGAATAGAATACCAAGATCTGAAATTATTAAATGTTAGGGAGTCTTCACATAGTTGCATAATTATTCGACTACTCATTGATCTTCACTTATATCTTTCGGAGTAGTTTGTCATTTGCTCTAGTGCTTCACTTATATCTTTTAGAGCATGGTGGTAGTTTTATTTTGAAGAAATAGATGAACTCTCATGCTTCACTTATATTATTTTGAGAGTCTTGAATAGCATGGTAATTTGCTTAAAATCCTAATATGCTAGGTATTCAAGAATAATAAAATTCTCTTATAAGTGTGTTGAATACTATGAGAAGTTTGATACTTGATAATTGTTTTGAGATATGGAGATGGTGATATTAGAGTCATGCTAGTTGAGTGGTTATGAATTTGAGAAATACTTGTGTTAAAGTTTGTGATTCCCGTAGCATGCACGTATGGTGAACCGTTATGTGATGAAGTCGGAGCATAATTTATTTATTGTTTGTCTTCCTTATGAGTGGCGGTCGGGGACGAGCGATGGTCTTTTCCTACCAATCTCTCCCCCTAGTAGCATGCGCGTAATACTTTGCTTTGATAACTTGTAGATTTTTGCAATAAGTATATGAGTTCTTTATGACTAACGTTGAGTCCATGGATTATACGCACTCTCATCCTTCCACCTTTGCTAGCCTTTCTAGTACCGCGCACCTTTCGCCGGTATCATAAAACCACCATATACCTTCCTCAAAACAGCCACCATACCTACCTATTATGGCATTTCCATAGTCATTCCGAGATATATTGCCATGCAACTTTCCACGGTTCTGTTATTATGACACGCTTCATCATTGTCATATTGCTTTGCATGATCATGTAGTTGACATCGTATTTGTAGCAAGGCCACCGTTCATAATTCTTTCATAGATGTCACTCATGCATCATTGCATATCCCGGTACACCACCGGAGGCATTCATATAGTGTCATATCTTGTTCTAAGTATCGAGTTGTAATTCTTGAGTTGTAAGTAAATAAAAGTGTGATGATCATCATTATTAGAGCATTGTCCCAGTGAGGAAAGGATGATGGAGACTATGATTCCCCCACAAGTCGGGATGAGACTCCGCACGAAAATAAATAAATAAATAAATAAAAGAGGCCAAAGAAGCCCAAATAAAAAAAGAGAAAAGAGGCCATAAAAAAGAGAAGGCCCAAATAAAAAAATATAAAAATAAAAAAATGAGAGAAAAAGAGAGAAGGGACAATGCTACTATCCTTTTACCACACTTGTGCTTCAAAGTAGCACCATGATCTTCATGATAGAGAGTCTCCTATGTTGTCACTTTCATATACTAGTGGGAATCTTTCATTATAGAACTTGGCTTGTATATTCCAATGATGGGCTTCCTAAAAATTCCCTAGGTCTTCGTGAGCAAGCGAGTTGGATGCACACCCACTAGTTTCTTTTGTTGAGCTTTCATATACTTATATCTCTAGTGCATCCGTTGCATGGAAATCCCTACTCACTCACATTGATATCTATTGATGGGCATCTCCATAGCCCGTTGATATGCCTAGTTGATGTGAGACTATCTTCCCCCTTTTTGTCTTCTCCACAACCACCACTCTATTCCACCTATAGTGTTATATCCACGGCTCACGCTCATGTATTGCGTGAAGATTGAAAAAGTTTGAGAACATCAAAAGTATGAAACAATTTCTTGGCTTGTCATCGGGGTTGTGCATGATTTAAATATGTTGTGTGGTGAAGATGGAGCATAGCCAGATTATATGATTTTGTAGGGATAACTTTCTTTGGCCATGTTATTTTGAAGAGACATAATTGCTTAGTTAGTATGCTTGAAGTATTATTATTTTTATGTCAATATTAAACTTTCGTCTTGAATCTTATGGATCTGAATATTCATACCACAATTAAGAAGAATTACATTGAAATTATGCCAAGTAGAACTCCGCATCAAAAATTCTGTTTTTATCATTTACCTACTCGAGGACGAGCAGGAATTAAGCTTGGGGATGCTGATACGTCTCCAACGTATCTATAATTTTTGATTGCTCCATGCTATATTATTTACTGTTTTGAATGTTTATGAGCTTTATTATACACTTTTATATCATTTTTCGGACTAACCTATTAACCCAGAGCCCAGTGTCAGTTTCTGTTTTTACCCTGTTTTAGGGTTTCGAAGAAAAGGAAAATCAAACGGAGTCCAATTGACCTGAAACTTCACGGAACTCATTTTTGGAAGGAAAGAAGCCCAGAAGACTTGGAGTGCACATCGGGGGATCTGCGAGGAGGTCACGAGGCAGGGGGGCGCGCCCACCTCCCCTAGGCGCGCCCTCCACCCTCGTGAGCCCCTCGTGGCCCCCTGACGTACTTCTTCTGCCTATATATCTCCATATACCCTAAAAACATTCGTGAGCACAATAGATCGGGAGTTCCGCCGCCAGATGACTCCATAGCCACCGAAAGCCAATCTAGACCCGTTCCGGCACCCTGCTGGAGGGGGCAATCTTTCTCCGGTGGCCATCTTTATCATCCTAGTGCTCTCCATGACGAGGAGGGAGTAGTTCTCCCTCGGGGCTGATGGTATGTACCAGTAGCTATGTGTTTGATCTCTCTCTCTCGTGTTCTTGAGGTGATACGATCTTGATGTATCGCGAGCTTTGCTATTATATTTGGATCTTATGATGTTTCTTCCCCCCTCTACTCTCTTGTAATGAATTGAGTTTCCCCTTTGAAGTTGTCTTATCGGATTGAGTCTTTAAAGATTTGAGAACACTTGATGTATATCTTGCCGTGGGTATTGTGGTGACAATGGGATAGCACGTGATTCACTTGATGTATTTTTTGGTGATCAACTTGCGGGTTCCGCCTATGAACCTATGCATAATGGTTGGCACACATTTTCGTCGTGATTCTCCGGTAGAAACTTTGGGGCACTCTTTGAGGTCCTTTGTGTTGGTTGAATAGATGAATCTGAGATTGTGTGATGCATATCGTATAATCATACCCACGGATACTTGAGGTGACATTGGAGTATCTAGGTGACATTAGGGTTTTGGTTGATGTGTGTCTTAAGGTGTTATTCTAGTACGAACTCTAGGGGTGTTTGTGACACTTATAGGAATAGCCCAACGGATTGATTGGAAAAAATAACTTTGAGGTGGTTTCGTACCCTACCATAATCTCTTCATTCGTTCTCCGCTATTAGTGACTTTGGAGTGACTCTTTGTTGCATGTTGAGGGATAGTTATGTGATCCAATTATGTTAGTATTGTTGAGAGTACTTGCACTAGCGAAAGTATGAACCCTAGGCCTTGTTTCCTAGCATTGCAATATCGTTTACGCTCACTTTTATCATTTGCTACCTTGCTGTTTTTATTATTTCAGATTACAAATACCTTTATCTACTATCCATATTGCACTTGTATCACCATCTCTTCGCCGAACTAGTGCACCTATACAATTTACCATTGTATTGGGTGTGTTGGGGACACAAGAGACTCTTTGTTATTTGGTTGCAAGGTTGCTTGAGAGAGACCATCTTCATCCTACGCCTCCCACGGATTGATAAACCTTAGGTCATCCACTTGAGGGAAATTTGCTACTGTCCTACAAACCTCTGCACTTGGAGGCCCAACAATGTCTACAAGAAGAAGGTTGTGTAGTAGACATCAAACAACTGCCGAGTCTTCCCTGCCTCCGTGTCGTCCCCTTCCTAGGCCTCACCATCGTCCACCGCCCTGGTGCTCTCGGCGCGGCGTGGTCAACATGGTCAAGGAACGACTTCCATCGGACGTGGACTGTATGTGGAGAGGCTGACAGCTGGGTCCACGGCCGCAGCATGGAAGTGCCTCCTTATTATGCGGAAAATAATGATTCCTCCACCTGACAGCTGGGACCCACTGGATGGGCCACTGTATTTCGCGAAAAAACGTTTCCCCCTGACTGCCGGGACCCACCAGCTACATCTTCGCACGCAAGGAAGTGCCTGACAGTCGGGACCCACCTAGTCGAAGTGTACGTAGCGTTGTCATTCTGGTCGCGAACGTATACGTACATACTGGTCGATGTAGAGGCACGCACGTGTTGTAGTAGAGGTGCGCACGTGTTGTAGTAGAGGCGCGCATGTAGCATTTACACGTACGTACAACGGCCAGGGTGCAAGAAAGAAAATATGGCCACGTATGTGTACATATGGGCGGGGTCTCGAACGCCTACTCGCGCATACGTACGGCCAGGGCTCGTGTACATGGCTGGGTCGGAATGGAGAAATAGCGTCGTCGTCGTGTTCATGGGGAGGCAACGGAATGCATCATGTTCATGGGGAGGCAACGGAATGCGTCGTGTTCATCGAGAGGGCTTGGACGGAACAGGCGATGGAAACGAGGCCTGGTGTACCGCAGAACGAAGGAAACGGCCTTGTGTTCGACTGGCCACGTTTGAAATGGGATCCTGTTCATCGGGAGGGGTTTGGCGTACCGCAAAACAGAGGAAACGGACCTCCTACGGTTGAAACGGGTGTCCTGTTGATCGGGAGGGGTGTGGCGTACCGCAAAATGGACAAAACGGACTTGTGTTGGAGCGCTACGGTCGAAACGGGGGTCCTGTTTATCTGGAGGGGTGTGGCGTACCACAAAATGGGACTCCACGGGATACTGTTCATCTCCACCGTCGACCTCCTCCAACCTCCACGGGCTCCTGTTCATCCAGCCTCCACGGGCTCCTGTTCATCCAGCCTCCACCGCGCGCTACTCCACCGGGTACTGTTCAACCACCCCTCCACCATCTACTGTTCATCCAGCCCTCCACACCACGGGGTCCTGTTCAACCACCCCTCCATGGGCACCCCTCCACCATCTACTGTTCATCCAGCCTCCACACCACGGGGTCCTGTTCAACCACCCCTCCACCGTCTACTGTTCATCCAGCCCTCCACACCACGGGGTCCTGTTCATCCACCCCTCCACGGGCACCCCTCCACCGTCTACTGTTCATCCAGCCCTCCACCACACCACGGGGTTCTGTTCATCCAGAGGCAATGCCATCGCTCACTATTCATCCAAACCCCCCGCAACGCTCACCGTTCATCCCATCGATCGGCTTTAGTTAGCAGCAGTAGCGAAGGAATCACTCGATCGGGTTCAGTTAACAGCCATCGATCGATCACTCGGGTTCAGTAACTCATAGCCTGCAGTGCAATCGCTCGGGTTCAGTTAGAGCCCAACGCCTCGCTCGGGTTCAGTTAGAGCCAATGCCTCACACACACACGCGTACGTGTACGAGAGAAACGTGCATCGCTCGGCCCCCGACCTCCCACCGTAACCCGGAACTCCCTGAAATTTTCCTCCCCCTCGCTTCTACCATGGGTTTTCCCGTCATGGATGGCCCAAAGAATGTCATGCAGCTGCGTCTCCG